>NW_020837949.1:12735445-13235917 GCF_003676395.1 Aethalodelphis obliquidens
CACACACACACACACACACACACACACACACACACACACACACACACCTGTTTCTCTCCCTCCATCCTTCTCTCCCCCAACCGATGCTTTTAAACTGCTGTTTTTATTTGGGGTTTTTTTTTTTCTGGCACCAGAGTTTAGGACTTTTAATTTGTCCCAAAGTTGCTAAAGCAAAAATCATGATAAAACATTCTGCTTTCCTTTATAACCCCCCAACACAATAAACTGCTGTTTTTAAGGCCAGGGTTCCAGGGGCATGATTGCCAAACCCAAGGGCACTCTTCCAGCCTCACCACCATCTCCATCTCCAGATTCTCTCCTTCACTGGCACCTGGTTTCACTCCCTCTTAGGTCAGAGAACCTCTTGCTCCGTCGTGTCTTCTAAACGTCTCTTCTTTCTGTCAGTTCTTCATCCCCAGTGCCCTGGCCTAGCTCAAACCTTCCTCATTGCTCACCTGGACCCCTGCCATGGCTCCCAAGTAGGTTTTCTTGTCTCTGGGGTCAACCCCACACACCCTCCAATACCATCCCTCTTCCACTGGCAAAATGGTCCTTCAAAAAAGCAAATTCTATCACATCACTCCCCTCCTCAATTTTTTTTTCACCTACGAAATCATATCCAGACAATTCCCTACAGCACACAAGTCGCCTCTTGATCCGGCCCTGCCACACCTCCTGCGTTTCTCCCCGCATCCCACTTGCCTCTCCACAGCGCCATGCCCTTCCCTTTGCACACATGCTGTCCCCTCTGCTGCAAGTGCCCTCGCCCACATCCCCCACTGCAAACTCCACCCCCTTGTGGAAGATTCAGCTCCAGGGGGGCTCCCCAGGCAGAGGGTCCTGTGCCCCTCCCATGGCACACAGGAATCCCCACGTGCCCGGGGTCCATTAGCGTTTCTTGCCTTCACATTCTCCAGGAAGCTCCTTGGTGGGGGGGGGGCACACCTTACTGGACTGTGGTCACCGGTCCCTCACAGGCAGATGGTACATGTCAACCACGTGGTGCCCAATCTGATAAATGACTAGAGAAGATAGAGAAGTATTCCTTCAGAACGATATTTTTAAACCCCAAAGAGGAAAAGATGACAAAAGCCCTGTGTCTGCTCACGTGAGTGGCATTCTGGAAAGCTTTCAGGACGGGAAAAAAAATCCTGTGGGTCTAACTGGTGGCACAAGAACAAGCCTATCCCCGGGGCGCTATTTAAATTACACTCAGTGATTTTCTTTTTAACTCATTTTCATTCCAGGTGCAGCCCTGCAGCTATTTTAAAACTGAGACTTAAAGTAATACTAATGGCTGGAGTGCTCACAGGTTCCCACAGTAACAGGGCACCTCGAGTCTGGAAAAAAGCCCTTCACGGAGCCTTGACAAACCACTATATCCCTTCCCCGGGAGACTGTGGAAAAGGAACAAAACAGTGGGCTCCGTCATCAAAAGATTATGCTTCACTTTGCAAAAGCATTCATTCCTCCAGCCCCTTGAAAGAGTTCACTTCGTACAGTTAACCATTTGTTTTCAAAATATTAAGAGTCTGAAGGGGAGACGAAAATGATGGGCAGGGAAGCAGACAGGCACCAAAAGAAGCTTCCTCCCAGTGTGGTCCGCAGGCCATCTGCGGGTTCTGAGTACAAATGCCAATTCCAGACACCCCCTCAGAAGTGGAATCAGAATCTCTGCTAGGAAAAAATAATAATAAAGTATCATTTAAATGCATGCTTTCTGGAAAGCTGCCCCAAGAAATAGTTTTGTGAGTGGTGCCCAGAGACACAGCCCTGCCTCTGACCTGCCTGTGACAGCAAGAGCCCGGGCTGTTGCCTCTCAACTCATTAATGAAAAAAATCAGGCTTTAATTACCGGCCTAAGCCAGCAGGGAGTCTACAGTATGAAGGCAGCCCAGCCAGGAAACTTTCCCAAGCATGGACTCACGGACAATTCGTGGTCGGCGAGCCCGGCCCCTCTCCTTGTTCTGGAAATAGCACTGACCCTCCGACATGGGGGATTCCTATCTCCTCATCCCGCACCCAAATGCACAGCACAAATCTGAGACGAGCGGGCACCACCTCCATCATCAGGGTTATCGCAGTCAGGGTTACAGGTGAAAGGATGGGCACCTGACTCAGGCCAGGCCACCAGGAGTCCCTCCTTGAGGATGAGCCCAGGAAGATGGGTGGGTGCAGCCAGGCCCCTCCCCCTTGTCCACATCCCCATGCCATGGGAAATGGACTTGTGACCCAGTTTACCCAAGGTGGGACTGTGGGACTCTTCCGGACAACCCAAAGGGCCCTGTGACACAAGGGCCATTAAAGGGAAAATGGACTCGGTTTGAGGGTTTCTGCCAGGATCCCAGAAGTGTATCAGATGACAACTTGCAGATACGCAGAGGTTTGCAGTGGGAAGCTTCCAACGGCTACAGAGTGGGTGATCTAAGAAGTACCCATGCCATTTGCTCACAGCCAGCTTCCCCAGAAGCAGTTTTGCTCAGTAAGTTGGGTCACTTCGGTCACACTCGGGATTCATGGCGGTGGGGGGAGCCTGCCCCGGCAGCCACTGCACTCCTTTCCAGCCAGTCCCCTGCCTGAGTCCGCCAGCCCACCCGCCCACCAGCCTCAAAGACCCAGAGCGCCATCCTTCCCAGCTAGGAGTGCACACCTCTGAGTCCAGCTCCTAAATTGGATATGGCCTTTTTAAGAAAACATCCCCTGCTGCCGGGAATGAAAGCGGCCGTCTCTCCCTTCTATCAATTTCCACAGCATTTGCTGTGCCTACCACAAATTTAGCCCTTATTATTACAATTCATGACATCAATGACAGCCTTCGAGTCAGAAAGAGAATTGGACAGTATTTCCCAAAGTTTAAAATTTCACAGACCCGTACAATCTCCCCATAAAAAGAGTGTCAACTTAGCACTCACCTGCTCCAATTGTTACCAAGACCTTTCCTTATCTGGGGTCTAGTTCTGCCTCCCTCTAATGTCCACTCTTTGGCCCTTATCTTACCCCTTAGAACTTTCCTTCCACATAGTTGTTTTCAAATTTCACCCCTAAGTCCTTTCTTCTCCAGACTAACTAGGCCTCGTTCAGCATTTTCAGGATGACAAGCTTCTCTCTGAATCCCCTGCGTACTTCACAGTGCCGGTTACATGGCAGACACTCCCTAACTGTTTGCTGCAGAATGAAAGGATGAACTGCTCTTCATTCAACGTGATTTCTAGCCCCTTCACTTTCCTGGCCGTGTCCCTCGAGAGGCACTGCAATATCTCCCGTGTGCCTCTCAAAATGTCACGCCCAGAAGTGTGTGCCACGCACCAGATGGGCTCAGCTGCGTGGAATGCCAAAGCCCCTCAGCCCTCTTGCCCTGGGCACAAAGACTTTATTCCTGAAGCTTGAGACTATATCTGCTTTCTGGTAGCCATTTCGTACTGCTGACTCCTGTGAGATAGGAGTCAACTAAAATTCTTAGATATTCTAAGAAATTCTTAGAATTTCTTAATTGGTATTTTCAATCCAAACGCAGATCTTTTCCATTTAGCCCTATTGTATGTATTTTTGCGAGTCAGTATCTTTGATTCTTATCTGGCTTTTCATATCTTATCTCTCCAACTAGAGGTTAAGGTTCTTGAGATGGTATCTTATATACTTTGCTATAAGGAATAAGGGTAATGAACCAAATATGTGTTGGTTCATTAAGCTCTACTTGAATCCTAATATCCCCCAGGACTCTCAACTCCTGATGAATCACATTTAAGTCCCAAGGGTAGCACCCGAAGACTTCTTTCAACTGCCCCCTTCTCACCCACACGTTTCCAGATGTGACTCTCACTTGTCTCCGTAGGACCCAAAGCAGGCTGCTTGCATCCAGACACACTCTGCTCTCCATAAATCACCAGCCCCCTCCCCAGTCGCCATCATTGCCTTCCGCCTCCTCAAGACTCAGTGCGTCCACACGCCATGACGCACTGCATTGCCCCCATGTTCCCTTAGCATTTCTAGTACAGGCCATCACACAGGAGAAATACCTGGAGCAAATCTGTGATCATTCAGATTAACCAAAACAGAGAAAGAATCATCATATACTTTAAAAATGGGGTTCTCTCTACAAAATGGCCTGTCACAGATTTTTATAAAAGCCCCCTTTAGCGTATTTAAAATATGACTTGACGTGCCCACATGCAGTTAACACACAACTTTCCATGAACACATCTATCCTACGTGGAGATGCCTCCGGACCTTCACAAAGTATTGTTCTCTGCAGCAATGCTGTCTCCACACATGCCAGACCAAGGCCTTGAGACACACTCTGTCACTGATGGAGCAATAATGAATTCTTCTAAGTATGTATATAAAAAGGGCTTTTCCTGCATTCTCTGTGTATCGCAGTTTTTCCAAGAACCTTATAATGGAATTAAAGAAATCGTAGAACCTTATATGCAGAAGAGACTTTGATGAAGCGATTCACATTATGGGCAAGGAAAATTAACCCAAGCAGAGCGGTCTACACTTCCTTTATCCTGCTTTCAAGTACCAAAAATCCTTCAATGAAACCCATCCACGAGCACCTCCTCTGGAAGCTGAAGATGGCACTCCCATCCTTCCCTGACAGGGTTTCAAGGACAGATGATCTCCAACTATTTTATTGGAGATGCTGTACGTAAGTCCCCTTTCATGTGAAGCTCCTGAAGACTAGTGGAGAGTCACATGACAAACTATTCAACACTGTGTTATGACAAAGTCATCTAGATGCCCCATTGCACATATGAGTTAAAAACTTCAGCCACATGTGTCTTTACTTATTCAGATATTGCTTTCAACTGTCTTGTCTTGGGAGAGGCCTGATACTTGGACAGGGGCTTCTAGGGACCCTTCACGGCTCCTGGAACAGTACTGGGCACAGAAGCTTCTGGCAGACCTGCTTGACGCTTATAATTGGAGCACACCAGAGCAGGAAAACAAATGCACAGTCTCTCTCCAGTTGTAATTAATGGTCAGTTTGTTGAGACAGTATCTGTTTAGATGGCTAATAATTACCAATTTGTAGAATGCCGTATTTTGTTTTGGTTTTTTTAATGTCTTAGATCAGTCTCTTCTTTGCGCCCTAATATCTCTACAAAAATGTCGCAATTTCTCACTCACTCATTATATCCCAGGGACCACGAAGGTTTGAGAAGGTCGTTTCTATAGAATTTTTTGTTTTAGCACAAGCCACTGTTATCATGTCCACAAGTCACATCCTGGAAAGGGGAGAGTGAGGTGGTGAGCGGAGCCCCCTAGCAGGTGGGTGGAGGGGAGTTCTCAGAACCCCTGAATTTTGGAGCAGAAAAAAGGTTGTGCCTGGTGACATAATCCCCCGCACAAGGGGACAGACTCTGGTGGAGTGACCCAAAATTAGGTTTCAAAATGGGAATTTTGTTTTTTCTCCAGAGACAGCAGAGTCGATACAGAACATTATTTATAGATTTGACATTAGCAGGTCTAAACCCTTTTTCTTGTTTGCAAGAAATCATTTCATAGAAATAGCTACAGATTATTCCTTCTTTGTTTTAGAAGTAAATTACTTATTAAATAAGGGGGGAAAGTAAATGATGTCAGTAAAATCCTCCAGTTGGGCCACACAACATCAATTCAGCAAAATGCATTCCTGCCTTCATAGGTAACGGCCCAAATTTAAAGTAACATCATCAACGAGCAGGATTTGTTGAACACGTACTATGTGGGAACGTATACTCATCACTGCAGGAGAAGCGAAACGCACTAGGAATTGCCTTCTGAAAAGGTGCCACCCAGTTAGAGACCGGAGACATGAAAGTGCACTATAGCACAATGTGGTTAATGGTTAAGCAGCTGAACTATGTGAGCCACAGGAGCCTATGTAAGGGCTCGCTTCTGTCTAGTGTCCACAGAAGGGCCGGGTGTGGAGCTGGGCACTGCAGCATGGAAGGAAGGAGGCCTGAGCAAGGGGACAATATGTCCAAGGACATGAAGGTGAGGCAGAGTAGGGCAGTCCTGCCTGGTGGGAAAGCAAGTCAAATCCTGACACTTGCAAGCTGTGTGACCTTGGGCAAGTTGCTAGGCCTCTCTGAGCGTCCGTTTTCTCACTGTAAAAAGGGGATACTAGAGGAACCTAGCTCCCAGGACTGCTGCGAAGAGTAAAGGAGATCATGCAAATGAAGCACTTAGCAGAACCACCCAGAACCGAGAGTAAACCCTCAATACATGTTAACTATCATTTTACTTTCAAGGTTATAGAGGAACACAGGCAACCCTTGGGTTGAGCTCTATGCTAGAGCGGAGATCAAAACTGGAGGGACCGGCGGCTTCCTTGGTGGCGCAGTCGTTGAGAGTCCGCCTGCCGATGCAGGGGACACGGGTTCGTGCCCCGGTCCGGGAAGATCCCACATGCCGCGGAGGGGCTGGGCCCGTGAGCCATGGCCGCTGAGCCTGCGCGTCCGGAGCCTGTGCTCCGCAACGGGAGAGGCCACAGCAGTGAGAGGCCCGCGTACCGCAAAAAAAAAAAAAAAAAAAAAAAAAAATGGAGAGACCTTGTTTTGCAATAGCAACTTAATGACTGGAGAAAGGAAATGGGTCATGGAGCTCCATGCTGCTTGCCGTGAAAATGAACGTGAGCGAGTGACACAGGAAAAGAGGGTCACGGTCAGCACGTCTGACTCTTCCCCACACTTGGGCCCCCCCCCCCTCGGTGGCTACTACAAGTGGAGTCCACTCACCCTTGCCCAGCTCCTAAACTACTTACACTCTTTTAAAAACCCCATAAAAGGAGTGTCAGATGGAAACCAATGCCGGGAAATACCTGAGGATGGTACCTTGTGATCCTCCCCGTCAGGAAGCCACAGAAAACCAGAGTTCCTGAAGGCCGAGACAACCGACAGTTTCCCCAACCCCAGCTTTTCAGAAGACCCAGTGATGCAGGAACAACACTCACTGGAACGTGGATACAGCCGTCTACAGAGAGGGTGGGATTTGCCTCATCAGGGAGCCGATGCAGGGGTAGGGACTCCTCCGTTACTGGGGCAACAGGCAAACCGAGGATACGGTCAACTGTCCCTGCAACGTCCCAGAGGAGACTTTTAGAGCCCGTGTCAGATAGACCTGTCTTAGAGCGCTCAGGAAGAAGCACACCTCCAAAGTGGCTGCCTGTGGGCTAGTGTCAAGACTCACAACAATGATGGTCCAGCAGAAACACACAGAACTAGAACCAGGAAGTTCTGGAAGGCACAGGAGGCACTGACAAGGCTGACCAGGGAAGCATTCTTCCGGTGAACACCTGGGCTGCCCGGCTGGCTGAGCAGCCAAAGTGTAGTGGCATTTTCTTCTCGGTACCAGAGTGAGAATGACGTGGCCCTAAGGACATGATAACACTTAGCAGCAAAGGTTAGCAAGAGCTATGGCTTCGGTTTTTAGAAGGCTTAGAAAGAAAACTTATCTTTCTTTGCAACATTTTGATTAAGCTTCAACTGGAATTATGCAGTGTTCTGTTTTTTGTTTTTTTTTTTAAAAAAAGCCCATATTTTAATTAGAAACGCTGCTTTCAGGAAGAATGGTAAAAACAGCAGTACCCAAAAAAACACTGAAAGTAGTGAAATGACTTTTGGTGAATATATCTGACAAACAAGGATGATGTTAAATGGTGGTTGAATATATATGTTGCTAAACTGCATCAGATTTTAGGAACAAAAGAGAATGTACTCAAAGAAAATTCCTGAATGTCATTTTCTTATCATTCTGGAGTCTCCTCTTCCCAGAGCTGAGCTGCCCACCTGAGCATCTCAGCTCAAACCAGGGACTCCCTAGAGCTGCGGACTGACCATACAAGAATCAGAAGTTGAACCAGGTGTTTCCCCAAGGGTCTTCATTGCTGCTACTAGACCCTAAAGCCACACAATTTTTATAGTACTTCAGGGACCACAGCTCTGTAATCAAAAGACGTTAACATATCCTATCTGAGGGAATCCATCCTATCGTGAATGTCTAGACAGTCACTGCACTTCTTATTGATGGCCAGTGAGAAATATGGGTCTCAATGTAATTCTGTAGCTCTGCCATAAACACGAGTGGCACAGGATACAGTGCCCCTAGCTGGGGAAAACAAGCCTCGTACTCCCTAAGAGCTCCAATGTTGACTTTCAGGGGGAACTTTGAGAACACTTAATTAAGCATTTACTAAGTGCAGGTACCAGCTAGGTTCCACAGGTGAAATGGTTGTCAGGCCAGCTCCTCCCCCGACCCAGTTACAGGATGAAGAGTAGAGAATCAGGCCAGCACAGCCCTGAAGAGGCTCTTAAAGAAAAGCATGGGGCTTCCCTGGTGGTGCAGTGGTTGAGAGTCCGCCTGCCGATGCAGGGGACACGGGTTCGTGCCCCGGTCTGGGAAGATCCCACATGCCGCGGAGCGGCTGGGCCCGTGAGCCATGGCCGCTGGGCCTGCACGTCCGGAGCCTGTGCTCCGCAACGGGAGAGGCCACAGCGGTGAGAGGCCCGCGTACCACAAAAAAAAAAAAGAAAAGCATGACCCAGAGAAGAACACAGCATGAATTAACTATGAGGCTATCCCAGATGCCAGAGCAAGAAAGCCAGCAAAGCCCAGAGAACAGGGCAGCTCCACAGTGGCTGAAGCCAGCCGAGCTGCGGCACAGAACGCCCGCCTCTGGGCTCTGTAACCACTCCAGACTCTGCAGACGTGGCTTGGTTTTCAGCCTGATGTCAGTACATTAACCAGGGATGCCCACATCTACGCCTGTGCCCTGGAGGATGCTGGCTTGAAGCCAGGGCCAACCTAACACGGAGGAAGAGGAGGCCAAGGGTAGGTGACCCGCGAACAAGTTATATCAGAAGAGGGACTGCTCAAAGCTACAGCACCATTTGGGGTTCCAAGTTTCAGTATTTTTCTCAAGAAACTTAAGAGACTTTATCTCATTTAGTCCCCAAGCAGCCACTCTGGTTAAGGTCTCCGCCATGAGAAGCCCTGATCGTGCTCCAGGATGGGCTGGATGACGGAGCAGAAGGAATTCAAGGAGGAGGAACCTCAGGATCCCCAGGACAAGCTCATGGAGGACCCCAATCCCCCAGCCAGGCCATACCTGGGGCCAGTACTGGAGAGCTTTAGTCCAACTGGCAAAGACTCATTAGCTGGAGAAACCCGACCTGTTGTCACAAGAATGCACTCTGAAATCAGTTAAAATCTACTGTCAGGAAGGGGAAGTTGATAGCCATCATGACCATATTTAGCAGGCAGGGGACTGGAGGAACACCATTGTAACCTGTGCCCACCATCGTTTCTGGGGTCCTAGAAAGAGCACTGGATTTGGGGGTTACAATTTCTTGGTCCTTTATGAGTTATGAGGCCTTCAGCAAGTCATTTAACCTCTGTAAACCTCCAGTGTCCCCACCACTTATATGAACACAATAAAACTTAACTCCAAGGATGCTGGTGAGGATCAAATGGAATAACGTACATAAAAGTATCTTAAAACCATAAAAGGCCACAGCAATATCAAGTATTATTTTGACAGCACCTGGGCACCTTTTGAAAATACATGAAGTGGCCAAAAAGCTGATCCTGCTTCTTCATCCTTCATCTAACCCAATCCCAGAAGAGATGAGCCCCACCTAACTACCTCACATACCTACCCATTCATTTATTCAACAAACATTCATTAAACTTCCCCAGGGTGCCAGCACTGTGCTAGATGGAGATAGAATAATAAATGAGACACACTTCCTGCCCTCAGGGAGCATGAATCTAGAGGATTCTAACACTATCTATTTCCACCTTCATTTTATATTCTTAATCGGTAAATCCCGTCCTAGCAAGATCCCTATACCACCTTCCCGGTGCAGATGAACAGGCCTTGAACATGCCACCCTACCCGGGAGCTGAGTCTGAGGTTAAGTCTGCACCACTGTCATGAAGCCACGAGACTCAGTTGTCCTCCCACCAACCCCATCACCTTGGCCCTTGCAAGTAATTAACAAGTAATTAGCAACTTCTTGCCTCCCAGAAGTCCTGGTGGACCCAGCCTCATTCTTAGCAGATGCACAGTTTTTTGAAGCCACTTCTGAAATAAACACATTAAATGTCAAACCACTAAACCAGAGGTTTCTCTCTACCCTGTAGACCACGTTAACTATGTCCATCATGAGGACTTGTAGCAGGTTAAGCACAATGTCAGAAAGACCTGGGTTTGAATCTTAACTGTCACTTGTGATCCTTTAAGCTAATTACTTAGCTTAAAGTACCACACTAAGGTTCAATTTTCACATGTAGAAAACTCAGATAATACCTACCCCATAGTGATGTCCAAATAATTAAATGTGATAATGTTGGTAAATAATTTAACAGTGCTTAGCACTTAGAAGCACTCTATAAATGGTAGTCGTTACTGTTTATAACAGTCATTACTATTGACATGCTTACAAAACATAGCCCATTTCATCCTATGCCCCTTGATTTCTGTATTGCCTAAATAAACATACAGAGAAAGCAATGCCTCCATTGACTCCGGAACACATTACTTCTACCCGTGGACCCCAATTCATCTTGCCTTTTTGGGAAAACTAGCTCTCAACCCTGAAGGTTAAGATATATTTATCCCTAGTTTAACACACACTTTGTGGACAAAATCAAAGAATAAATCACTACCTGAAAAATTTCACAAACCCATCGGGTTTCATGTCTCCCACTCTATTCAGACATAATATTGAAGTTCCTGTCTTCACAGCAGCCCCTCTTCCTTTCCAACTACAGTTTTTTTTTCTCATCCCAGTCCCTCACTTACGGTTCTTTCACCTCCATCTTCACAATGGCCACTTGCCTCATACAGGTCAGGAACACCCAGGCTTAACTGAACAGATTTCTGCAGCTCATTCAGCATTAAAGACAGGCTGCGTAGTAAAGAATCAACCTTGCCCTAAGAGAGGTCTGGCCTTCGCCATGGGCTTCTGGGAGGCAATTCTCTAAGCCCATGGCACATAACACCTGACAGGGGTCTGTCTGCCTGGGGCCTATCGTCATAAAGGATAGTATAAGGTGACTTAGAGTTGGGGCTTCGGGTCATGTGGTATCAGCTCAGCCTCAGGAGGGGCTGGAGACTGAGATCAACCCTGTGGTCGGTCAACCATGCCTACATGACGGAGCCTGAATAAAAACTCTGGTCACCAAGGATCAATGGGCTGCCATGGTTGACAGTACTCCATACATATTATCATTATATTGATGCCAAGAAAGCAACAGTGCCCATGATTCCACAGAGAGAGGAAAACTGGAAGCTCCACATTTGGAACTTTCCTGGACTCTGCCCTTTGTGCTTCTTCCCTTGGCTGATTTTAATTTGTACCTTTTCACTGTAATAAACCGTAACCATAACAGCTTTCAGAACATTCTATGAGACATTCTAGTGAATTATCGATACTAAGAGAGCTCTTGGGGGCTCCTGAGCTTGCAACTGGTGTCAGAAGTGAGAACAGTCTTGTCAGCTATTCCTCTAACATTTCAGAGACCATTGGGAAAATTCCTTCAGGTGGGCAGGTGGGTTCCATGTGCGCTAGGGACATCTCTAAGAAACTGAAAAACCGCACCCTTGGATCATTCCCTGTCATCAGAAATTGAGCCTCAAAGCCTAAAACTGTTACTCTGTGTCCACTTGCAAGACCTTGTGGGGTCTTGATGATCTACAATCTCTGAGTTTGTGTGTATAGATGGACCCCTCAGCCCTCTCTCTGTCCTCTGACCTCCATGCTCAACATGGGTGAGCTCCTGCCTCTGGGGCATCTGGGACTTCTGAGTCTGGCATAGGTAGTCACAGAGGTGGCAGACTGGAGGTAGATTACAGGGATATCATCTGGAAAACCATATCTGGGAAACCACCACCTGTGTCCACGTGTCTCATCTGCCTCAAAAATGTCATAGTCACCATTCTGCTGAGCCGGATCCTCAACTCAGGGGAGGAAATTCTATAGACAGAGGGAGGGAAAAGAGGAGCCAGAGGAATGCTGGGGAAGCCAGAGGCCAGGGCGAGTGCGGTCCATGACAACCTCTGAATCTTCAGGATTCACACCTGTTAGGATGTCTTCCCCAGGCTCGCTGGGTTCCCCTGCTGAGAAATAAAACCCTTTTCAAGGTTGTGCTGCTATCTGCAGTGGTCTGGTGTCCAGATAACGAGAGCAAGGAGATACATTCGCGTGTCAAGGCTCATGGGGAAAATACAGGAAGGAAAAATGTCAGCATTTGGATACCAACGGAAATGGAAAATTTCAAAAAAAATCAAGAGAGAAAGAAAATGCATTTTGGTGATAACAGGACTGGAGTGAGCTGACGCTGGCCAAATGTTATACTGGATCTCAACTAGCCACAATGTCTTTCTTTGTTAACCTTGAACCCCAGCCATCTGCTCCAAGAACGGGGAGTAAAATGAGGGGACAAACTGGACCCCATATGTTTAAAATGAAGAGGTGTCAGGGCTGTATCAGTCACTAAAGTCTAATAGTTGGATTTCCTTTAAATTGCATTGTCGTCAGAGGCTGTTCAGGCTGAGTTGCTTAGGCAGTAAATTCTGGTTCTAGCTGCCATTTCACATTATGCTAATGTATGTGAGAAACTGTCTCCCTGGATACCGTAGCAAATTGTCAGCTGAATCATAGAAACGCTATCAACTTTTTTATTTTTTTTCAAGTTTTCCATTTTTGCTTTGCCATTGTGTGTAGCCAAGAGAAACCGGGAGGTGAGGGGGGGGTGGAAGAGTTGGAAATACATTATTTATATATATATATATATATATATATACACACACATATATATATATATATATGTTCAAGCTTCCATTGGATTGGTTTTGCCTGTTTGAGAAAAAAATGTAGATTTCTGCCTTGTTTCTGAAGCAACCCACATGCATGTCTCCATTTTATTTCAAGTCATTTCATTGCCCAAATATCTACGTCAGTTTCAGGGAATCAGCCTTGAGAGCCAGCAGAGGGAGAAAGAGAGCACCAAACCTGATTTTTCTACAGATTCCACTCAAAATCAGAGCCTGAACAAATGGACGTAATGGACGTTTGCTGAGCCCAAAGAGAAACATGCAACTCAAATGGATTCACCAGGTGAGGCCACTTTTTAAAAGACAGCTCAGGGTTCCTGGTGTCGTACAGCCTTGGCTTGCAAACAGGTTCTAACTCTGGTATTGCTATCTTCTCTCCTTGATGACCCTCTGCAAACAGCTCCTTTGTCTGTAAATTAGGAGAGGGAACTGAATGACCTCTAAGGTCCTCTTCGCCCTAACATTCTAAGCGTCTAAGGCTTTTTTCTGGCCTGAGCTGCCTTTTGGACCGTGGGTAATGATATCTTCCTTTCTTGGAATCGGGGGCTGGACCTGATAGCCTAGCAAGATTCTTCCAGGTCTAAGAGTTAAGATTCTGTGACGCTTGCGATGCAAAATGATAATTTCTCCTGTTGTCAGATGGTGAGAGAGACTGATACATGCAAGGGTGAGAGATGGCAGCAACAGAAATGGAATGGTGGCATCCAGAGCCTGGGGGAGGGGAAATAGCGAGGTATTAAAGAGTCCAAAGTTTCTATTATACAAGAGAATACATCCTAGAGATCTACTGTACAGCACAGTTCCTACAGTTAGCAATACTGTATTGTAATAGATAACCAACAAGGACCTACTGTGTAGCACAGGGCACTATACTCAATATCTTGTAATAACCTATAATGGAAGAGAAAGTAAAAAAAGAATATATGTGTATAACCCAATCACTTTGCTGTACACCTGAAAATAACAACGTTGTAAATCAACTATATTTCAATAAATTTTTTTTCTTTTTTTTTTTTCGGTACGTGGGCCTTTCACTGTTGTGGCCTCTCCCGTTGCGGAGCACAGGCTCCGGACGCGCAGGCTCAGCAGCCATGGCTCACGGGCCCAGCCGCTCCGCGGCATGTGGGATCCTCCCGGACTGGGGCACGAACCCGTGTCCCCTGCATCGGCAGGCGGACTCTCAACCACTGCGCCACCAGGGAAGCCCCATATTTCAATAAAATTTTTTTAAAAATCAAATGGCAAAAAAATTTATTGTATACTTATAAACTCTGTAAGAGGGTAGATCTTATGTCAAGTGTTCTTATAAGATGATAATAATAATCACAGTACTACTAGTAGTAACAAATAAGAAGGTGGGAGGAAACTGTTAGAGGTGATGGATAGGTTTATGGCATATATCGTGGTAATGGTTTCACAGGTGTATACTTACCTCCAAACCCATCAAACTGTAAACATCAAAAACATACAGCTTTTTGCATGTCAATCATAACTCAATAAGGTGGGTTTTTTTAAAGAAAGAAAAATACAACAATAACCAAAAAGACAGCTGTGACAGACCGAGCACACACTCCCTTTGCACTTCGGGAACTCTAGCACTGGACTCCACTTTCCCATCCCCTTGTCCTTGTTCTGTTTTCTGGGATCGTGGAAAGGACAGACAGCCCAGAGCAGAGCAGGAGCTCAGACTCTGGGACATGTGATGATGATCAAGATCACTTACCACTCTCAATCACTTGTTGGGTTTTAGACTTCCTGTCCTGCTGTTTGGTTAGCTGTGGGACCACAGATGATTAGCCATTTCCGCGCTTGAGACCTTCCTCTACATCCACAATTTCCGTGCCTGGTATGTCCCATTCCCAGCCATCCAAAAGTGCTACTCATAATCCAATGCTTTCTTTTCTTGCAGACTAAGATTCTAACTCCCGCCCCCACTTCACCCCAGCCTTTGCTTAGAATTTGATCAATGCGAGGGTAGCACACTCAACTGCCTTTAGGAGACAATCAAGAAATCAAAACAAATGAGGTTGCCCAAAGTAAGGCTATAGGGAGGAGGACTGCGGCTCAAGAGAGGAGACGAGATCCACTGCCCCACCCCAACAAATGAGGCACTCAAAACACATCTGTAAAAACTCTATGCCCCAATCAAAACAACTGTGCAGAAATCAGGCCGCACTCTACCAGTTTTTGACTGCAAGGAATGTGTTCATTAAATCTGGGTTTCTTCAACAAATGCTGGAGAGGGTGTGGAGAAAAGGGAACCCTCTTGCACTGTTGGTGGGAATGTAAACTGATAGAGCCACTATGGAGAACAGTATGGAGGTTCCTTAAAAAACTAAAAATAGAATTACCATATGACCCCGCAATCCCACTACTGGGCATATACCCAGAGAAAACCATAATTCAAAAAGACACATGCACCCCAGTGTTCATGGCAGCACTATTTACAATAGCCAGGTCATGGAAGCAACCTAAATGCCCATCAACAGACAAACGGATAATGAAGATGTGGTACATATATACAATGGAATATTACTCAGCCATAAAAAGGAACGAAATTGGGTCATTTGTAGAGACGTGGATGGATCTAGAGACTGTCATACAGAGTGAAGTAAGTCAGAAAGAGAAAAACAAATATCGTATATTAACACATACATGTGGAACCTAGAAAAATGGTACAGATGAACTGGTTTGCAGGGCAGAAACAGAGACAAAGATGTAGAGAACAAACGTATGGACACCAAGGGGAGAAAGCAGCAGGGGGGTGGGGGTGGTGGGATGAATTGGGCAATCAGGATTGACATGCATATACTGATGTGTATAAAATAGATGACGAATAAGAACCTACAGAAACTAACACACCACTGTAAAGCCATTATACTCCAATAAAGATGTTCTAAAAAAAAGGAACGTGCTGTACAAAAAAAAAAATTAATAAAATTCAAAAATTCAAAAAAAAATTGGGGTTTCTTTTTAAGTATAGGAACATACCTGCATTGAGAATTCTCAGTTCTTTTCAATGACTAAGGCTGAACTTGGATCACCACTTACCTTATGACACACGATCTTCCTTTCAATGTAATAAATCTTGAAGCTTCCTTACCAGAAAGCCTATATTACCTTTTATGAACTGCTTGAAGCCTCATCTCTAGACCAGTTCTGTAATTTTTCAATGAAAATACTCCCGAGAATGAAGTCATACCTCTAGGGGTACCCCAAGGTGGTCAGCGTAAGTGTGAAATTTCTCTGATGTCTCATGGTTTTATTGAAACACATGAAGTACTTTCTTCTGAATTTTGTATCCTACTTTATGTTATACCTGTGTTTATTACTTTGAAAATAACGTATTTTAAATTACTTATCACCTACTTAACTCTTCACTCCAAATCTTCAAGTGAAAGGGACCCTTCTAAATGAGACCTTTTTTTCCAGCATACCTCAGGTGAGACCTGGGTTTCCCTGTGCTGCATAAATGGTAAGATTGGTTTGTGATCCAATGCTGCTCTTTTAGGGGGGAAGGATGTTTGTTCATGAAATCAAAGGTTTGGAAACAGCTATTTCTAGTCCCTGCTCTTCTACCTTCTTCCTGTGCCCCAACTCTTCCACAACCCCAAAGTCTCGTCAAAATCAACAATAAGCAAAGTACCCCAGTTTCTTCAAGGCTGAACTCTGGCCTTGCCTTTAAGCAGCTTCTCATAACACCATGAAGAGGAATCAGCTACAGTTCCCCAGTCCTGCCTCTGGGGCCCTGATCCCACTGGCAGAGATCCTGCCAAGAGCGGGGAAAAATGAGAAAGACCCACAGGTAGAGCCTGACATTATGCTCCTGAAATCAGGAGCAAAATAAGCCTTGGTATATGGAATCCTATCTGCCCATTGACCCCATAGTTACTTCTCTTCTCTAATGGTTGCTCTTCTAAAGACAGTGGACGCAAACACATGAACTTGGCGTTTCCCTGACCTCTGCCAGGTATAGTCAGTGATTTGAAATACTCAGGGGGTATAAAGACCTTTTCTTACTGTGAAATGAAAAAGTGTTTCATATGGGGAAAGACTGCCCCTTGATTTACATATTTTGTAAGTCTAGATTTTGATTTATCAGCTGCTGTTAAAATTGGGTCACCTTTTCTTAGATTCTGGAATCTAAAAATTGTGAAGATGAGGACTCAATTCTCTCACTCATCCCTCTTGAATTCTACTTGAAGTAAACAAGCTTCTAATTTCAAGCGAGAAGGAAAGCAAAAAAAGAAGCCAAGGGGAGTGGAGCCGTCTTCCCCAGGAACTCTGAGTTATCACTGGTGGGCACTTAGTCTCATGGGCACCACCTGTTAGGGCTTACCTCTGAAAGCTCTTTCCCCACCCACACTGCCTCTCCACTTTGCTGGAGATGCCCAAACTTCCATGCCCAGATGCCAATCACACAAGTGAGGCATTGCCCTCTTAAGAAAGAAAGCACTTCTGCCCATTTTTTTAAACTGGCTTGCTTGGTTTTTTGTTGTTGAGCTGTATGAGTTCTTTATATATTTTGGATATTAACCCCTTATCGAATGTATCATTTCTCCCATTTGGTAGGTTGTGTTTTCTTTTTTTTTTCCCGATGGTTTCCTTTTGTTGTGCAGAAGCTTTTTAGTTTGATGTAGTCCCACTTATTTACTTTTGTTTTTGCCTCCCTTGTCTGAGCCAGATCTAGAAAGACATTGCTAAGACCAATGTGTACACACACACACACATTGGAATACTACTCAGCCACAAGAAGGATGAAATCTTGCCATCTGCAACAACATGGATGGACTTTGAGGGTATCATACTAAATGAAATAAGTCAGACAGAGAAAGACAAATACTGTATGATTTCACTCATATGTGGAATATTAAAAAGAATAAACAGAAACAAATGAACAAACCAAACCAAACGAAAACAAGCATCTAGATACAGACAACATAATAGTGGTTATCAGAGACGAAGGGGCAGGGGGGAGGGAACGTAGGTAAAGGGGACCAACTGTATGGTGACAGATGGAAAATGAATTTTTGGTGGTAAGCACATTGTAGGGTATACAGAAGTGGAACTATAATGTACACATGCAACCTATATAATGTTACAAGTCAATGTTACTTCAATAAAGATAAATAAAACCAAAAAAATACAACAAAATAACTACCCTTCCTTCCCATCAGGAACGTTCTTTTCTACTTTACTAGCAGAGTCCACGTGAGCCACACTTTTGAAACCATTTTGAAAGGCAAAAAGCCAAACTCACAAATAAGCAAAAACTTTGAAGGGAGAAAAGAAGGGGACAGGGTGGCGGAACTCCTTTTACCAAAAGGCGTCTATCTTTGCCCTGGGATCCAAATGCAGGCTTTGTTATAGGAGGAGGCTCTCTGCTCCTTTTGTGGTGGGAGTATAGGTCCCTAGTCTTAGGAGCTACCACTCCTTGTAAGGCACTCAAAAATGAAGGGAAAATGTGTATCTGAAATGAAAATAGTATAGAAAAGTAGCAGCTCAACTAATACATGTGTAACTTAATGCAGTTTCCGGAGCACAGCTATTGTGTAAACCAAGATACACCTGCTACAGGATTAGAAAGTGCAGAAGCCTGGAGCTGGTGAGGCCGCTGATTTAAGATCCAATAGCCCAGGGAGGAGGGAAGTGCCTGGAACTGTCAGGACCCAACAGGGTAGGGAGAACACTCTCAAGTGGACTTGACTGAAGAGAGTTTCAGGAAGGCACCGAGCACAGTTTTGTGCAGAATTTAAGGGACAGCGAAGCACCCAGGGATTGGCAACGAAAGGGAAGCTATCACCGCCCCCAGGCCTGGGGGAAAAGGGGAGGGAACTGTGAGGCTGGGAAGAGTCAGAGCAGTGGAGGAGACCCCCCACCCCGCGGCAGGACCCGTGCCTTAAAGGAGCCCAGCACGGCAGCACGGGAGGATGCAGAAGGCGGGGCGTGGTGCCCATGGAGAAAGCCACCTTCTTCCTCTGGCCTCGCTGCCTCCCATTGACCGAACCCAGATGGAAAGCCGAGAGTAAGTGGGCCCGGAAGTAATGCAGGCCATCAGGGTCAGCTTCCCAGGGCCCGGAGAACGAAGCTGGGGCAAATGAAGCAAAACGGGCAAAAAGCCCCAAACCGAGGGACAGGACACCTGGTTCCAGCTGTGCCGCTACTGGCTTTGTGACTTTGGACACCCTTCAACATGGTTAGACTTCCAGGAAAGAGACTGAACTAGACAGTCTCTATGGTGTCTTTTAGTTTTTACATCCTGCAACTCTAATCCAACAATAATACGGATGCAAAAGCTAAGCAGACCCAGGAGATGTGCAGAATTAGCAGATAACACATTAGCTACTATGGTTATCACAGAGCTTTAAACCTGTACCCTTCAATCTGTGAAACAGTCTGTTTCCTACCTCCACAATCCAGATAGAGATCAAATCCACAGGAACAGAAATACAGGCCCAAGGAATTCTCATTTCTTGATTCTCAGCTTTACCACCAGAGCTCCTCTCACATTTCGACCGGTTTCCCTTTGGATTATTGAAGAGTTCACAATTTCACATGGCTGCCTTGTTCCTTTCGAGAACAGCAAACATGGACAACATTAGAAGATGAGGTAGCTTGCGCTCCAGCCTCTGCAGCTGTGCATGCAGGTGAGAGGGCTCAGACACCCAAATGGGGAAGGGGACCGGAAGTCCAGTCCTCAAGTCAGTTCTGTAGCTTGACAAAATCTTTCTCTTGTTATCTCAAAGCAGCTTAAAAAGAACACTAATGCATAGTAGAATCCCATTTTTTTAAGCCTTAAGCAAATAGAAATCTTGGAGAAATTCCTTTCTCCTAAGCGGAAAAAGAAAAGAATTAAATGATAAAAGAAGCATCAGGTTGACTGAAATTGCAAAGAGCAGTGTGACTTCCCTTGCACCCTGGGAAGGGTAAAGCGTGCTGCCCCTCATGTGAGGTCCTCTGGGGTGCAGCTGCTGGCATCCTCAGATGAAAAGCCCAGGGGGAGGCAGCCTGAGGAAAACAATGTCATTTTAAGGCCAAGTCTACTAATAAGTAAAAGAAATGAAGGGTTTCCCTGGTGGCGCAGTGGTTGAGAGTCCGCCTGCCGATGCAGGGGACACGGGTTCGTGCCCTGGTCCGGGAAGATCCCACACGCCGCAGAGCGGCTGGGCCCGTGAGCCATGGCCGCTGAGCCTGCGCTCCACAACGGGAGAGGCCACAACAGTGAGAGGCCCGTGTACCGCAAAAAAAAAAAAGAAAGAAAAAAGAAATGAGAGTCTGTTAACCTTGGAGAGAATACTGTGGGTTGGGACTGGCAAAGACAGTGCTTCCTCCTTGGGGACTGAGGGGTTCCCATACGAGTTAGACTGGGAACCTCTTACCCATCACTGTATCTTCAGGGTGGAGCCCCGCGGCACACAGGCCTAAGGGAGACTGTTAAAGCTGACCCTTTAAGGAAACACCAAGTTGAATACAAAGTAAAGGTCTATGAAGGGGGCGGGGGGTGCAGTCTTCCTTTCCCACAGCCTGGAGTTTGGAGAAATGTCCCCCATAAGTGTTTTCAGAAAGACTGTAGTGAAATTAGACCCATTTGGTCCTGTCTGATGTGAAAAAGGCTTTTCAGGACCCCTGAGGCACGCTGGTCAGGGCTCCACTTGGTGAAGAAGGTTAAAACACTACAGTGGGAAAGAGAAACTGATTTAGCATATCTTGGGGAGGGGATGGCAGAGCTGTGGGTGGCCCAGGGCTCGGCAGGAGCCTCTGGCTGCGGAGACGATGCTATCAGGAGGTCTCGGGAGGACGGAGGGAAGGTGGGCACCGAGAACCTGCTCTGCCCCTGTGAGAAAGGTTCTCTTTCCTCCACCCTCTGCTCTTTCCTCTGAGCTCCAGCAACTGAACGGTTCTCTCCACTCCACCATGCTTTCTTTCCGTCTCAATGTATTTCCTTCTGGTTCTGTCCCAATTACACAAGAGGGGGTACAAGGTAGTGGAAAAGAACACTGATTCTGGAGCTAGACTGCCCAGTTCAAATCCTTCCTCTGCCTCTCACTTGCTGTGTGACTTTGAACATGTTACTTAACCTCTCTGTACTTCAACTGTCTCATCTATAAAATTGATGATAATAACAGTACTTACTCATAGGGTTAAATATGAAGACTCAGTAAATTAACACATGAGTGCTTAAAAGTGACCTGAAGCTCTACTAACCTGCCTAACAGACAAGATTCAGGTTGAAGAGGAAAAGCAAGCAGGCCAGAAACCCATCCCAAAAGGAGGCAGGAGCCTGGACCAGCGCTATCAGGAACAGCTAATAAAACGACGATGCCCAGTTACATTCAAAGTTCAGATAAACAACAAATAAATCCTTAGTATAAGTATGTTTCAAATGTTGTATGGGACATACTTATACTAAAAACATATTTGCTGTTTATCTGAAATTCAGATGTAACTGAGCATCCTGTATGTAATACGGCAACCTCAGCCTGGGCATCAGGCTGTGATAGGGATCTAGTAAGTTCGCTGTGTACCTATCTCACACAGATGACATATTAGGCTCCAGCAGAAGGCTGAGGTCGTGGTGGCCAGGACCCGACACACGAGGCCTGGGAGTGGTTCAGGACTGAGGACTGAGGACTCTGAAGTACCTTCCAGACTCTGAGATTTCTCCTCTGATTATTCCGCCACCCTGCGCCCTTATTCAAATCAGGATTCCTCCCTTGCTTGAGCGTTTCTGGACTCGACGCTCACAATTCCTAGGACATAGTTCCCTCCTCCCGGGAGTGTTCCCAGCACTGCATGCTGCACACACTGGCTCCAGTGCTGGTGAGATGGCCCCAGAGGAGCATGGGCTCTCGAGTCAGCAACTGCTGAGTTCAAACCCTCGGCACACCATTCACCAGCCATTTGACTCCGCGAGACTGTTTCCACCTATGGAAAACTGTGTTAATACCAGCCACCTTGCAGAGCGTTTGCGAAACTGGCAGCAATGCATACATTCAGTATAAGACGCCAAGCAAGCACAGTTGCTTAAGTAGTAACTGAGCTAAGAGTAGTCATCGTTGTTGCTGCTACCGTAATTATTAGTATTGCCAATTTCCACCTGAAAATCTTTCATTTTGAAAGTTTCCTTTCTTTCAGATGAATTCACCACTACTCCCCTTTGGCTCTGTAAGTTTACAGAGTCTGTTTCCTTAAAGAGAGTAACACCTATGTGGAATTAATCATCTCCCCTAGAGTTTGTCTCTGAATGATTACAATGATATTAGAGGGAGGTGAGTCTCATATTCGATTTAATATAACCACATACAATTTGTTTTTAAAATTCTGCTACTCTGAAAAGCATCTCCAGGGAAGACATGAAATTGTATCAGCACCTGTTGCAACGGCAGAAGACGAACTTCCTGTTTACAGCAGAAAATACTCCAGGGAGCTGCCACGTTCCATTTTTCCTAACAACCCCACCCTCAGTCAGGCACATCGCCATAGGGCTTGTTTTCTCACTGTTTCCCACGTGACTGCCAACTGTTCATGCTTCAACATCAGCTAACACCCTCCCTTAACCAGGCATTCCTCTGCCCTTCCACCATCAGCCCCATTTTCACCCTTCCCAGCTAGAACAGCTCTCCACTCTTTTCTAGAGGGAACCACTGATAGCAAACAACCCTCACTGTCTGCATCCCAGAAATCTCAGCAGGAAATCTCAGCAGAAAGTTGGAAAATCCCAATAAGGAGAGATTCCAGCTCCGTGCACACAACAAAATCTTTGTGACTTAAGGGACAATTTGCAGGGGACTATGGAAATAGAATTGAAAGGAAGGGAAGGCGTAGATGGGTTGTATGTGTACTAACAGAGGACTGAGTAAGTAGATGTGATGGTGCCTTTAGGACCTTGTAAAAGCCCTTAGATCCTAATTAGGATTATTAGAGTTCGGGGGGGAAAAAACAGGACACCCAGTTAAATCTGAATATCAGATAAATAATGAGTAACTTTTTAGTATGTCTCAGGAAATAGTGGGGACATGCTTATATACTTATACTTGCTTTAACAGAAGTCTATACTTGCACTAAAAAAATTATTCATTGTTTATCTGAAATTCAAATTTAACCCGGCCTCCTATATTTCACCTGGCCTGGAGACATCAGACCTCCAATCAGACACTGGAGACATCTTGGTACTAACCGCTCCCACCTGTTGAAGAAGCTGCCAGAAATCCTCTCTCATTCCCTCTTCCACTACATCCTCCACTGGAGGTACAGAGATGAAGAAAGCATGTTGCTCACCCTCTTTCCCTTTCCCCACTGGCAAAAAGAATAAGAGACCCAAAGAAAAACCCCTCCCCTGGTGACAGAGGGAGACGCCATGGAGAGGTGGCTGAACTCAAACTCCTTGAACAGAATGTGTGATCCTAACTTGGTTGCAGGGTCCTTCATGGGTCTGGGGTGATGGGAGCAGCTTAAAATTGTACACAATACTTTGTGAGTATACATTTCTCCAGAGAGAGTGAAAGTAGAGACAGGGGCAGAGATAGAGCTATATATACAGACACGGACAGAGACATGGTGACAAAGAGAGACACTACTCAACCATGCATTCTTCCTCATGCTAGGAAGGGTCATGCAGTGAGTCTAACAGACAAGGTCCCTGACTTCAAGGCACTCACATCCTAGTGGAGTAGAAGAGCTATAAGAAGTAAACAGATACATACTGATTGCAGAGAGTGAAAAGTGCTCTAAAGAAATAATGCTTGGTAATGGAGGAAAGAGTGCTAGAGGTGACTGGACATTCTCTCTATGCCGTCACTCTCCTACTGGAAACCTGCACAGGTTCCATGTCCTTCTGGAACACAGCATTGGTAAGTCCGGCACTTAGGACTTTCTATAACCTAACCCCAATTAGTTTACCCAATTTCATCCTCTGCAACACAAATTCTCCACCTCCACCAAGCCTCTGTACCTTTGTATATGTTTAGGCTGTTTTCCAGCTTCAATATTTCTTCCAGTTTTAACTCTACCATCCAATATGGTCCATCCAGTTCATGACTCGACCTCCTCCAAGCAGCCGTCTCTGGTTACTGCATCACTTAATACTACTTAACTTCCTTTGAATTCCTAAGCACACAGGCTATACTATAAAATACTTTATATATTTAGCCAGATTATTTTAAAATCCTTTTATTTGAGTTATTCTTGTCTCTCCACGTAGGCTGTAAGCTCCTGAAGAATAGATACCACTCCAAACAGCCTTTTGTAGTCTCAAAATCCCCTTGCCTGATAAACTGGACCTGATAGATACTTGCTGAAATCATGAAGGAAAAAAATGCCACTTGCATCAATGTAGGGCAAGGGGCCACTCACCTGTAAGTACTTTTCAATTCCATTTTACTCAGGGAATAATAAACATTTGATGCTATGATTTGATTTGAACTAAAATAAGCACGGCTCCATTGAAATGAACATCAACAAAAACGTACAGAAGTTGCTGCCGTTCTTCCGTTGATGTCTAGGACCTGGAAGAATCTGATTCTTAGTCAGAATGAACCCCTTCAGAAACAAGTTTGAACAAAACGTAGGCTGTGCTAAACCAAAGCCAGACGGGCTCTTGTTGAGTGTGTAGAAATCTCCAGAAGTTACAGGTTTAATCAGAATTCAGAAAACAAAACAAAACAAAACATTTCCCCAATTCTTCTATTTCCATCCTTACCTCCTAACCCTTTTCCAGTCTGATGGTGGTTCTGGAATGAGATCCAAATAGTGCTTGTTTACATAACGGAAGTGGATTTACATCTGATTCCTCACAACAACATTATGCGCCATAAGGAAATCCATTGGACAACTTACACAACGAAAAGAATGTGGATTTGGGATTAGGTTTGGAAGCAGATCTGCTCATAGCATGCTGACTCTCCTGCCTCTATTTCAGTTGAAAATCTACAGACATTCCCAAATAATATGGAGCTCTGTCAGGGCAGCTGGCTTATGAGTGCAGTGGGGCTGCATCTGAGCTGGGGGACAAGTGAAAACATATGTGCATTATTTGCAGAAACAAGAAAGTTTGCAGAAGAGGATTCTCAGCAGGGAAGGAAAACAGTTCTGAGACCTCAATGATTCCTCTCTGTGCTGTAAACTCAACAGGCTCTCAGATTTTTTTGTTGTGTTTTTCCATTTTATAAAGTGTACTCGAAAGAAGACTCAACCCTGGCAATCGTCCTATAGTAACATCCAGGCCTCTGAGCAAAATTATCTATGAGCGTGAAATGAACAAACCTCTTTCCACTAAGTCCTTTCTTCGTCCTCATCCAGAAGAACCCTGGGTTCTGCCTCTGGCCTGTCCAGGGTTCTGCTGTCCCTCCCGCTATCAAGAGGCACAGGTGGCAGTCACACCAGGAAACCTCCTCACTCCTTGACCCCTCGATGTGACACTTCTTTGCTTTCCTCCCATGTCTCTGGTCACCCCTTCTCTGTGCCCTTTTCTGACCCCTTCTTCCCCCAAGTGCAAGCCCTGTGCACTTCACGCGACTCTGGCCTTCACTCTCCTTCATTTAGGAAACACATCCTACTTATGACTTCACGATCACCTCTACTCCATGACTCTCAATCTGTATTCCTCCCTCGGTTTCTTATCTACACTCCAGTTCAGGTGTCCACAAGCATCTCCAACTGGACACGTCGTCATCACAAACTATTCTCCTTCAACAGCTTAACTAGGTTCGGTCACCCTACCTGAAGCCTGAGCCATTCATCTGTTCATTGAACAATGACTTACCTGTGTGTCTTTTATTTCTCATATACCTACCAGTCAACCATAACTAAAACTGTAACCCATATTATTCCTACTCAAAAAACTATCTTCCTTCCCCCCCACATATCCCCGGAGAACTATCGTCATGACTCAATTCTAGTCCTAACTGATCTCTCCCTTCCGTGAATGTCTGAAGCCCTTACTATCTCCTATGCACTTAATAAAACAATGCCTTGGACTCTTAACTGTTTCCTGCAGACATATTATACACCTCAAAGTATTCTATGAGCTTCTGGATGATAGGAACTGTGTTGGTGAATTTATTTTAAAGGATCTGCCTATCTTCACACATAAGTGAATGAGCTGATCTTTATAAAATGCTTATTTCAGGGACTGGCACAAAATATGAGCCTAGAAATATAGGTTTAAAGATAATTAAGTAGGACTTCCCTGGTGGCGCAGTGGTTAAGAATCCGCCTGCCAATGCAGGGGACACGGGTTCAAGCCCTGGTCAGGGAAGATCCCACATGCCGCGGAGCAGGTAAGCCCATGCACCACAACTACTGAGCCCGCATGCCACAACTACTGAAGCCCGCGCGCCTAGAGCCCACGCTCCGCAACAAGAGAAGCCATCGCGATGATAAGCCCGCGCACCGCAACGAAGAGTAGCCCCCGCTCACAGCAACTAGAGAAAGCCCATGCGTAGTAACGAAGACCCAAAGCAGCCAAAAATAAATTAATTTTAAAAAAAAGATAAGTAGATACTCAATAAACACTTGGCAAACTGAGTAAGACTGAACTATGTGAAATGCTCCCAAGACATCCACATCCCAAGAGGCCCCAGTTTGCCTCTTCTGCCAGTTGTAGAGGAAAGCTCAGAGTGCCAGGCCACATCTGGGCCAGGCATCTGGAGGATGTGCGTGCATGGTGGATACATGTTTGGGTCTTAAGGGGTCAAGCAAAAACAACTCATGCAGACTTGACTTATTTGGGGAGTGAAAATGGAACATGGAAATACATTAGCTACTATTTTCTTCCTTCTCCCCGTTGCCTTTAATAATGTAACTGCTTGATTTAACCTCTTCTCAGTTCTGTAACTGGGCGCCTGCCTGGCAGTAGGAATGAGTGTGTTCTAAAAACGTGGATCTGGACTCACAGGCTAATACAGTGGAAGAACCACACAGAGGCAGCTGAATCCGACAATGAGGAAGGAAGCTGAGGTCGGAGGAGGAGAGTGACTTACTCAAGGTCGCACATCTACTGGCCCTAGTTAACCTGAGGGCCCTGCCTCAGTCCCCTCTCCCCCCAGGTCTTGTCCGATGACAACACCCAGTCCCAGCTGACCTTTCCCTCAGCTTCATAAGCATCTCACATCCTTGGCTAAGATGCTGTTTATCACTTCCCATGGCGACCATAACCCCACAATGCAGAGCTGACCTCCCTTCGCCCCTTGCAAGGATAGGAGAGCTGAGAGCCTTCTGTGCTCTTTTTCATCTCAAAACAGAAGCTAATGGTTGGGGTCAGACCGAAAAAGCAAGTGACTATCCCAGCAGCCCTCTCTGCAAAACCCAACACAGAGTGCCTAGCTGACCTCAGACGGATTTAGTAGCAGGGGTATTTTCCCCCTTTGTTAGTCAATGACCCTCAAGGAAAGGAAATCAATCAAGGGTTCCAGGTCTGCTTAAATTTTATTTTAGAGTAAGGGAAAAATCTAAACTGTCTTTTTTTTTAAACTACTGAGAATTCAAAATTATTCAATACAAAAAAATAATTTTTTAAGAAGGTGGAACACGGAGGATTTTTAGGGCAGTGAAATATCATACTGTATGATACTGCAGTGATGGATACATGTCATGAGACATTTCCCCAACCCACAGAATGTACACCACCAAGAGCGAACCTTAAGGTAAACTATGGACTTCGGGTGATGACGAGGTGTCAGTGTAGGTTGATGGAGTGTAACAGGTACACTGCTCTGGTGGGGGATGTGGATGATGGGGGAGGCTGTGCATGCGGGGCAGGGGATGAGGTACGTGGGAAATCTCTGTACATTCCACTCGGTGTTGCTGTGACCCTACAGCTTCCTCTAAAAACAAAATCTTTTTTTTAAAAAAAAAAATACACTGTGGGCTTCCCTGGTGGCACAGTGGTTGAGAGTCCGCCTGCCAGTGCAGGGGACACGGGTTCGTGCCCCGGTCCGGGAGGATCCCGCATGCCGCGGAGCGGCTGGGCCCGTGGGCCATGGCCACTGAGCCTGTGCATCCGGAGCCTGTGCTCCGCAACGGGAGAGGCCACAGCAGTGAGAGGCCCGCGTACCACAAAAATAAATTAATTAATTAATTTAAAAAATACACTGTGTGACTAGTTCATAAAGAAAGTCAGATATGAAAGAAGGAGAGAGGGGAAGTAAAAAAGCTGGATGGAGGGTGAGATGAAAAGCGATATCGGAAAGACAGGAAAAATCCACTGCAATTAAAAGGTAGAAAAACAGCAGTTATAATCCCAGATAAAGAGTCAGAAAGGTAGTTAAAGAAGACACACATACACACGTTTAAAACGAAACACTTGAAAATAACCAAACGGAGAGATACTGTGGAAAAAAAACACTATAAAGTTCTGTTTACATTTTGTTCTTTTCAATTCAACAGGGCTTTAAAATATCCTAAGATAGCAACATGTGCCTGAATTGAGCATCTGAATTGCGGCTACTGTGATCGAGAAAATGAATTTTTAATTTGACACAATTTTAATTACTCTTAAGTTTCTATTTTAAAATGAAAGTAATATAACGTCTTTTTTCATTAAACACAATGTTATTTAGTAGGACTACTGTTCACTTTGCTTCAAAGTCAATTCATTCTTCACTGATAAACCAGTTTTATTAATACGGATAAATAAAGAAAACTGATTTTGGAAGGTACTCAATCTAGTTACTGAAAAACTTTTACGTGTGTTTGCAACAACTTGGATATGGGAATCCACATTTTCTACTGTAAATTTTTTGAACTCTAAATACCGACCAAATATTTCCGATGAAAACTTAGCACTCAAATTCAGATGTGTTCTAAGTGTAAAATGCCCACCAGGTACTGAAGACTTAGTATGAAAATCAAGAATGTAAAATATCTCAATAATTTTTTGTGTTGATGAGACACTGAAATGAGGTTATTTTGGATATACAGGGTTAAATAAAATACAGTATTAAATATAATGTCACCTGTTTCTTTTCACTTTTTTTTTTTTTTTTTGCGGTACGCGGGCCTCTCACTGCTGTGGCCTCTCCCGTTGCGGAGCACAGGCTCCGGACGCGCAGGCCCAGCGGCCATGGCTCACGGGCCCAGCCGCTCCGCGGCATGTGGGATCTTCCCAGACTGGGGCACGAACCTGCGTCCCCTGCATCGGCAGGCGGACTCCCAACCACTGCGCCACCAGGGAAGCCCTCACTTTTTTTTAAAAATGCAATTACTGGAAAATTAAAAGTTTAGTATATGGCTCACATCGCGCTTCTATCAGTTAGCCCTGCTCTGAAGGAAGCAAGGCAAAGCTATTTAAAGAGATCTAACGGAAACCAGCATCACCACGTGCGCCCAAATCTTGCCGAAGCTTGTAACTGAGGAGTCAGATAAATTCTAAGTAATCTGCCATGTTGATTTCTGGGGTGAGACGAGCCAGGGGAAGGAGGAACCCACTTTGGATCAAAAAGGGATCTGAAAGGAAGCGATGATGTTCTGACCTCACAGAGAGGGTTTCCGTAGGCTTCCTGCCCAGAGGAGACACAGGGCAGAAAGTCCAAGGGCAGCCTCGCCAGCACCCACCTTTCGGAGAACTTTCCAAAAGCTGGCAGGTACCAAATCACCAGGAAGAGGAGAAAAACAGAGATGTGAACGAACAAAAGGAACACAAGCACACCCAGAGCAGGGCAGGGTAAGAAAGCAATCTGCTTTATGTAAATGAGAGCAAAAAGTGCTTGTAGCTGGAAAATCCATCCTGGGGTTTGCCAAAGTCAAAGAAAGGTAGATCTAACTCACTTCTGATAGCATTGTCTTTGGGGTGAAAATATAATCCAATTAATTAAAAAGTTTTACCCCCAAACATTCTTAAAAGTAAAATTTCTACTCACAGAAATTCTTGTCCTCATTTGCAACAGAGAAAATCATCAACTTTCTACTTTGGGAAAGTAAAGGTATCATCACCCACGGAAGAGAGAAGAGTATCTTCTACTTTTATGGCCTAATATCCCAGTATCTTGGGACTTTTTAAGGTATTGATGCTCACATTATTAGGTTCAGGTTGCTGTTGGTTTGTTGCTGTTATTGTTGTTGTTTGCAGTTCATCATAAACTATATCATTTCTTGAAAGTTGGCCCAGAGTCCAGAAGACCCTGAAAATGGACTGTGTAGATTTAGAAGTTTAAATAGTAAACACTGTAACAGAAGCTTAGAGGCCTCTAGAAGGAAACTATAGCCTTCTTAGTGCTACACACACAAAACAGATCCAGCCCTGTACTTTACACATATTTTTTAATATTAATGGTGATGAATTTGAATTACTGGCTTCCTAAACTCCCTCCAAAAAAACTTTCATTTTATTAATCGATGCGGGGGGGGGGCAGTGGAATTCATAGCAGAAAGAAATTGCTTTCTAAGCCATCTAATACAGGAGTCATGAGCCACACGCCTACTGAGCACTTGACATGTAGCTGGTCCAGATGGAGACTGTAACTTACACTGGACTCCAAAGACCTAGTACCAAAAATTTTAAAATAATGTATTAAAAATTTTTTAAATAGATTATATATTGAAATAAAATTTTGATTATTTTAGGTTAAACTACATTATTAAGGTTAACGTCGCCTGTTTCTTTTCAGTTTTTAAAAAGTGAATATTAAAAATTTTTAGTCTATGGCTCCTATTTCTATTGGAGAGTGCCACTCCAAAGTGACCAACTTTAGCTCCCTAAAAGCAGGGGGAAAATGGCCCACGTTCACTTATACGTGAGGTCGATGATATTCTGGAGGAGGACCACCAAGTCCTGTGGACAAGCCCTGACCCCCTGATGCAATGCCTAGAACCATCAAGAAAGCTATCCTGCTGTTGGAAACCCACAGATGGGCCCACGGTGGTGGGCAGTTGTCAGAATGGAGGTGTTCTGAGACTCTCGCTGCCCCCCTGTAGTGGATGCTGTGATTCGCCACCAGATCCCTCTGCAGCACTGAGGCTCACAGCTGAGACTCTCCCTGGTCATTGTCCTTAGCCAAAGGGAGCCGCCTTGCCCAAGGCTAGACGCCTTCCAAGCAGCAGCCTGCACCCCAGTGACAGGTCAGCGTGGTGGTCGATGCCTTGCCTTAACTCAGGACACTCTGAAGGGCTATCCCAGCTCCAAAGCCCCCAGCTGAGGTCTCTGTCACAACTCCATTAGCATCTAGCTGTTCTTTCTGCCCAATCCTGCTTCCCTCTCTTGTTTCCTCACAGGGCATTTCCCAGTAAACTCTCCGCATGCAAAGCTCAGTCTCAAGGTCTATGTTATGGACTGAACGATTGTGCACCCCCCCAATTCATATGCTGAAACCCTCCCGAGGCTCAGGCCCGGCGGAGGAGCGCGTCGGCCAGCTGCCCAGCAGCGCCACACAGGGAGAAGTGGGCGGGCGGACCAGCCTGCCATGGCAGACCAGGGACAGCGCTCTGGCTTTTGGAGACGGAGACTCTGCGAGGTAATTATGTCATGAAGTTGGAGCCCTCATGATGGCATTAGTGATTACAAGAGAAGACCCTAGAGAGACTGTTTCCTCTCTCTGCCCTCCACCATGTGAAAATGTACGTAGCAAGAAGGCAGCCATCTGCAAACCAGGAAGTGGGCCCTCACCAGAACACATCTGTAGCCCGGTAGGCACGTTGATCTTGGACTTCCAACCTCCAAAACTGAGAAAAGAAACATCTGTTGTTTAAGCCTCCCAGTCCATCACGTTTTTGTCATAGCAGCTAAGAGAGCCTGCTTCTCAGTGAACCCACCTAAGATATCCCCAGATATGAAGAAAACGTTACGGAAAAAGGGTGTTGGGTGCACACACATGTACAAGCATTTGAGCTCAGGAATGAAGTCAGGATATTTGAGTCAGCTACACACACACACACACACACACACACACACACACACACACACAAATGAAGCTCGTATCAGTTCCCCCTCGCTCTTCTCAGTTGTGATGATTACTGGGAAACATCTGTCCGTCTCTCCTTATTTGGGCAAAGAAAAGACATCCTGACACCCAAGAGCTAAGCGACACATAGCTGGTGATGTCACCTACTTAGAGCCCTTTTTAAGAAGTCTGGAGATAAAGGCTTCAGCTCTTCCAAGGGGACGTAACAATTTCCTTCTGTTCCTTGACCACAAACTGCACCCCTCACCACACAGAACTCTGGAAGCACGTGCGCTATGGGTCCCAGGGCGGCTGTGGGGAACACAGGCACAAAGAGTGACCAGGTAACCCGCAAAGGCACACCCAGGCAGGGGGCTGCCCAGCCACCCTCTGGTGTGACCTGCCCAGGTTCACTCACTGCTACCATCGCAAAGAGGAGTGATTTTCCCCTCAGCAATGGGGCTTCACATGCCTGGTCTGCGCACTTTTTCTCTGCAATGTTACCTCCCTACCTGGTCCATGATACTTCAGTTGAATAGCACAGGTACTGTTCCTACAGGTCAGAGAATCTCGGGGTGCAGGTTTTACACAGTCAAGACACATCACAAGTATGGCTTTTATTACACCCCAAGTCAGGTGAGGACGGGCACCAACCTTCCAGGGGCTGCCTGGTGGTCTCTCTTCCCAGGCCCTGGAGGTTATAACACAGACCACCCTTTGCCTCCACAGAGAAGTAGGGCCTTTCCAATCCGGACTCAGATCTATTCCTGGGCTTCCAGTTGTGACTTACCTGCATCTACAACATGCACTACTCCCGGGCTCCAGCCCTGGGGACCAGCTACACAACCTGCTGACTCAGCTCCCTGGCTATGTGTCTCCACTGACATCACCCCATTCCCCAGTTCACGGTGCTCTATTTACCTCCTCCTCTTCTTACTCTCAAATAAAGTATGTGGTTTTCTTGCTGTTATTGTTTTATTTCAGTGAACCACGCATGCTTACAGGAATAAACACACACACAAAAAAAAACTCTTAAAAAAAATCGCTCATAATCCCACCATCAGGAGATAACCACCGTTAACATTTTGGTTTATCTCCTCGGAGCCCTTTTCCTTGCATGTGGGTATACAGTTCCTTGTAACATTCTAATTGGAAAGAGTCTACATATGTTTGCATTTTGCTTTTTTCAATTAACATCCAATATGTAAGCATTTCTTCATGGTTTTAAAAATTCTGCAGAAACATCCCACGTACTGGTTACAGCATCATCTACCATATGACTGAGGCATACTTTGTTTAACCCTTACCCCCCATTCTAGAGCATTAAGATCACTACTGGTTTTTAGCGATGAACAATTTGAATATAGAACTTTACGTGTATTTCAGACTGCTTCCTTAGGATAGCAGCCCTTTTTTTTCATTTTTTTTATTTTTATTTTTGGCTGCGTTGGGTCTTTGTTGCTGCGCACGGGCTTTTCTCTAGTTGCGGCGAGCGGGGGCTACTCTTCGTTGCAGTGCGCAGGCTTCTCATTGCGGTGGCTTCTCTTACTTGCGGAGCACGGGCTCTCTAGATGCGTGGGCTTCAGTAGTTGTGGCTCGCGGGCTCAGTAGTTGTGGCGCACGGGCTTAGTTGCTCCGCGGCACGTGGGATCTTCCCAGATCAGGGATCGAACCCACGATCCCTGCATTGGCAGGCGGATTCTTAACCACTGCGCCACCAGTGAAATTACTTAGTCCAGGGGTCGGAACATGCTAAGGCTTTTGATAAATACAGCCAAATATATTTCAAGTAAGCTTATATCAGACACACCAACGATGAATGAGAGCTCTCTAATTTTGTTTGGCAAAAGAAAGATATGTTATTACTATATTAATTAGCATCTCAGATTACTTGGTGAAACTGAACACTTTTCACGTTTATTAGAAATGTGGACTTCTTTTAGGCAACCTCGTCAAATCCTTTACACATTTATTTATTGGGCTCTGAATCTATGTACATGCCCTCTTACCGTATTAAGAAAGCTAATGTCTCATCTGTTGGTGTTTGTTGCAAGTATTTGCCCAGGTTTCTTTACCTTTTGATTTTTCATTAATGTTTGGCCTGCACAGTTTTTAATTTGAATGTAGACAAACCTATCAGTCTTTTCCTTTGTGATTCCCCTTAAGCTTAGAAAATCTTTCCCCTGTCAGAGCATCAGATAAATATTTACCTATTTTTTTGCTACTTTAATAGTTTTCTCATTGAGTATTCCCACTCTCAAGGCGTGTCTCATCAGCTTCTTTCCCAGGCCTTCCCTTACCCTGGATTACTTTATTCTAGCTCTTGACCCATCCCATACGCTGCAACTGTTCTTGGAGGGACAGAGACAATCCCTTTTAAATAATCTTCTGTATCTTGGGAAAGATGCAGGCCCCAGGCAGTTGACTTGGCTCTGTTATCTTCTTTCAACATGTGCACAGGGCACAGATACGATGCCCCAGCGCCTGCCTCCCCTCCCGCGGGTGATGTCTGCCTGTGACCGGGGGAGAGAGAAGTTCTGCTCAGGGCTTTCATGACTCCTCTCAGGGGCTCTGGTAACCGCATCACCACCGCCACACAGACACTCGCACATCTGCTTTCCCCTCGCTCGTTCCCACGTTTCCCTTTGTCTAGTTCCCCTCCACCTAATCTCCGTAATTTCCCGAACTTGCACGTGGTTTAGTCAGAGACGCTGGGGAACCTTTCCATTTCCTCTCCCCCTCCATACAAGCCCTTCCTGAGATCCGAGCTCCCTCTACCCGGTCCCTCCCAACATGCACAGCGGCCTCTGGGTGAGGGCGTTTGCTTGGCCAGCCTCCCAGAGAACGCTGAGAAGCTGGAATCAGAGAACATCACTGCAGCTCTGCTCTTTCTCTTGCTCTCATCCAGTCCAACTTTTCCTGGTGATTAAACAGAGAGAAAAAAAAATCCCTCTTGTGCTCTTCTGTTTGCTCTCATTAGAAAGCCAAACAGCAGGCAAGCTTAAGAAACATCACACACCTAGGAGCCGGAAGGCTGAGCTGGGTAGACAGGCCTGAAGCCAGCAGACAAGCACAGTGTGTCCAGGGGAAATGTAAGATCCAAATGGCAAGGACGATGCCCACCTTGTTCACGAGCGTACTCCAAGACCTCAGAGGGCGACTGGCAATTTCTTGGGGCTCAGTGGGTAACTGTTAAGGAACAAGTAGGAGTACCTCTCCATCATGGACCCCTAGGAAGTATGGTGACTGAAATATATGTAGACAAGCAACCTGGCATTATCCTCAGAGGGTTTTTAGGGTTTGGTTTGGTTTTGGTAACCCATCCACTTTTCTTTTTACCCTTGGCTAGTCTGTACCCCACAAACACACTTTCAGTACCTCAGCCTCAAGATCTTTAACTTTCTCTGGGCTTCATCACTAAAATGATAAAGTTTGATTAGATGATCTCCAATGTTGCTTCCAGCTATAAAATTCCATGATGAGATGAATAAGTGACAGATGAATGCTTTTATTGACGGTTATAACTTCTGTTCTATCCACATATGGGCTTAGAGTACAGCCCATCATTTACATCTGACTGTACTTTAGTGGAAACTAAAGTTCAAAAGGGAATTAGAACCACGAATGGCCTTTCCCAGCCTACTGTGTACACTGCAACACAGAGAAATCCGTCTTCGAGCAAGAATTCTACACCAACGAGGAAACTATTATCAGTATAATTTATAACACATCCCTTACTACAATAAATCAGAAGGCTTGATTCAATGATTCTGAATTTGATAGAGGTTATTCCCAGCTTCATAAAAAATTCAATCACAAATGAAGATGTACAGCTGGGAGCCCATTTGCCATAGAAGCCAATATGATGGGGATCTCTTACTGCTAATGCCCCAGAGTACTCCAACTAGTATTTATGTAAATAATTAATACTGAAATGAAAATGGATACGATTTCTTTGACAGGGCCTTGCAATTCGGTGGCATGTGTTCAGGGAGTGCCAGCTCATTTGAATATTTGCCTAATTAGGAAGGTAAATCTGTTCCTGCTGCCAGCAATCACGCCGTGCGCGGCAAAGCCAAATATAAATGCCTCTGCTGTCACCCACCGTCGTGGACTGTCACCTCCCACGTCTGTCCCTCCAGTAGCATGGACAACGCAGAGATGACCAAACCATGTCTCTTCTCTCTCTGTCCTCTGCTCTCTCACCAAGGCTCGGCTCTGCCACGTAGAACAGAAGCGCAGATGGCCTAGAACTCTTCTGAGGGCACGGGGTGTGAGATGACACAAAGGGAATAAAGGACTTTGTGAACCCAAACGTGGGGAAATAGAATGGTCATGCAAACACGTGGACCAGGTTTTGTACCCAGAGGATGGGATCACATCAAATCCCACTAGAAAATGTTCCAAGGCTACCCTGGGCAAACAGAAGAGAGTCCTGATGTACGTGAGTTTTACCCCTCCTTCAGTCTCTTCTCCCCATGAGTAAGCCTCGGTGCATTCTCCGTTCCAGCCACACGGGACATCCCAGCATCCTCCTGATCTCCGGGACTTTGCTCAAGCGGCTCCAGCAGTCTAGACAGTCTTTGTTTCCCGAGTGTGCCTGGGAAGTCCTAGCCACGCTTCAAGGTCCAATTTGAATCCTACCTCCCATTAAACTCTCACCAGATCATCCTAACCTCAGTAAAACGCTCTCTCCTCTCCCCATCTTTCATGGCACTGATGTGCCCCAGTGTGCCATGTATTAAAGTGATTCATGTATGAATGCAGACATCTTGGACTTTACGCAGTATAGGACAGCTGCACCATCTTACTCATACTCTAACCCCAACAGTTCATATCACAAGCTTTATATATAACTATGAATCAGCAAGAAGCAGGCTGTAGAAAGGAAGCAGTTACTATCCCTTGGCACCATCTGGACCAGACATCTTTTAGGACCACTGATCTCAGGCAGACCAACTCCCCATGCCCTAGAGCAGGAGTTATCCAACTTTAGCTAGCACATAGGAATAACTGTCAGTTTGTTAAAATGCAGATTCCTGGGCCCTGCTTACAATTTTGATTCAGTAGTCTGAACTGGCAGGACAAAAATCGGGTATTTTGCAAGCCCACACAGGTGATTCTGGGGCTGCTGGTCCTGGGACCACAGTTTGGAAATTCTGTGGGGGACTATTTCATGGGATACAGACAGAGGCACAGTGAAGTCAAAGAAGCTGAACAGGGCTTCCCTGGTGGCGCAGTGGTTGAGAGTCCGCCTGCCGATGCAGGGGACATGGGTTCGTGCCCCAGTCCGGGAAGATCCCACATGCCGCGGAGCGGCCGGGCCCGTGAGCCATGGCCGCTGGGCCTGCGCGTCCGGAGCCTGTGCTCCGCAACGGGAGAGGCCACAACAGTGAGAGGCCCGCATACCGCCAAAAAAAAAAGAAGCAGCTGAACAACGTGCTGCCAATTTTTCAAAAGGGAGAAGTACTATTTGGTGGAGAACCCCCAGGGATGCATGGAATTCTCAACATCCTTCTGACCAGCAAAGGTACAAGTCAGAGTGCTCCGGACTTTCCAAACACTGAGCTCCTTGGAAGCATCTGTGTGACCAGAGGCTAAGACTCTTCCCTGGCAGAACACATGCCCTAGTAGGACGTGGGAGTTATAACACCCACAGTTTAGCTCCCAGTGTCTGTCTGTGTTGAGATGCACAGGAACCTGTGAGAAGGACCAGCCTGAAAATGGAGGAAGAGCTCTGGGGGACCATCACTTGGAGAAAGGTTTCCGGAGTGAATATGGAAAACGGAGAAAATTCTTCCTCAAAACAGAGCTCACCCAGTTGAGAGCAATATAAATTCTACTTTCAACAATTCTGAGTCGGCACCATTATGCTTTGAGCTGCCCCTGCAGGCAACGACTCCACTCTTACACTCCTTAACTTCTTCTCATTAAAGAATTGTTTTTCATGACTACTACGTGCCAGATGCCATACTAGACCCTGGAATTAAAAGGTGAATAAGACATGTTCCTTGCCCTAGGGTAGACAAGCACTACGGTAAATGATTGCGATACGAAGTACAAAGCGTGCTGAAAGCGATATACAGGAGGGGCACCCAACCTCCCTTAGAGAGCCGAGGATGGAGGATGGAGACCTCATCTCAGAACTGACAGACTCCTCCAGGATCACCACGTGCAAATCAGTACACTCTCCCTCCATCTGTTCCAAGTCACTGGAGAACTTCCCAGCTCAGGGAACTGACATCATCTCTTTCCCCCTGGTTACTAGAGAGGGCAGCTGACAGCTGTGCTCAGATGACCTTCTCAAGCTTTTCTCAACCGGGGCGTGATGCCTCCATTACCAACCTCTTGCTTCCCGGGTTTGGGGCCTGACTGGTGTATCCGCACAGGCCTTGGAGGGGAGGCTCAGGGCCCCTGCTGGGCACGGGCCTGACTGCCGTTAAAAGCAGGATAATTGAAGACTCACAACACCCCAGGGCTAGGGAAAGCTTTCTGGCAGGAGAACGAAGAATCAGCGAAGGAGGAAGAAAGGAAGTTGCGCCCCTGTTTACACGAGTTTAATTGGTGCTTAATTCATGCTTACACTTCTACTCAAAAAAAAAAAAAAAAAGAGTTAAGCTGTATAGCAACAAGCAGTGCTGACTGTATCAGATGGCCAATTATGTGAGCACTGGGTAGCCAGCATGGGAGAAATACCTGATTGATGGTGATGGCCACGCCGCTCTGCACCTCCCACAGAAAGCAGCAGCCCTCCACCTCACAGGTGTGGTGACTGAGGGGGGCCCTCCCAGCCTCCAGGGAACTGACCTGGCTTCTGTCTCTAAGTGGACATGCTGCAGAGGAGATACCATGTCTTATACAAAAAGAAAACGGATAGATGGCTAGAACGGGCACAGAATTTTACTAGGCAAGTGTTTATTTTCATGAGGCATCAGCAATTTTTTAAGGCTACATGCCGAGTAACTACCGTCACTGATTACGTGAACGGATTACCTCTGGAGAAGGAATCTAATTACATTCTTGTACAAATTGCAAAACGTAGATTAATTTCAAATTTGCTTGGCAGCCCTCTTGTACTTTTCTTGAGATCAGGGATAGGGCTGTGGGTGAGGACAGCCAGATCACTGCAAAGAAGCTGGAAACTTGAAAAGGATTTGCCCTTTCATTAAACAAATGTGCACCGAGCACCTTGCCTTCTGTGTGTGCCAGCTGTGTTCCAGGTGCTGGACATACAGATTTGAGCAACACAAGGTCTCATTTCTCTTGGAGTTGCCCGAAACATTAACCAACTCCAAGAGCCATAAAACCCAAAGTGTTCCTGAACCCATTTAAGTAGCTACTGGGATTCATTTTCTGAACACCTGTGAGGGCTTGGTACCTGTAAACCAGGAGTTGTCAACCTACTGGCCTTGAGAGGGAAATCTATAAGGGGCAGCAAAGGATTAAGGGGGGGGTTGGGTGGGGGGACTAGAGGAGAAGCCAAGTGACATACATCCTGAAGATGGATTAATTTCATGTAAGATGGAAACGTAAGGAATAGGAAAGACAAAGCAATTGAAGAGATAACTTCAAAAAGGAGAAACATAACCATTTCTTCCAGTTCAACCTGTCTCATAATCATAGTAATGACAATTTCAAAAACAAGTTACTATTTCTCATCAATTAAATTAGCATATACTTGAGTGAAAAAAGAATTTTCAGTGTAGGTAAATTTAGGTAAGATGAAACTAGCCCAAGTTTTCTGAAAGGAAATTTGTCATTGTTTGTGAAGAAACTAAAACTAAAAAAAAAAAGTATGTACCTTTTGAGCCAATAATTCCTGTTCTAGAAATTTATCCTCAACAAATTATCAAAAATATGGTTAACGATTTACACACAAGGGTTTATCATTACATTATAACAGTCTAAAATTAGAACCATATAAACACTTAACTTGAAAGGAAAGGTTAAGTAAATTATGAATATCCATATGGTAGAGTATTATGATGCCATTAAAATTATGATTATGAGACGTTTTGATGCCAAGTTTTAATGCTTATAATTATAAATAAAAATTGGAATAAAAAATTATATAAAAAGTATGATTTACAACATGGAAAGAAATGCAAAAGGATATATGAAGTAACAGTAATTTGTCTATTGGTAGTAGAATTTCAGATGAGGTTTTTCTGCTCTTCTATACTTTCCTATCAAAGTCTTCTATAATAATCATGTTTTATCTTGAGCATCAGGAGAAATGAAATAAACTGATGAAAAAGAGAGAAAATAGGAGGAGGGGAAAACATTAACCTAATGAGGAAGAACAGGAAGTGGGATGGGGGTGGGTGGTTAGAGGGAAGGATTACAACCAGAGACTTAAAGGAAGATTCAGATGGTGGGCAAATGTTTGCTGCCAGAATAGTGCTTGGTGACGATGTCCGTCTCAGATTTCCTCCTTCCTTTCACGATTAATCAGATTTCACATTCAGTTTCAACCTCCCTGACAACGCTTAAATAAATCTGACCCGGGTCTATAGGATTTTAAAAGTCTCATTTGGTTCCCGCCATTTTCAGCCTCCAAGTTGAATCCTAGTTGGTCCTAGAAACTTTATATATTGACTCATGAAAAAAAAAAAATGCTCCTATAGAACCATAGCACTTTCAAAAGTTATTTCAAAAAATCTTTTGTAGCGTCATCAGATTTCCCCTCCCCCCCAAAAGAAAACACCATAGCACTGACTGTAATCAATTGACTCTTTTGTTTAGATGCTTTCTCTAGAGATTCCGTATCTCACTGAAGGAGATGGATTAGTCTTGGACAGCTTCTAAAACGGTGCCCTATTTAGCACTTACCTAGAGTACAGTGAACTCTTAATACTTAATGAGGCAGCCGACAGGGATGACTCAGTTCATCAATAGTGAACACGGAGACAGCATCCCATTTCCACCACTACCAGGATGGCCGCTGAGAGAAGGGACAAAAACTACCGCGTGCAGGAGACACTTAGCGGCTCTTCCTCCTTTTCTTCATTCACCCATGGGACATCCCCAGCTGATGGCAGCCCAGTGTCCCCAGAGAGTGGGCTGAGATTGGGGGTTCTGACAGCTGAGATGGAGGGTGCCAGCCATTTCCTCACCAGTGTCTTCTGGCCATGCAATTTTAATAAGCTCAACCTCAAGAAAGGAAAAAGGAGCCTGGGATCATGCTGAATTATTCACAGCTCCAATCGGGTAAGGCAGAAGAACCCCTCTTCAGAGAGTAAGTAATAGCTCCTCATTGATTTTTTTCCCCCTTTGCGATCCCTAGGTGAGAACCCAGTTTAAATATCCAAAGATGGAAGAAAATCTAACTATCGTCTTAAACCTGAGTTCATGAGTAATTGGTATATTTGCGACCTGCGTTACAGTTGACAATTCTATTCTCTCAAGAACAGTTTCAGAGAGATTGGTACATTTAAATTTATTTTAAATATAACATATATACAAAAACTAATTTTTATAGATTAATGACCATGATCAAAGAGGTTTTGTTTAATGACAGAACGAAAACTGTTGTTAGCCTTGAGACTTGAAGGCCAAAGAGATGTAGGATTCATGCATTTATTAGATGCCAACGTTGAATTAGCTCTGGATATAATGAATATACCTTATTTCTACGCACAGAAAGAGAAATGTAAGCTCGACAAAATATAGTTAATTCTTCCCTACAGTTCAAGGAAAGCTTACTTTCCATATTCTCAGCCCATAGTTAGCGCTAATAAAGTTGTTCTCAAAATAAAGACAGTCTCCATGCCCCTGTAGGGAAGTGAGTTAGAGACCAGCTCGTTCAGACCTTGCCTACAGATCAGAATCTCAGCCCCTGCCCATAAAGCACTTACACAAGCACACCCACCTAGCGGGTGGCCTCTCCTCACTTTACCAAGTCTCACATAATCCACTGCTGAGAGTCCAGTCCAGACCACCGTGACCTCAGAGGCCTGGAACATCACAGAAAGCCCCTCAGAGTCCAAACTCCTCTCCATCCATCCCAGACAGAGCTGATGGATGAAATTCCTAAGGGATCATAAAGGCGCAACACTCACACCACGTGGCTCTCCCTTGAGTTACTGAACTGCTGGAAGCCTCAGTCTCCTCATCAGTAAGCTGTAATGATAATAATATTCTCCTCAGAAGACAGTTGAGGTTTAAGTGAAATAAGGCACACTGGGGATGCAATACAGCCGCTGGCCCGTGTTAAGGCTTCACCAATAAGTGGGAGTTATCATCTCATGAGAATGCAAGCTCCAGGAGGGCAGGAATTGCTGGTTCTTTCATCTGGTGCCTAGAACAGTTCCCAGTAAATGGTAGGAACTCAATAAACTTAACAAATGAAGTATTTCAGGCCCATTTCAATGCCACTACTCCTGCCCCGTTATCCTTGGCTGACATGACCTTTTCCTCCCGTGGATGTTGCTAATAGCATTTTGTTTGTCCACGTCCTGTAGCGCCGACCCCTGCTGTCTCAAGGCGATACCACTGCCCTATGTCCTCTAGTGTAAAGCCCCTCTTTCACTGCCCGGTTCAGATGCTGTGCACACCACAGGCCCTCAACCAGGCATGAAGAGCCTGCCGGGTCATTCCAAGAATGACCAAAGTTGGATCCTCGTTAGCCAGGGCCACAAAGCTCCGATGGGGAATTGTAAACACTTAGGATCCCAGCCCTTCTCCTTGAATTGAGTGAGGAAATGGAGCTGAGTTAGTAATCTTTTTAATTGCACACTTCTGTTAGTTCTGCCAAGCTACATAGCAGCTGGATTTCAAACCTTAACCACAAACCAGAGGTCCCTACTCTTTTTGAAGTGGAGAAGTCATCTTCACTTCCAGGAAATGAAACGATCCCTTTGGGGCAGGAGCTGATGGCAATGTGAACGAGGGGAGGGTAGCAGAATGTAATGCTAACAGGACACATGGAAAAAGCCAGGCTGGGGTGGGGACGGGTGCTGGCTGGGTGTCGGCATTGCCCCCCCCCAACACACACACACACACACACACACACACACACACACACACAGAGCCAGAAGGCACGCACCCCTCCTTCTCCTCTACCCCCACCCCCAAGAGGGCGTGCCCAGGAGCTTAGGGAGGAGGTCGCTTTTGTACAGTTCCTTTTCCTGGTTTCCCCGGCAACCGTGCAGCATCTAGATGCTCCAAGAGTGAGGCGGTGGGACGTGGTGGTGTGAGGAACACGAACGCTGCGTCCGTCCCAAGTGGTGTCACCTCCACACCCGTGTTTAGCAGCCTCTCAGCCTCAGAAGGTCAAACACACACACTCCCCACTCCAACTGCTCATTTCTAATGTGGTACCAGATGCCCAAGCAAGGAGCCTCAGGGAAACGTTACATGAATAGCCTCATTTACCAACGTGAACTGAGAGGTGGGGCCTGAGACTGAACGATATCTAGGCACCAAGGATGCCTGATGTCTTGTGGTTGGGTTTCTGGATATCAGCTAAGCCTACACAGGACACATCATGCGGCATGAATTAACTTTGTATCAGTAGCTGGTTATAGGCTGAGAACAAGGGACAGGGGAGTCTGAGCTGTCACCCCAGGGAGGGTGTCTAATTTGGGGGATCCAGCCTAAGAACAACAGATGTAGAAACGGGAGGCCGCAAGACCATTCAGAGGCATACTGCCTAGAAAGTAGAAGATACAGTCTCCAGCTCTGAAATGAGCTCTATTCTAAAACCTCATTAGTAAGTCGGTTATTTGGAATTCAGAAACCATGTCCAGAGAAGTCATATCTGCTTATAAATGATGATTGGGTCTCTAGGCTAGTCCACAAAAGCCTGTTTAACTCATAATGTAGATGAAATACTATAAGCTTGCAATGAAAAGCAACAGAAAAAAATCCTGTTGTGATACCAGTAATTAAATGAAAAAGAAAAACAGAGAAGTGGAAAATAAACAGCTTTCTTTCGTTTCCTTTGAATACTAGAGCTCTTGGATGGAGTGGCGGGGGTGGGGGTGGGGGGAGGGGCTCTTCATTTACTTTAGACAATGGGATGGAGGGGAAGGAGCTGATGGTGGGGGAGGGCCGGCTGTAGGACGAATTAGAGTTGTCCTCTGGGATAATGAAAAAACAAAGCATATTTGTGAAAGCAGGCAGAGAGAGGAGAAGAAAAAGTGAGTAGGCTTGTCTCATGTCAATAAGACGTAGGTGGTGGTGGGGGGACCCTCGGAGTGAGGAAAGAGAGTGAACTTGGCATTCACGAAGGCGTGGGTTCTAGTTCTGCCTCCCAGAGGGACTCAGGCGAGGCAGCTGTGTAGCCCCTCTCCCAGCTGGCAGGTTACCAGCTGTCTCCAAGGCCAACTCATTCTCCCTGCAATTCTTCGTCCCTCTTAGTTGCTAACAGGGAAGGGCAGAAACCAAGACCAACCACAGCCAGCACCACCCCATGGCCCACTGTGGGCACTGAGCTGAAAACAAGGAATTCCCAGGAATATCGCCTCCAGCACCTCCCCCGCCCCACCCTAACAGCATCTCCTATCCTCTTCCTGGACCCTCTTTTCCCTATACCACCAACACTGTCACAGTATCCTCTTTGGGAATGTGTCTTTTCCTTTCAGGAATAGGAAAGGACCTCATCATAGTACATACTGGAAACCGCAGCCTTCCTGGAAGGCAGGGCTGGGCTACAACAGTTAGGAGACAATCATTTCCATACTTCCCTTGACAATTTCAATACAAATGTACTCACAGTGTATTTATCTTCAAAGCTCTGAAAATGTTACTTTTTAGACACCCAGCATGTAAATCTTTTAGAGACTCACGTTATGGTCTAAACTGCATTCTTATTGGACACAACTGATAAATTAGAGAGCTGCTTCTGCTGCACTATCCCATTCTCTGCTCTTAAACTCCTTTCACAATATGCCACACTGCTGCCACTCAGCACATAACACTGCTCAGCCACTTTCTACTCCCACACTGGAGACGCCCGATGCCAGCTCCCATCTCCCCCCGCCCCACACACACACACACCTGTGCAGACAGCAAACTCACAGCAGACCCACCAATACATACAGCCACACACGAGGCACACTCACCCACACAGGTTGCACAGAGTTGAACAGAAAAGCCCCCAAGTCCACGAAGTATCATTTTAGAGCCTTTCCCCCATTTCCTATGGGGAACCCAGTGCCTGGCACAGCTGTGCTCCGATAATAACTGCACCTAATGCTACTTGGTATCAGCCTTTCCAGAGTTACTGACCGATTTCACATGAATCATTTAAGTTTTATAAAACTCTCAAGACAGGTAGTATTACCTCCGGTTTACAGACGACTGTACTGGGTTTAAAACACTCATGTAGTTTGCCCAGGGTCATACACCTAGAGAGCGACAGAGCTGGAACTCAATGCCACGTCCCCTAGCTTGAAGTCCGTTTTGAAAGGAGAACATGGCAGAGACAAGATAGAGATTTCAGGCTAGATAACAGGACGATGCTCCCACAATGGGGGAAAAAAAGAAAATACACCTCACCTCTTCCATGCTGTTTTATTCAATTAACAGAAAGAAATATGGAAAAGTTAAATTACCAAAGCTATAACCAAGTAGAAACAGACAACACACGACATACAAATAACTTAAAAGTCCTGCTTCTGCGTGAGAGGTGCAAAATGCAATATTTCCTCTCCCAGCTCCCGTCCAAAGCCCACCCACACTCTCTCCTCTCCTGAGCCTTCACTGACCACCACAGCCCCCTGCCCTCAATGCCCTCCAGACCAAGAGTTCTCAAGCTTTAATGTGTTAAGAATCACACAGATTCCTAGGCCCCACCCACAGAGATCTGGAGTCAGTGGCTTTGGGCTGAGGCCCAAGAGTTTGCATTTCTAGCAAGTTCCCAGATGATGCAGACGCTACTGGTCCATGAACCACCTTTGAGATGCACTGGACTAGACTCTGATAGGACCTTTACCACACAATGTAGAACCTGACTACTTTTTCTGTTAAGTGATTCTGGTTCCCAGATGCCTCTTCCCCTACCCTCCCCCTGCAGTCCTACCATCCTCAGAAGCAGCCTCATCTCCAAATCCCAGGACCCATCCTGATCACAGTTTGAGACTGCTGCTCTAAGATCACGCCCCATTCTTGTTCAAGGCATAGTATCCCTGACCTTAAAACTGGGCTTCTCTCCTAGCTGCTGTTCTCTATTTCTTATTCTAACTCCCTAATGTCCCAGATTTCTCGGGAACCAGTGCCTGCCTTCTCCTGGCCAAGCCTCTTCCCTATTGGATCATGCAGTCCTGAAACCCCAAAGCACCACTTACTGTATTCATACCAGCTGACCCACTGCCCTGATGACAAGTGTCTGCTGCCCAGATATCCGTGTCTCATCCAACCCAGATTCCCTATTGCTGAGCTGCCCCTGCCCGCTGGAACACTCGGCTCCGGGTCCTGTTTCTCCCCCTCACTGCTGTAGCTCACCTGCACAGTGAGCTGCTGTTGTCTGAGCTGTTGGAAAGATGAATCACCCGCAATACTGAGCTTCCTTTTCAGCACCTAGAGCTGGGACAGTTCCCCTAGAGGGCCCAGAGAAAGCAGATCTTAGACCATCCCCACTTTTCCCACAGAGGCCAAAGCCTCTGTGATACGGTGGTTCTGCCTTACGTTCTGCCTTTATTTCCCCTGCAATGAGTTCTTGCCAATTTAAACGTGGAGGTCGGGACCCATGATGTGTGCGTGTCAGCCGCGTTAGCCTGCACTCTGGGTAGTCGATAAACGTTAAGCAACAAGCAGTTTGATACCTTGCCCAGTTGGCACCTGGAAATATATCATCCAATTTGGAAAGCAGGATACCTTTTAATATCTCCTCCAGCACCTAACCCAGGGCTTCTCACAGAACAGGCACTCCATGAATATTGAATGAGTAAGTGAACAAATGGATGAGGGATGCCAGTGGGGTTGCACCCAGGTTTCCTTTGTGGTGTCCCGATCGGTGCGCTCGGCCGGAAGAAAACACCTTCCCATCTGCAGAAGCTAAGAGAATGCCTCTAGGCCAGACTTCCAACTAATTCCCAGCACACAATTGGACCTGCCCATTCAGATGAACTGTGGCTTGAAGACTGCACTTACACCAGCACAGTGGTTCTCAGCTTCGTTTCAGTACCTGGCTATCTTTAACAGAAAAGGTTGTGCCCTACTCCACCCCGCCCCTTACTCCAGGCCTCCTCCCTTCCCTACTCCTAAGGCCGCCTCAAAAATAAACTCTCCCTCTTGTCCACTCCATTTCCGCCACTGGTTCGTAGCCAGGCCGCCATTTAAGTAGGTGGGATCAACAGCTACACATGTTACAATTTTAAAGTATCTCCACATGACCTTTAACACCTCACTATCACGCCTTTGGGTGAAGTCTCCTGAAAAATAACAATGCTATCAGGACAGGTAACCCAAGAAGACATTAACACCTTAAAAAAGTTCATCCAATTAGGAAGTGTGCTGTCTAGCAGAAGCCTGAGGGAATGGGACAGAAGAGAGGTAGGTTTGTTTTGTTTGTTTGTTTGTTTTTTGTGGTACGCGGGCCTCTCACTGCTGTGGCCTCTCCCGTTGCGGAGCACAGGCTCCGGACGCCGCGCAGGCTCAGCGGCCATGGCTCACGGGCCCAGCCGCTCCGCGGCATGTGGGATCTTCCCGGACCGGGGCACGAACCCGTGTCCCCTGCATCGGCAGGCGGACTCTCAACCACTGCGCCACCAGGGAAGCCCAAGAGGTAGGTTTTGACAGGCAGGGAAAGCTGTGAAGGAAAGGAGTCCTGGCATGAGTTACAGCTGCCAGAGCAGGTGTAGGTGTGATGCCACATTAAGGGGTGTGTGTTCGCTGCCTGGCCTGTTGCATAAATACCATAGGAGCTCTGGGAGGACAAGCATAGGGCAGCCTCTGGGCTGCAGGCTTTGGGTATCCTGAAAGGTTTACAATGTTCCCTGCAAGGGCTTGGGGGCAGAGAGACGTGGGATGGGTTGCAAAAAGCAGACTTCAGAACACCAAGCGACATATGGGGATGCTCTGTCAGTTGAGTTCCTGTGCTACCAAGCTTCCAGAATTCTGGGGAGGTTTCTTGCTAGGGATGACCCCCAAGGATGGCAGTCTTGCAAGCAAGAGGCAGCTCACAACAGACTGCACACAGTAAGAACCTCACACTGGCTGGGCTCAGAGGCAGATGCAGGGGAAGGAAAATGGTCAACACTGCAGGGGACCGAAGCTTCTCTTGTCTAGGATGTTTACCTCATTAGGCTGTTTTACATCACATCCGCCAAAAACAAAGAAAAAATAGCTGGAGGGTGTCTGCTGGAGTTCAAACCTGGATCCTGAGTCTCAGATCCTTCTGAGGCCAAGAAGGGACCTCTAGGCAGCCCCTTCCTGCCTGGCACGGTTACCCCATCTGCAAGAGGCAGTTATCGCTGTTACAATTACTCTTATCATCATCCCAACCCCTTGGGTCTACCACATTCATTTCGCCATAAGCAGGGATGGCTGGGGGACGAGGGACCAGAAACCTAGGCAACTCCTAGGCTGTGAGGCCAGAGGTCTGAGTAGGAGTAAAGTTCAGAGGGCAATGAGCAGGCTGGTCCTGAGGGGCCAGGACAGTCCATCAGGAAAGGAGAAGATAAGCGCCATCGGGCAAGAAGCCAACACAAGTCCAAGGCCAAGGCCAATGCCAGCGGAGAGGGGCAAGGAGCAGCTTTGGACCCAGGAGGTGGGCGGTACCTGGGGGTGGCTGGAGGGAGTCTTAGCACCGGGGAGACTAGGGTTCAGGGGCAGGACGTGCTAATCCTAGAAAGAGGGGAGCGTGTGGAAGAGATTACGGAAGAGGCTAGAAGAGGGGGAACCGGGTAGGGCTTGGCCAAGCAGAGTAAGAGAAGAGTTCGGCACCAAGATCTACAGCAGATTAGCAGACAGGCTGGGCTTCCCACCATGCACAGCCTGGGTGGGGCTGGTACCCCCTGACTGAGCTAAGCTACAGGCCTCCACGGTGGGCGGTCAGGAGTCTCGGGGTCAGGGATCCAAGTGTGTCACTCAGGTGTGTGCATTAGACAAGACAGTTCTGAATTTTATTGCTTCCCCCTCTTAGCAGCACATCCACTGACACGTTCTCGCTCCTCCACAAAGCCTCCATCTCTGCTCCCTCCCTCCCCCAATGCCCTTTCCCTCCTCTTCTCCGTCCCTCTTTAACTACATATCATATTGCTTCTGATTCCACTTTGCAAAGCTACTGTGTGAGGCTGTGTTTGTGTGTCCCTGGGGGTGGGGAGTGAGCCCTCAGGAGGATGGCGGGGGGTGTGTCGGGGGAGGAGATCATCTCTCCCTCCCTCCCTGGCCAGCTGGAAATGTGCTGTGTGACCATCCAATTTAATTAGCTGAACTTTCAGTCTTGACAGAAGGAAGCTTTAAAAAAAACAAAAACAAAAACAAAAAAACCTGGAGCTTTCTTGGCTCTCAGCCTCTTGAAAGATAGCAGAGAGGATGTGATTGCAGGAAAGCGGAATCCCAACTCCCTGATTCCCACTGCCAGGGGCAATCAACTGTGAGCTGAAACCTGCATCTTGAAAAGCTAAGTGGAAGGAGAGAATCTGAGCTCACAAGCACAGGACTCTGGAGCCTCAGGGCTTGGACCCTGGGGTAGACTCGTCAGCAGCTACCCAGAGTCCCTGACAAGCAGAGTTGGAGACCAGGGGGGTGACAAAGGGCTGCCCTTCTCACACCTTCCAGTGGGTACCTGCCCTGCAGCCCCCAGGCAGGCCCCCCACTGTGCCCCCGCCACCCATTCCCTCAGCCCCGGTCGCTGGAGCAGCCCCCCAAGCCCAGCTCCACTCCATGCCAGCTCCTCCTTGCAGAAGCACCCACATCTCAGCAGCAGCATCTCCCCAGAGCCTGCTTTCTCAGCACCCTGGCTGCCCAGTCCGCATCACGGGCCACCCAGGCACCCCTCCCACCCCCTGCCCTGCCACTGGCAGCATCCAGGACCCCAGCTGTGCTACAAGCGCATTCCAAAGGGACACCAGTGACAGTGAAAGCAAAGGAACAACCACTAGGGATGGCCTCAGGGGTTCCTGAAGGTGACACAAGGACACAGAATTCTCCAAACAAACACAGCAACCCAAGCCTGGACTTCAGAGCACGAAAAGCCCATGCGGATGTGTTCTAGTGAGAGGAGGAAGTGGCACCGTCCGTTTAAGATGTCACTGTCCTGCCAGCCTGCTTCCCCTGACCACTGCCAATCTGCTTCTGTCATATTCCAAACATGAAACCAGACCACCCACCCAGAGAGTGGCATCGGCCACTCTCATCTCCTGTAGCCACCGCCCCATCCTCGCTGGCCCAGCGATACTCACCCACCCTGCTCCAGCCCTGGAGGGGGCAGGAGGACCCAGATCAGGGGTGCAGTGCACCCTCGGAGCCCACGGAGCCCGGACCCATGCCACTTGGGGTCACTGCGATCTCATGGGAGGCAGCAGACAGGGAGCAAAGTCCAGGTGGGCTGCCCCAGGCAAACAGTCAGGTCTGGGTGGACTGAGGGCACGGTCCCAACTATTGAAGGAGTTCTGCCTTCTCTGGGGGGGGCTCTTGCCAGGGTGGGAAGGAGAAACAGGTACACCCAACACTTCATCTGCAATCATCATCCAAGACAGATTCAGAACCTTGTCACCAAATCACCCAGAAAACTCAGTATTCAAACCTCCATAGCAGAGACCACCCTCAACACACACACACACATGCACAAACACATTTGATTCTCCGACCTTTACTCCCCAGACTCGTGGTTATTAGCTCTTTACACTTGGACTTATAAACCTAGCGACTTACAGATACTTTTATTCTTTCACCTGCTATTCATGTGACCATAAGGTGAATGAGCTCACAGCCAGTGAAGCCTCCCATTGGTGAGGTTACCTGTTCAAAACCCACAGCATAGTTTTAAACCAAATGGTGCTTTTCTTCTTTGAAAACATTTTTTTCCACAACAGTGTTTCATAACCACATGCAAATTCTTGATGAAAATGTAGGTATAACCTAAGTTTAACCAAAGTCCAAAATATTTACCAGAAGTTATTTCAGGAGAAAAAGAAAATCAAAATTTTTGCTTTGGCAAAAATTACTTCCTGAGAAAAATTACAGAATGTAAGGTATTATGACGAAATTATAAAACGATAACCGACCTAGTATTAAAGGAATTTGATCCCACTGACAGTATTAAACAATACAGGACTCTCAAATAAGTAAAGAAATCAGAGTCTGTTTTTTTTTTTTTTCTTAATTTCCAAAGCTTGGTCATAGGGGTTTGCTAATCTTTGACAGTTTCTACTTAATTTCAAAGGGGGCTTATGTGCCCATGTCCCACCTAATGTCATCGATATCTGACCTTTGAAAATTAAAACTGACATTTACTACACCTCCCCATTGCGCCAACATTGCCAATTACGTTCAGCAGCAGCTTCAGGCGTGACCCACGGTCGCCTGCTCTCGGAACGGCAAACATTCTCTGCCTGCCTCACAGACCAGCAGGTCACTTTGTGAAACAGGCAGATGAATCCCTCACCAAAGGGGAGCCTCGACTTCACCCAACACGGGGTGCCCAAAACGTCTGCATGTATCAGTCGCTGAGATGGCTTTTATCACTTAAAAATAGATCTGTCAGCACCCCCATTCACCACAGCAGAGCCTGCACGCTCGATCTTGCAGAACCTAAGGGCACTCCAGTTTCAGAACAAGGACCCGGGAGACACTGGGCTCAGAGAAGGGCCATAAAGCTTAGCATTAGCCTCCTCTCTGCCTTTGCTAACACCATGTAACATGTTTTCAGTGATGCCCTTGAAATGCATCTGTGCAATTTACGCTAGAATAATTCTTCTTGCTGAAACACTTTCACAAACTACCTTAACTGCATGAAACCGTTATACTATATTGTAATCAGGGCATTGCCCTGTAATTATTTGCTTTGTGACTGTATCTCTCCACTCCTGCCCACCCTCCTCCACCTCCAGACATGAGCTCTTTGAAAGAGCTCCCTGTGGCCTCGGTATCCACCATGTGCCCGGTACACAGAAACACTCGGTAACTGTGATTGAACTGAGTGAATCTGAATTGAAGCCGAAATACCGACAACGTCTTCCTTCTGAGATTCCACGACGCCCCTCCCCCTCCACTGCATTGCTTAAGTTATATTTAAGTGGTTCTTCTACCAGGCTTGTCATGTATCTTGAACATGCACTGTAGGTGTCTATTAAGTGACTATCCTAGACCAATGCAACTTGACGAATAAGCAGTCACTGTCAGGGATTTATACACTTGGCTCTTCACATGTCTCCCTCCAAAAAAGGAAATTAATAGCCCTGATTACTAGTGTCCCTAAGGCAAATCTCACATTAAAATTAAATAAGTATGTGGTATGCTTAGCTCAATGTCTAGCACCTGAGGATGTCCATTGGACATTAGCTCCCTGTTCCCAGCTTCTGGTTCGTGTCTCCAGCAGCGATAAAGCTTGTAAGTGGGGGGGGGGGGGGGACCATCTGGTTAACGCATTCCTATCTGCTCATACCTGCCCTACATCATTTTGGGCCACTGGCATTAGGTAACACTCATCCAGACACCTAGTCAGAATCTTTTTCCTGAAACCAACGAACGATTGCTCTGTTTAATTTTACTCGTCTCTCACCCCACCCCCACTTCAAGCTATGGTGATTTGATTAAAACCAAACCAAAAAGTGGTGGGCCCCATGCATGCAAAAGACAATGAGGCAACAAGAAAGAGAAAAAAGATGGTTTTGACCTTCTTCAAAGTTTACCGATTACAGGAACCTTGTTATCAAGAAACAAAGAGCCTCCTTCACATAGAAACATAAAGTTAATCTTGTGACATTATGTGAAAAAAGCTAGAATCGGGGAGAAATGACAGATGCACCAGAGGCAGCGTGGAGCTTACTAAGAAGAAGAACGTGTTCACGTGAAGAACAATGCTGGTGAGGAAGGAGAACTTTCCTGACACAGACAAGCAGGTGGATCCCCATGGAGCAGAAAGGTAAAAATAGCCAACCAACTGTGTCCGCTCATGACGTCACCCTCTCATCATAATTTAAGTCTCTGAGAATCCCTGACCAAGAATTCCCCTAACCAATGGAGGCAGATACTCTGATCTTCTCCGAGCAATCACATGCGAACATGGGTCCCAAAGCCCATCATTCTAGGGGAAACAGAAACTTGGAAGTTGAGGACCAGCCCCTCCCCCTTCGTGACCCCTCCGACATGCAAATTCCCAGTGCCACGCTGCCTGCAACCACCACCGGGTCTTAGCAGGTCTTACCCTGTACAGAGGACAACACGAGAGAGATTAGCAGGTTGCCACAGTAACACCCCAGGCAACTTGGAGACACACTGGACTTGAATCCCAGGAGTTGGTTTGGTCAGATAGGTGAAATCTTAAATGCCTACCAGGATGGCGAAGCAAGACCACTGATCACCGTCTAACTGCTGGTCGTTTTTTTGTTTTAATTGTAGAAGCAAACTCCTCAAAAGCTACAATGCCATCAAAACCAACCGAGGCCACTGTGACCCACAGACATCGACACTTTAAGGATTGCCGCCAAGTTCTGAGACTGTCCACAGGTCTCACACGGAGGTGCATCTGTCCATCCGGACCGAGCTGCTGACGGGCATCCAGTCTCCGCGCCCTCCAAAGGTCACAGCCAGAGAAAGAAACTCAGGTGTACTTACGCAGGGCGTGCCACTCATCCTGGCGGATGGTCTTCGTGATGTTGAAGGTGAGGTTCCTGGGGATGGTGGCTGAGGAGTAGTGGTATTTGATGTACGTGCATCTCTCAATTTCTCCTGGCAAAGAGAGACAGGAGACCAAATGTTAATGAGGCAGCAACCAGGTCTGGGGCAGTCTCCAGGATCCATTTTTCTGTCCTGGGGCAAGGGACTTGTTTCATATCGGGCCTGGTGACACCTACATTTTACACATACAAGGCAATAACCTTGACTCCAAAAGAGCAAGAGGGTAGGACAAAATCAAACGCCATGGATTTAGATAGAAAAATACACCTCTGGCATCATTCAGAGGTGGGAAGAGTCAATGTTTAGGCTGATAGCAGCTTGTTAAGAAAGTAGTAGCCATGTGTGTTTAACCTTAGGAAAATCAACTTTTATATCAAGGGAGGAAGTTTGGCATCTAAAGACGTTTAGAGTTTGCACCCACAGACCAGTAAAGGGCAGGCCTCGGCCTTAATCATGTAGTACGTGCTGTCTTGCGGAATGCTGAGCTAGAGGGGGCCTCTTGCCTTTTCTCCATCCCCTGCCCCCCCAGCCTCACCTCTGAACACAAAGCACTCAGATCCATCTGTATCTCCTTGAACCAGTCTCTTCTCAGATTTCTTGGACAAAACTGAAGCCCCCTGACATACTCAACACCTGGTCCAGTAGGACTTTTACTGAGAAGCCATTATCAATCAATGCATGCTTTGCTAGTCAGATTGTCAAAATAGTCCTACATTTTAGAGCAGAGGCCCTCCAAGTGTGGCCCTGGGATCACAGCATCAGCATCATCTGGGAACTTTCTAGAAATGTCATTTCCCAGGCCTGACCCCAGACCTGCTCAATCAAGAACCCGGAGGTAGAGCCTGCAATCTGAATTTTAATAGGCCCTCCAGGTGATTCTGTTGCACACTTTAGTTTGAGAACCGACACCTTCGAGAATCTAACAGAACTGCCAAAGCATGAATTTATAAATCCGCCATGTTTGCAAATTCCAAAAGGAAGGCATGATTAGGAGTCCTTGGCCTCCTGCAGACGCTTCCATCAACACTTGCTTATCTGGGGGACGTTAAAACTCAGCGTCAGCGCATTGTGAACAATCAGGAAAGGTGTCATTTTTAAAGGTTAGGCATTTTAAAATTTGGTTTTGCACCTGAAAGGATTTTGATGGTAATCCATTTTGCACCCCACTGATTTTCAGTTTATAAGTGGTGGCACCTGACTGAATCGTCTGATTCCTGGCTCACTGTCAGCAGGGAACCTGGCAATTGGTGGAGTGCAGTAATTTAGACAGCGCCTTATTGCAAATCATATCTGGACAACCGCCCACTGCCCATTATTGGCAGACACTCCTCCAGTGGGACAGATGCTGTCCAAAGGGGCAAAGTTTAAGGAAAGTGCTATGCGCTATTTTTCTTTTAATTTCTCAACTCCTCTGTCTTTTTCCCCTTAGCCTACAAACATCCTGAGTCTCTCGCATGCCATACCCTCCCCCAGACCACATCCCCCCACACCTCTATGTTCCTTCTTCCCTAAGCTGGTAATACTTCTAGAAAAAGTAGTCTGCCAGAGTCTCCGCTTCTTCAACGCACATTCATACCTCATTTCCATAGCAATTTCCATCAACAGCATCACCTCCCATCCAGGCCACATCACAAATCCCACAGTCATCCCCAAGGCTTTCCCAGCTCTAGCCATGCCACGCCTCCTTGACATCCAACTGGTCACCAAATTTTGCCAGTTCTGTCTCAGAAATGTCCCTGGCATCCAGCCTGCCCTCTCTGTATCCACTCCCTCTATCATAGTTGCACAAAAACAGTGACTGAAAAAAAATAAATAAATAAATAACAGTGACTGATCCCACATTTGCTGAGGACTTACTAGGTAGGAGAGATTTGCCAAGAGCCTTGTAGACCAGTCGTTTCCAACTTTACTCATGCCCTGGCGCATGTAGAAAAGATGCGTGCAAGGCAGCCGGGATGAGCAGATGGGCTGCTGCGTCCGGTCCAGCCTCGGGGAGGGTTGAAGGAGCCACACCTCAGCCACCCGTAACCTATTCGCGGCTTCTGTACCTGTCCCACCAGCGAGACACTCTGTTATGAACACTGTCCTACTAATCCTTTCTATAACCCAATTAAGTAGGAGCTATGATGCTCATCACCCCTATTTTACGAATAGGAAAATGGAGGCTCAAGAAGATGAAGTGACTTGCCCGTGCCAGGATTAGAACTCAGAATTGTCTGATGGGAGTCTCCTCCACCAGCCCACCCTCCGCACCGCACCCGCTGCTCAGACTGCATTCCAGAAGGAAAATGCATTCCAGAAAATGCAGTCTCTTTCACACACCGGATAAACCCAACACTCCCGGCAGAAAGTCCCAGCCCCCATTGGGCCCCAGCCACTACACACCCTAGGCTCCAGCCAGGCGCGCCCCCCTCCACCCTGCCCTGATAATGCCCTGTCCGCTCACGACTCTGTCCCTCCTCTCCTCCCGGCCTGTCTTTCACCTAGTACACCTCCAGCTCCTCGGCAAAGCCTCCCTGCATCCAGGACAGCACACAGCAGCAGGCATTCAACATCCCCTCCTTCTCCCTCCCTAAGCTCTTTGTGCTACTGCAGCCAGCACACCAATGCCCCGTGATTTATCTATTTACACGCCTCGCTCCCCCACTGGATGATGAGTTTCTCAAGGGCAGGGACCTGTCTTACTCATTCATCTTTATCTCCCCGGCCACCAGCACAGGGCGGGCATCAAGAACACGTGCTTTGAAGAAAGCAATGAACAACATAAGGCGCCCTTTAGAAGACCACAGTGGGCAAGGACCCCAACTGCTTCTATTATATGCAAGGGATTAAGATAATTGAGGCAAATTAGAATGTCATGAATAAAAGGAGGTGATTGTTGCAGAACTCTGGGATCCTACAGCAAATACCTCTTCCCTGTCTGGACAACGTAAGGAGAGGCTTGTCGATCACATATGAACGTGGAATAGCCTCTCACTGCACTTTGTAAATGTAATCCGAGGGACAACTAGGTCGATGGTTTCGGGGTGGAATAAAGAGAAAAAGAAAGAAGAGAGGGAGATATAAGGGAGAAAGGGTTTTTACATGAATATCATCGGCAACTACCTGGGACATATACAGTTGAGCAGGTTGTGCACTGCGTAAGGGTACCTCCCGAGAGTACCTAGGTGCTGAAGTCCAGCTGCTGCTCTGCTTGCCAAGACATGCACCCTGGTGGGGTATGCGGGAGATGTCCCTGTCAGAGAGGCTGCCTTTATCTAATTTGCACAAAGATGTCATGCAAACTAGCAGCCACCCTACATTCCGCGATTTCAAGATCAAACAAAATCCTCCCTGGACCCCGCTTGGGAGACACAAGACAGGATCCCACTGGTAAGAGCTAGATTGGTGCCTGTCACTCATGTCTGAGAAAAGTACCTGATTTCCTAGCCAAGACCAGGTTCTCTCAGCCTCAAAACATACTCAACAAGTGGCCACAGGTTCCAGGCTCCCTGAGCCTCCCTCACCCCCAGCCCACCCAGCCAGTGAGGCAAGAGGCCACCTGACACTCGACAAGAGCAGGAGCTGACGGACAGGCGCCGCGGGCAGCCGGCCAGGAAGCCTGGCTGGAGAACTTCCCAGCAGCCCTGGTGGAGGCCCTCACTATTTGCTTTGCCTCAAGGATGCAAGCATCCTGCCTGTGACAGCAATTAAATTTGAAAGACTCAAATATTGCCTAAGAAGAAAGGCAAAATATTTACCCATGTGTCTGCAGGTCCTGTCAGTGTGCTGGGCTTTTGTCAGTTCAGGCGCCATCTGGGCACCAAATTCGTGTGCCCAGAATGTGGGCTTCCCAATACAAACAGATTTTCCTGCAAAGAACGGGTTAGAGGGGCGACCTGGAAGGCAACGGAGAAGCCCATGACCTTCCCCACCTCCTGCATTCCAGCCCAGAGACATGAGCTTCCCACTCTGGAAGCCTCAGCTGGGGGCCAGAAAACTGGTCAGCGAGGCAGCAGGGGTGGCCCCTCCTGTGGGCCCCTTGGGACTTTAGACCTTCAGCCATGCTCTGCCCTCTGAGCTGAGGACCCTCCTATCTGCGTGTCAGGGTCCCAGGGAGGTAGGATACCCAAATGGGTAACCGAGGAGAGTTTCCAAAAGGGACAATTTACAAAGCTGAGCGCAGAGTGTAAAGAGACCAGCCAAGGGTGGTGCAGGGCCCTGGAGCTGGCAACACAAGGATGTGGTTATAACACCGAGACCGGGAAAGGCGGGGGGCGGGGGTGCATCACCGGAACCTGGAGAGGTGATGCAGGCTTCGGCAGGGGGTCACAGCCAACCTGTGTGAAGGGCAGGGAATAAGCACCCAACCTCTCGCTCCTCCTACCCTCATTCCCTGCCGGTTCCCCCCCGTTTCCTGAACCCACCTGGTGCAGGGGGGCAGCCTCTGAGTACGAGCAGGTGAAGGTGGGGACTGGACCCACGGGGCAAACACAAGCATCCAGCTCACTCTGCCCTTCTTCCTCTTTCCTTCCACACCTCCCCGGCCCTCTCCCGTTCTAAAACATCACTCCAGCTTCCCTTAGTCCAGTGCTAGCACCTTCCGCCTCTCCCCCACCTCCACCTCTCAAGGTCTTCAGTGGTGAAGGGAGACCCAGGAACAAGGAACAGGGGGAGACTGTTCCTATCCTTTTCCTGCCTTTCAAATCCTTTAAGACCCAAGGCATGAGTGTAATAATTCATGTTAAAAACTAATGTACTTCCTGCACATAGTAAGTGCTCAATAAACACCAGTTATTATGAACTGCTGCCCTAAGACTACTTACTCTAAGGGGTCAAGAACACAGGAAATCAGAAATAATATCAGTAAGCAATGTTTATATCACACTATACAAACACAGAGGCAGGGGGTGGGGAGAGGGGGAGAGAGAAATCTCACATGCAATACCCCAGGAGGCTGGTAGCACAAGAGCCCTGATGTACACTGGGCATATGAGGAAACAGACTGGAGGGGGGCAGCAGAGACAGCGTACACAATGAACTCTGGATTCTGACCACGCTCTACCATGATACCAGCAGGTGATATTCCTTTCACGCACAATCTGCTATCAGCAAGACCTGGTTTCCTAAGTAGCTGTAGAAGAAGTCTATTACTCCACCGTTATGTATATTAAGTGGAAACCTTCTTGGGCAGGGTGACTTCAGAGGCAGTGCTAGGACCCATCCCCACACCATCTAAACTTACCTTCCCTAAACAGGTGCCACAGCACTTATATTCATGCATTAGAGAATCATTCCTTTGGCTCAGACATTCTTCTCTTAGGTACCTATTTTTAAAGCTCTTTTAAGGGGCTTCCCTGGTGGCGCAGTGGTTGAGAGTCCGCCTGCCAATGAGGGGGACACGGGTTCGTGCCCCGGTCCGGGAAGATCCCACATGCCGCGGAGCGGCTGGGGCCGTGAGCCTTGGCCGCGGAGCCTGCGCGTCCGGAGCCTGTGCTCCGCAACGGGAGAGGCCACAACAGTGAGAGGCCCGCGTACCGCAAAACAAAAACAAAAACAAAAAACTCTTTTAAGTCCAAAGCGGGTAGTTCTGAGTCACTAGTGCCTAGGTGTGGATGAGATTCCGAAATCCCTTCCTCCAGATGGACCCTCAGCAGCAGAGGGACCCTAGAGAAAAGAGGCTGAGGATCCCGGCAGCTCACGAGGGAGGGGGAAGGTGTGCTGTAAAGGCAACCCTGCAACTTCACGACCATATCTGGTGCTGATCAGCGTGGGCCTGAGAAAGAACCAGAACATGGGACCCCCTCCCCAGCTCTCACTTTAAAAGTGGAGTGATGCCTGCTGGGTATGCGATGGTCAAACGTATTTAGGAAAAATTGGGTTCAACAATGTTTAAAAGGTTTACTTACTGCAGGACTTTAAGAGTTCTTAACGTACACCGTAACTCCCCTAGAGGGGACAGGTATGGCGTGCAGACTTCCCCAGACTCCTTTGACTCCAAATCCTTTCTTATTCAAAGAGCAGTTTCTATCGCTCAACTGTGAGCTCCTCAAACCCAGAAACCAGGTCTCTTGTTTGCACTTCTACCCCCAGGGCCAGGCAAGCAATACATATCTGGATGAGTGGGAATAGACACCAGGGTCTGTCCTTTCATCACACAAGGTAAAGGAGGTAGTTGGCCCCAAGTATGTGCTGGCCTCCTCTCCGTAGCCACATCTGGGAGCAATGCGGCACCAGGCGCAGATGCCCATCCAGGAGCTGTGTTTGCACGATGTCCTGAAGTCAGTCTGGGACCTCTGTGGGCAGGACTAGAGCCATGGCTCTCCGTGCTCTTGGCCCACCTTGGACTCCGGCCGCAACTGCAGCGAGTGCTCCCGGGCGTGCTCATGGCACCCACGTCAGGTCCCTGGCAAGTCTCCCGCCTCCTTGCAACTCACAGGTCACTTGGCCCTCAACGGGCAGCCCACAAGGGTGCAGGAGAGTCAATACTCACAAGAGAGACCCTCAACCCAGGGCGTGAGAGACAGAGCACGCACCCCACCCACTGGGGGATGACCACAAGGCACCCTCTGCACGGTGACCCTGAGGGCGGTCCTGGGATCCAAACTGACGCTCACAGCAGGAAGCTGCTCAGCACTGCGCCATCCACTGGCTTCTCCTCCTTCCCGGGAACTCCCCCAAAGTCCCTGTCTCGGGCTCTGCTTTGGGGGATCAAACACTGAAGAACCACCACCTAGGGGAGAGCAGTGCAAATGGTTCATATGTTTGAGAAGTGTGAACAGTAAGAAGTAAAAAAAGTTGGTCCAACTCGATCCCGAGGTTGCTGTGAAGGGTCCCGTCAGCACCCAGGGCTGAGGCAGGCTCTGTTCCTTCTCAGCTTCCCTTGTTCCTCATGTTCTTTTCTTCTTGATATTCGAGCATCCTAAAGACACACGGATGGATGACTGGACCGCTTCTGAGCGTCCCCGTGTTTCCTTCATTCCAGAGCTCCTTCTTTAAAAAAATTAAATCTATTCACAATGCCTTCCAGACGCCGGACACTCATTTTATCCCCCATCATCCTCACAACAACCTTGTGAGGTAAATATTACAGTAATATCCCCATTTGACTGAAGGAAGAGAGAGTTTAGACAGATGAAGGCCTTCTCTGGAGCCACTCAGCCAGCAAGGAGAACAGCCAGTGTCTGGGTGTCGGCGCAGAGGTTTCAGACACCACAGCTGAGTCACTGCCTGGTTGGAGATTCATTGGGAACAAGGATAATTTCGCAGCCACAGTGCTTTGTATGTGGAGGAACGTGATCCATCCACTGATGAAGAAGAAAGGGAGGAAGGGACATCACCCACGTGTTGTCTGCCGCTCGCCCTTCCTCGGTGCCAATGGTGAGAATGGCCAGGACACTGGCGTCGGTCCCGCTGACCAGCCCCGGCCTCAGCCCGCTACAGGGTGAGCTCTTACGGTCTCACTTTGACATCTGTCTCGCCCACCAAGCTGGCGGGCTGTTCTAGCCCGAGGCCTGTGCTCTGTGCCTAATAAATGGAAAGACTAAGTAAAGGTAGAAAGAACATACTGGAAAAAACTTGAAAGCCAACCTTTAAAAAAAAAAAAAGAGGAAACCAGTTGAGGATTTAAATTTTGGACTTCATCTCCTCCTTAAAGGGCATTTTCAAAAAAAAAAAAAAAGTTAAAATTACACCTTAGAAGAGAGGAAGTAGAGACAATCTCCTTTGGCAAATGAGGAAAGCCATTATCAGATTAGCATTAGCAGTGTTGGATTCTTCAGCCAGCCACAAGAGTGGGGATGGAGATTAGGGGGTTAAAGTTTTGAGATCAGAAGCAAAACCATGTCCCCGATGAAAGGGGAGGGAAGCAAACCAGGGATGTCCCAGGGGTTCAAGGAGGGCAGACGGGACTGGGGTCCCCAAGCCCGGCAGGAAGGGGAGGAGGGTGACGAGGGCAGCGATGTTTACAAATGCTCCCGGATCTCAGACAGGTCTTCGCAAAAGCTTACTGCAAGAACCCTCCCCAGCCCGCCCCCATCTCCTCTTTGGCGCCTCCTGTCCCTTCCAGGTATTCTGAGCCGAAGGATTTGCAAGGCTTATCTCTGCTGCCGACCTGGCAAGAAAGAATGTTTTACTTTCTTCATACTGAGGAAAAGTGTTATGGACGTTTCATTTTTAATGCTTGCAAACGCATTCCATTTGGTGCGCATTGTTTTTTGTGTTTGTGGTGTCGGCGTGGCCTTTTAATGTTGTTTTGTATGCAACGCACAGACAGACTCCTAAATATTTAATTCCTTTCCATTCAATGTTTCATAAATGCTTGTTAGGAGCCATGTTCAGGGGGCCCTCCTGACTCACACAGAGGGGTTGCATTCTTAAAAACCCTGCTCCCAAGTGCCAGCCCTCCACCCCATTTCTGACCCCTTACCCTCTCCTCCAACACTTCTGCTGACTTCTATTGTAACACAGCTGTTTGTATATTAATCGTCTCTTTCTGTCTGTGGTAAATGCTCTGGGATAGGGGAGCTTGTGGTTTTCATCTCTGTACTCCTGACGGCCAAGATGGTGCTTTGAGTATGGTACAAATGACCCTTGACCAACATGGGTTTGAACTGCACGGATCCACTTATTCAGATTTTTTCAATCGTAAGGACTACAGCACTGGGCTTCCCTGGTGGCACAGTGGTTGAAAATCCGCCTGCCAATGTAGGGGACACGGGTTCGAGCCCTGGTCTGGGAAGATCCCACATGCCGCGGAGCAACTGGGCCCGTGAGCCACAACTACTGAGCCTGCGCGTCCGGAGCCTGTGCTCCACAACAGGAGAGGCCGCGATAGTGAGAGGCCCGCGCACCGCGATGAAGAGTGGCCCCCGCTTGCCACAAGTTGAGAAAGCCCTCACACAGAAACGAAGACCCAACACAGCCAAAAAAAAAAAAAAAAAAGACTACAGTACGATACTATTTCGACTGCACAGAGGGGCCACGCCTAACCCCTTCATTGTTCAAGGGTCAACAGTAACTCCTTTGAACAATCGTTTATGTTCAATGAATGCTTTCTATGTGTTAAGTACTGTACAAAGGACTTTACTACACATTATCTCATTTAATCCTAAAAGTTAGACTCTGTTACTATCCCCATTTCACAGATGAGGACATAGAGGCTTAGAGAGGTCTCCTGCCCAAGAATGCAGAGCTATTATTCGGCACAGGTGGGACGTAAACCCACCTACCCCGCTCCCTAGCACCACACTATACCCACCTGTGAAGAGAAACTGGGAAAAATCAAGCTCTTCAGAAAAAGAGAGTCCCTCCAAGGTTTTCTATCGGAAACAAGGCAAAACTTTTCCATGCGCAGGGATTTCCAGCTTCTACAGACTTTGCTGCTCTTATCAGAGCAGGACGGAATGTTTGCTTCCAGAGCTCCCCTCATGAGCTGGCCAGAAGACAGCTCCTAGTCGTGGTGGAAGAGGGCTGAGAATGTGTCTACCAGCCCCACACTTGGCCACAGCCCTGTCCCCGCTCCCAGGACAAGCCGCTCATCAGCGGGGGGGCCTTGGGCAAGTTACTCAGCCTCTCAGAACCTCACTTCTTCATCTGCAAAATGCAGATAATGATAGCATCCACCTCTTAAGACTGACGAGGAATAAATGAGACAACTTATGTAAAACCTGCTCCAGAGAAGGCATTCAAGAAATGTTCATTTATCAGTTCTCTCTCTGGGACACACACCCGCTCCCATAGAACAGCCCCTAAGCATGTAAAGACAGCTCTCACACCCCTCCCACCCAAGGTTCCTTTTCTTCCAGCTGAGAACGTCCAGGTTCTGCACCCACAGTCTCAGAACCCAGCACCATACTGGTCGTCCCCAAGGTTCGGCCACACGTCAAAATCTCTCCCAGGGCAACACTGACCACGATCATTCCCCGAGGACGCAAAACCTACGCCTCTCCTGGTCTGGAGCCGTAACTGTATCAGCGCAGCCAGCTTCCCCGTGAGCTTCGCGGGCAGCCACGTCACAGGGGTGGTCACATGCAGGGGACGACGCACAAGTACTTTCCTCCAGGGAAGCTAGGTAGCCACCACGGGCTTGGGCAGCTATCATGTCTCATTTGGGGTTGTTTTCTGTAGTTTGATTTGTTACCTCCTGTGGGATCTCCTATTTGTTCCAGGCCCCTGAAGACATTTCTGGATGGTGATGCTGTCCTTCCATGAATTAGCCATCAGTCCACACACTCCATCAGCAGGCCACCCCCAACCTCATTCAAGTCATCACTAAAATCCCCCGACAGGGCAGTGTTGAGGGCAGAACTCTGGACACACACACACACACACACACACACACAAATATCCTTGTGATCAGAAATCAAACCATTAAGAGAGAGCTCTTCGGGTGGGACCATCCAGCCTGCTGTGAATTCACATTCCCGATCCACCTCCCCAGGCCCACGTCCACGTCTTGTGTACCTGGATGTCATGAAAGACCCTGTCTGTACCGTTCAGCCCACCTACCGGGTCTAGGAACTGCATCCACAGAGGGGATGAGGTCAGCTCAGCACCACAGCTTCCTTGCTGAGCACCCCGCCACCCCCCTCTGTTTCCTAAGCCCTTTCCCTCTAGCACAGCTGCTCGTCTGCGTGCACGGAATCCCCAGTCTCCTTTATTGAAAATCTGGACACGGCACACCTACCCACAGGCTCACAGCACCCTGGACGCCACAGCTTCCTCTGACCGTCCGGTCTCCCTTCACAAACGGGGCGACCTCACTGGAGAAACGACCTCCCGCGCTCCCTGCCATCCTTCTGCATCACCTGGCGGCTAACCCAGCAATCGAGGAATAGAAATGAGGCCTCTCTGCTGGGTGACCCCCACGCACGTCCACGTCGCCCGTCGGAGCACGGTCCCCGCCTCTGGCTCCTGGCTCCACCCTCACCCCCACCCCAGGCTCTTCTCATCGCCTTATCAAGTGACTCCTTGACTCACCGCTGTAGCATCTGACATTTCACAGTCTTCTGCGCTAAACGTCGCCTCATCTTTTGTGCGATCTACAACCTTTTCATGCTCACTTCCCTGTTCCCGGATTTTGAACATCTTTTCCCCTGAGTCTTAAAAATGTCTTGTTTAAAACACGCAAAAGGTGTCATTACATAGTAACTTCCTCACAAAAGGAAAATAAAGAACGAGGTGTCATCATGCTGGCCTCACACCACCATCTTCCCTGCGAGGTCCTGGCCGCCTTTTTCCCCAACTTGCTCATGTACTTTCCAGCTTGAAACAGGCTGCTTGGGAAAGAATGAGAAGGTGAGGTATGGCTTGAAATTACCATCTGGGGTGTAGCAAATAATCTGCTCCCTTGTTCCCATCACATCCCTAATGACCCTCCGGAGAGTTCAGGGCCCTGAGCTGCCACTGTCCTCCCCAAGGCCGCCTCCCACCCCGGAGCACCGACACCCCGTGCACAAGTCTGCGGCTCCTCCGGGCACACTTTCAGCTGGTGGAGGCATCATCCATCTCCAGGCCCTGACAGACAAACGAGGCGAGGAGGAGACCAAATGTGATTTTTCACTGGAAAACAATGAGCTCATGCTTTCTCTCCAGAGACCCAGGAAGTAGAGACAGACCCGGAGATGGGGAGACAGTGACGTAAGCAGGCAGGAGTGATGAGGGATGGGCAGGAAAGCGGGAGGAGGCCAGGCTCGCACTTTTTTAATATCACTTTTTTTTTTTTTTTTTTTTTGCTGTACGCGGGCCTCTCACTGTTGTGGCCTCTCCCGTTGCAGAGCACAGGCTCTGGACGCGCAGCCTCAGCAGCCATGGCCCGCGGGCCCAGCCGCTCCGCGGCATGTGGGATCCTCCCGGACCGGGGCACGAACCCGCGTCCCCTGCATCGGCAGGCGGACTCTCAACCACTGCGCCACCAGGGAAGCCCTAATGTCACTTTTGATAGGAATCCCCAGCTCTCAGGCTGGAGGGAAACATCCATATTCTTTAAATTAAGGATCCAGCACGAGGCACACACTGTCCTAAAGGGGAGGAACAGGGAGAAGATAAACCGAGCTGGAAATTCTTCATTCCTGCTCCTTCAGAGAAAAGTACGATGATGGTCCCTGAGCTGCCAGCATTGCAGACGCAAGGGCAAGGATGGCTCTGCCTCTGCAGGGCACTGCTGCTCCCAGGTGGGCTCCAGATCAGATCGTGGACACTGTCAGCTTCTGGGATGGAGGCTCTGCCACCCTCAGGTGTGCATCTCTGTAAGACCAGGGCCAGCCATTCCCTATGGAGGCACCAGATAAAAGTCAGAGAATTCAGACAGCTGCCCAGGTATTTCCAAAGAGCTGAATGTTTGTTTTCAGCTAGGGGGGAGAAAATCCAGCTTACTGAGTTTTCTACTTTTCATTTGAAAAAGGAGTTTTATAATGCTGATTTTCCTTTTTACCAGTTAATTTAGGGAGAGGGACAGAGAGATTGTGTGTGTGTGTGTGTGTGTGTGTGTGTAGGGCAGCATTAGGGAAAGTTGGGCTGTACTATGTGAGAAACCAAACCCAGATGACTGTTCATTATTTTACTCTTAAACTTGTGTGCCTGAGCTAAAAACTGAATGGAAACTAAAGATCACAGAATTAAAGTAGAAAACCCAAACAGATTAATGATGTTTTTCTTAATACCTCTACTCACAAAATTGATTATTTTCTCGTTTAAGTTAAATGACTTGGCTAGATTAAAGATGTTAATTAAAGTGTTAACTTAGCCTGACTCATTAGTTGAAATGAAATTCAAAACCAGACTCATTAGCTGAAATGAAATTCAAAACCAGAGTTGAAAATATGAATAGTGAATTATTCCACCTTCCCCGCTGTGTCCAGGAGCAGTATTGCGGTCAAGAGGCTGGGAACCGGAGCCAGCTTGCCTGGGGTCAAATCCCAGCTTTGAAACTCTCAGGGTGAGTGATTTCAGCCAAATAAATAAAGCCCTCTGTGCCTCCATGCCTTCACTTTAAAGGGACGTGATACAAATATCTACCCCCCGTAAGGGTGCAGTGAGAATTCAGTGAGTTAGTTTAGATAAAGCACCCAGCACCTGCACCTGGTAAGCTCTCCATGATTATTCCTGATACTGTGTCATCACCATACAGGATCCTGCACCTGGTAAGCTCGCCATAATTATTCCTGACACTATGTCATCACCATACAGGACGCAGATTTATGATGTGTGTCAGATGCCAAATAAGTTCTCATGCGTGAGTCAGACACACGCAGCAATCATGTATCTGACACGTTTGAGCAAAAGAAATGGATGTCCCACAAGACAGGTTCCCAGCCCCCCGTCTTTGCCTGCCTCACGCTTCCTCAGCTGTGGCTCTGGCACCAGCCCCCCAACTCCCAGGTCAGGGCATTTCCCCATAGGCTCCAACCCTGCCTACATCTTATCACACTGCTCCTGCCTCAAGGACTGAGACCACCACCCCCAAATCCAGCCCCCTGGTGTAACACTGGTTACACCAGTGAGCTTCCAGAATACATCTCCCTGCCTACCTGTAAGACCCTCACAGACAGAACAGCACAAGCATCGCTGCAACTACACAGCACCGAGTACGTTGACCACCCAAACCCAGGAGAGTGGCGATTTAGGAAAACCTGTGACCTGTGACGATGACCCTTCCTAGTTGGAAGGGTGTCCCCTAGCCCTCACCTGATGAATCACTCACTGGTCCACACCAAGATGGAATTTTTTTTTTTTTTTTTAACTTTCTGGAAATGCTGCCCCACATTCCACCTCCCAATCAAAATAGCAAAACCTAACAGAGTCGGATAACTTCAAGGTTTGGTAAAGACGGGGGGCCGGGGTGGGGGAAGCATTCAGACACTATTGTTGAGAGTGTAAGTTGTCACAAACACTTGACAAAAATCAAGTAAATTGGAAACATATACACCCTATGGCTCCAAATCACACCCTTAGACAAAATCCTACACATGTGCATGAGGACGAGAGAAGAGCAGAATGTTCTATAAAGTACTGCTTGCAAAAAATAGTGAAGACCTAAAGGTCCCTCAATCAGGAGCAAGAAAATAGAAGGTGGTTATATTTACATGACAGGATATTATACAATACTTTAAATGAACTGTACACATTAATAGACCTCAAAATATAACACAGAGTGAAAACAGAACTGTGGAGTTATACCTACAGTATCTTTGCACTTTTCAGTATTTTAGATTTTTTCCTCCCACAAAACATAGTCTTGAGACCCAATGAGAAAGAATAGTCACTTCTCGAGAAGAAATCCACTCAGTCACTTAACAAAATCAAAGCCGTATTATCCAAGTTTTAATGGTAGGAGAACCTCCGGGGGCTCTGGCTCACCTCCCACTGACCTTCTCCTGGTACCTTCTAACCACCCGTGAGCCCCACCTCACCTCCGCTGCCCAGAGGCGCAGATGACACAGAGACAGGAAAGCACCAGGGAACAGAGGGCGTGGTGACTGCTGCACGGGGCCGGGGAGGGGCGGCCACAGGCGTCTGAGCACATCAGGGAAGGCTGATGGAGGAAGAAGGAAGAATCACGTTCTTCAGTTTGGGGGACACAGAATATGGGGGAAACGGTAGCCTGGGCCCAGCTCACGTCCGAGTCTGCAGCGAACTCAACAGCAAACAGACTCCTCCTCAGCCAACGCCTAGGGAGATCCCGCAGGGGCTCGCGTTTGGGCTGGTGGCAGGGCACTGAGGGGAGAACTCAGGCAGGTGGCTGTCATGGTTGTCCAGACACCAGGGCCCGAGTACGGCTGGAGGTGTGGACAGGGGGAGGACACTGTGGAGCCTTCTGGTCTACCTCCCTGGCTCCTTGAAAGGGCGGGCACAGGAACATCCTCCCTGCTCAGTGGACCAACACTTCCACTGCAGCTAAGTCAAACGGCTGCCCAACTTTCAGATCACAGGGGCAAAGAGGTGGCGAGCAGGTGCCCTCTGGGGCCCCAGACATCCAGACTGAGCGAGCGCAGAGGTGCAGATCATCCTAATGGAGTAACCCGCTCCTTGAAAGGCTGCCCCACTCCTCCCTAAGGACAGTGACCATGACTCCCAGGCCCCCTTAGGCTCTGCATCCAGGACTTCACGGAAATCAGCAGGCAACACACAGGCAGAGCAAGGTCAGACGGACAGCTGTCTTCATCTAGTTTTGCAAGGACTCAGGGAGTCACTCCACTCACTGCAATGGAACAGAACTGGTACGGCCTCAGCCCGGAAAGGAGGCTTTCTGGAGGGGACCCAGGATGCAGAAGGCAGAGCCAAGAGCAGGAGCGCCCCGAAGGCAGGGCTGGAGGCAGAGGAGCACAGAGCAGACCCCACCAGTGCGGGCAGGGAGAAGGGGCGGGGCAGGAGTGGGATGGTTAAAGGAGGGCAGGGGCAGCTAGTACTGGAGACACCTCCATTCACTAATATCTTTCCTGCTTACAGAAGATGGCAGACATTAAGATTCTTTTAAAGAAGTGTAAACATCGACTAGTAAGATGCCACCGCCCGAGAGTTAGTACTCCAAATGTACACTGTGGAGACGTTCTCGGAATCAAGAAAGACTCTAACTAAGGAGCCTGGGGTTTGAGGGCAGGTATGCAGCCGGAAAAACAAGTGCAGTCTGAACTACTGGGATAGACACTGAAATAAACACCTGAAAGACAAAGAATACACTCACAGAGTCCCCATTCTCTCCTATCTGTGGTCCAAGTTGCAGCAGCCCCCAGCTGGCTCTGAGGACATCTGTCCGGGTGTTTCCTTCTGCTGGGCCCAGCAGCTCCCGTCTCCCCCTTGCCCAGTCGTGTGGTTCCCCCTCCACGCCCAACAGTCCTTCTCCAGCCTCTAGTGTCTCCACTGATCTCAGTCCCTCCCTGCTCCCTCTCTCCACTCACTACTCGAGGCTTCCCTTCCCCAGCATTTCCCTCTGCCCCCCGCCGCCCCTCCCCAGGCTTTGGAAGCCCCGACTCTAGCCCTGCTGCCTAGTTGGTGGGCAATGTGATGCGACAGAAGAAGCAGACCAGAACTCAGAAAAGCTGAAGTCAACCCAAAACACGTGGGAATTTACTATACAGTATGTATCAGTCTGCTCAGGCGGTCACAACGGAACACCACAGACTGGGTGGATTAAACTACAGTCATTTATTTTCTCATAATACGGAGACTAGAAGTCCAAGATCAACGTGCCAGGGTTGGTTTCTGATGAACCTACTCTTCCATGGCTTACAGATGGCTGACTTCTCACTGTGTCCTCACATGGCCTTTCCTCTGTGATACAAGGAGAAAGAGCAGGCTGGTGTCTCTTCCTCCAAGGACACTAGTTCTACCCAGTTAGGGCCCCATCCGTATGACCTCATTTAACCTAAGGGCCCCATGTCCAAATACAGTCACATTGGGGGTTAGGGCTTCAAGGTATGGATTTTTTGATGGGACACAATTCAGTCCTTAGCATAGTAATAGTGGCATCTTAATCAATAGGGATAAGATGGTTTATTCAATCAATTGTATTCAGAAAACTAGGTAAACCTTCTGGGGAAAAAAACTCAAGGCATACTTTGCATCTTAGGCCAGGATAAATTTCAGATAGATCGAACACTCGTTTGGGAAAAAAGTTAAATCATAAAAGTACTAGAAGAAACCATGGGGAAAACTTTTGAAGCCTTAGAGAGAGGAAGCCTTTACAACTATGACACAAAATAAGAAAATACTGATAAATTTGACAACAAAAAAATACAAAATTTCCACATAGCAAAACCCACTGTCAACAAAATCAAAAGACAAACTGAGGGAAACATTTGCAACTCACATCACAAAGAACTGATTTCCCTCATACATAAAAAGCACCTACACGTTAAGAAAAAGACCAACAATCCAATTTTAAAATGAGCAAAAGATACACATAGTTCATGAAAATACTATATATCAAACATATGAAAAGATGCTCAAGAACACTCAAAATAAGAGAATTACAAATTAAATCTACACTGAGGTGCCCTTTTCATTCTGGCAGAGGTCCAGAAGTTTGATGACACACCTCCTGGTGAGGTGTGGGGAAACAGATACTCTTATGGGCTGCTGTTGGAATGTCAATTTTATAAATTTGTACAACCTCTCTGGAGGGCAATTCATCAATCTCCCTCCAAATTACAAAGATTCAGTCTGACCCAGAAATTCCCCTTTTAGTCATTTATCTGAGAGATGTCTCACAGGTGTGAAATGACATAGGTACAAGGTTATTCATTGCCCGTTTGCTTACAAGAGCAACCTAAATTTCCATCAATAGGAGACTAGTTAAATAAATTATGATATATCCACACAATGGAAGGCAATACAACATTTTGAAAAAGACCAAACTGTTTAGAAACCGCTATGGAAAGCCTTACGAGATAAATTAAGTGAAAATAAGCAAGGTGCATAACAGCGCATAATATATACCACATTTATGTACGGGGGGTGGGAAGGAGATGATAGATATAGATGTAGTTATACAGGTACATGCTGGCACATGCATAGAACATCTCTAGGAGGAAAACAGTGGTATTTCCTTCTACACAAAGAATCGGGAGGTTGGGAAAATGAGAAGCAAAGAGACAGTCCCCATTTTATATTTCATATAATCGTTTTATATTTTTAAAACACTGAACCATGTCAATGTCTCACCTATACAAAAAAGTAAATTATGATGCTAAAAACAAAACAAGGTAAAGTTAAGATCATAAAAAAGAAAATCCAGCTCTGCTCCGGATGGTTTTGAGGCAGTCAGTTCCCCGCTCTGAACCACAGATTCTGATCCCTGTCCTCTGGCTTCCATATCACAGCTGCCTGGCACTCAGCATCCTTGGTGGTCCTTGACGGATGCTTTTTTGTTCTCGGCCCTCAGAGCCCTCCTCTCCCCACAGTCTGAGCCACCCCTCTCTTAACCTTAAAAGCAGCACCGGCCCTTCGCAGAGAGACTTTAGAACGGCTGACACGGCCAGTGGGTGAGCTGGTGGCCTCCGGGGCCACGCTCAGATTGGGGCAAGGTCAGAACTGCCATCTCACCGCTCACTCTGCCCTCACCTGTTCACCAGTCCTGCCTATCCTCCCATGACTAGGACCGACTGTGATGGCCACTTATATCGCCACTTCCTCCAGGCCCAAGGCTCCCCCTTCCGCTTGTCCGGATGGACAGCTGCATTCCTAGCCCTGGACGAGCCTCAGGAGACTCGGCCACTGGCTGCCAGTCTCCCGGGCGTCAATCCGGCGGCACGCAGCCTGACCTTAAGTTCCTGTTGCTCTGTCTGCCCGCCGCGACGCCCCGCTGGCTGGGCTTCCCCCTGGGTACCCCCCCCTTCCCGCTGCTCGGAGAGCTCTGCCTTCACTCCTGTGCTCCCCGTGGCCAACCTGTCCAAGCTTTGTTCCCGGAAACAGCTCTCCAAGTCTTGCCCTCGGCTATGTTCTAGTACACTGGAGTGAGGGATTCTCTCTTGTCATTTGATGTTCATTCTAGGCTACGCTAAAACTGCTTTAAAAACCTCTTGTGAAGTCCTCGGCAAGGACCATGGCTGTCTGGAAGATGAAACACCATCACGGTGTGGACCTTCAGAGCTACACTGGCTCCACCACTCTCTTCCCAAAGGACACAGCAACCTCCTTGGTTTCAGCTTCAGATTCCTTGTCAATTCCGTCACCACCAGGCCTGGACCTCCTCAGGCAGCAGGATTCAGGAACACCCTCCAGCTCACTGTATTTCCACCAAATAACGTTGACTCCTGGCAGGGTTTCCCGGGTTTGGACAAGCACGTGACCTTGATTCTCTCTGGGCTTATCTTCAATCCACAGCACATCCCAGACTTTCAAAGCAGCCTGTAATTTCTGTGTGTCCTCCTGTGTGAGTAGTTCAAGGTCACCATCACCAGCACAGAACAATCAGCTCTCAGATGACTGTCTTAATAGATGTTGTTTGCGATTTCTCCTAACTAGAATGTAAGCTTATTTCTTTTTTATCTCCTCCTAACACCTAGGGAACCACAAGGCTCGGCATACAGATGTGTGACGTATGACAAGTAAGAGGTACAGGGCTAGAAGTCAGAAGACTTAATCCTGCCTCTTTCACATACTCATCACGCAAGTCTCACAACTTCTCCCTGACTCAGTTCCCTCCCGTGTAAAATGAAAGCAATAGCACATACTCCACAGGGCTGTTGTGAAGGTTTAAGGAGTTCAGGTGTATGAAGGTACAGTTCCAGCCATTACACACAACACAGGAATTAGTGTCTTGAGAGTCATCTTACAGACATCTCGTCAAAGACGTAAACCTAGAAGATACGGGCTCTACATTACGTAAATGGACTTGCGATGTTGCCACGTGCCAATACTCAGGGACTCCTTACAGATGCTGCAGAGGCAAGAGTCCTGAGATGAGGGCAGCCCATGTTGTCAGTGGCCTCGGTGACGGAATCAAGAGAACCACCTTCCTGGAAACCAGAGAAATCCTGCCCCAGAAGCCTGAACCACCCAAACTTCCTTCTAAGAGAGCGTGCTTCACCAGTTTTTCCTGCTGCTTAAACAGCTATATGGCCATGTGACCCTCAACCCGACACTGGGCCGGGGATGGCCACAGCCACCCATGGCAAGGGCCCAGCACGAGATCCGCAGCTAAGCCAATCACATCCTCCCTCAAGTGAAATGATCCAGAAACACTGAAGGAATGCAGAGGAAGTTGAAGGGGTAGCCAACCACGTTAGGCTGGTACCAAGAAAAACAAACAGAATAAACAAAATCAACAGAATAAAACATAGGTTAAAGTTATAAAGGAGGCAGGGAAGTAGGAACCTGGGTAGAAAGAGATGAGGAAGAAGCAGAGGCCCCGAGAGAAAGGGGGTTGGATCTGGGCTGTCCCGGTTCTTCACCTTCCCAGCTGCAGTCCATCCTCCCAATTACCCCCCTCCACGTGAGTACCCTGTGGTCCTTGAAGTCAAGCCAGTCAGACTTGACTGAAAAGGCATGCAGTTTCCAAGTTGTAGCTCCCTCCCTGGACCATGGTTGTTGGCAAAACCCTCTCCGTTCTTGGCAACTACCCAGACCCCTCTAGATCAGCTCTGGTTTCCTATCCATGACCTTGACTCTCATCATGAACTGAATGAACTGTCACCCTGACTTACTGATCATAGGTCACCCCCCCAACCCTGTTTCTTTTTTTTCTTAAAATAGTTTCAAGTCACAGTGGGACAGAAAGACCAAGTTATTAAGGATCTAAAAGGTTAAAAATTGAACTTTCAAAAGGAAAGAATTCTCAGGAGGAGCTGATCAAGGACCAAAGTTCACATTTAATGTCATAATTAAGACCCTCTTTGGACGGGGCTCATGAATGAGCCGCTAAACATCACCTCCCCAGAAAAGCACTGAAAGTACCATGGTAACAGCCTAAGCCGTGACTGCATGGGGCACTCGACACGTCTGGGCACGTCCGGAGGGTCAGTAGGGCAGATGCCCTGCAGAGCAGGAGAGGGACCGATTGGAATTCAGAGTATCTGCAGTCTAGTCCCAGGATTACCTGTCTCTTCCCCTCTCTGAGCTTTCCAGAAGTTTATTTGCACCAGGGACCAAGGAGACCACCAGGAAAATATTCATCCTGAGGGAAGGGTCCCTGTGCACAAGCCTGGTCCAAGGACAACAGTTCAGGGTGGAGGCAGGGCGATTCCAAACGCAGCAGGATGTGCTGCTCTGGAGTCCCCAGGCTCCTGGCTCCCAGGATTTGTGCCAGAGCCTCAGGAAAGAACAGCTTTAACAAAATAAATGCAAATACCAAAATCTCCCGTAAGAAAGACACTGCCACACACACAAGGCAGTGCGTGCTGGTGACCCACAAACAGGGGGAGCGGTTCTTCCCTCTCCAGTGAAATGACAACCAAGAGCCATGCTCCTGGGGAGTCAGGGTGCACAGAAAGCTGGACCAGCCCAAGTCTGGAACAGACTAGGAGGGCAGAGGCTCCCATTCATCAGACGAGAGCAGCAGCAGGAGAGCCTAGCGGTGGGAGCAGAAGAGGCTGTAGGGCAGGTGTCGCTGGCCCAGAGAACAGGTCTTGACACATTCTGAATGAATCACAAGAGCCCTCCAGGTAGCCAAGAACGTTTGGAAATATATATCAGACACCTCTAGGACTTCCTGAACCCACTGGGAGGAATTTGCGAGTCCCTAAAGAACAACAGTGGGGGAAGAAGGACCGTGAAAATCAGGATAAGCTAATCCATGCCTAAAACCTAAACCAAAACAATGTAGCAATCGCAGGTCTAGCACACACTCCAATCAGTCAACAAGTCAGTCAACAAACGCTCCCCAAGCAACTGTGTAAGACGATGGAGGAGATAGGCCCTCCAGAATCTCACTCTATCACCTGTGTCCCAACAAGTTGCCGTTCTCATTAGTCTGTGCTGTTTAGATCCTGTGAGAGACTGGAACCCCCCAGAAGAAATCCATGAAGAGTGTCTCTCCTTTGGTAAAAACCCTCCTGAAGGAAAGAGCTCTCAAGAAGCATCAGTGCCAGGAGCCCAGCTGGGAGACCCACCAGGCAGGAGGCTGAGCCCAGAGGGTACTGGTTCCATCATGTCCGAAAGGTGATTTTCCTTTGCTGAGGCCAAACCTGGCTGCTCTATGTCCCAAGGAGGCCAGCAAGCTGGGGCACACTCGGCCACAGGCCAGCAGCTGCCCTCTGCTCAGAACCTGCACCTTCCAGGAAGTGGTCTTATCAGACAGTCATGACCTTATAAAGGTTCACAATTATCCATCATTCCTGTCATTAGGTATCCAGGCACTGCACTAGGTGCTGGGGTAAGAAAATGAATACAGTCTCAGTGTCAGCAGTTTAAAATCTAATTTGGGAAGGGGAGCAGAAAGGAGGAAGAGGAGAAAGCAAGCTAGAAATCAAGTCCAGGGAAATACTACACTGGTAAACAGAAAGCACTGTTTGGTGATTAACATATCAATGGTCAAGGTATAAATAGGTACTTCTAAATTGCTGGAAATCAGAAAGTTATACTTACATTTCTAATACCCTCAACCAACTGTTTTTTTCCTAGGTAACACAAAGAAAAATTCCAATCCCAGACCTGTTTGAAGAATGCAAAGTTCTAACTTAACGGAGCACTAATTTTTTACCACTGACAAAGTTAATTCCATGTGCATTTTCAACAATTAAGGCCAAGACAAAGGACCTGGAATTTGAGTGAACACGTGGATGACAGGGTGAGAGCTGCGAAAGCTGCCAAAGATTAAGAGCTGTTTCCTCCCACCCTTGGTTCACTTAACCCCAAGCCGTTGAAAGATTTCAGGTCTGGGAAGAGATCAGCAAGGACACAGCCGTTATGCTGAGGCTCTCTGACTTATAATTTGTTATGACTTAAGAGTCAATGTTGTTTTTATAATGAGGAATTTTAGCCAGTTGGGGTGCTTCACAGCTCATTCAAACACATGCAACTCACCAGTAAAAACCTCTGAATAGGTGACAAGATTCGGGACTTTGATATCCTTCAGGACTATTGTTTCACTATTTTACTTCCATATCTTGATGAACACAACTGCAACACGCTGACCAGTCAGTGTCAATGCCATATCATTCCTTCTATATGTTTCCCCCATTAACTCTTTCCAGCCAGATGACCCGCTTCTTTTCTCTTCCCTGGGTGAGTCCCAATAGACCATGCCCCAGAATTGCACCTAAACCCAGTAGAAAGAGGCTAAAAAGCTTCCTGGGTGCAAATGTGTTCTTAGTGGTGACGGTCTTCTCAATCATGGCATTCTGAGGCCACGGCCCAGCAGGCATGCCTGGGCCTCCCCTGGTGCCCGGAACACCTGCCTGGTTCCTGACATTCCAAGCTCCAAAACTCCTACTTCCTAACTTTCTCTGTATCATAATTCTTGCAGGTCCAGCTTCAAGGTATGAGGACCTCAGATGTAAGCCAATAGGGAAGAGTGTGCAGCTGGGAATAAGCAGGCCTAGGAAATGACTACCCACCTCAAGGTCCAGCCCTGAATGAGAATTATCAACAGTCCAAACATCAACACCTCTAGTTAACAGACAAGGGGTCCAAGATGGCGGGTGGACTCTGGCAGTAGGATACTTTGGGTTGAGATGAGCCTCCTAGTTGGGCAGCTGGTAGCACCATGATTCTAGGGAAGGGGATAACAGAACTTGGAAAGGTTTAAAACCCAGGAAGGAAGACACGCCAAGAGTTTTAGGAAATGAGGGATGCAGTTTAGTACAATGACATTCAAGGACCAGACTCCAGGACCAGCGACAGAGAAGCGTACGTGTAGCTGTGGCTCCTGGTCCCAGCTCCTGGCTATGAACCTGAACTCACTCTCACTACAGACCTGAAGTGGCAAAGGCACATTCACATGCAAAGAAAAGCAATGTTCATGGGTAGCACCCTTCCAGAACTACAGCTCAGGATACAATCACCCGAGCCACTTGTCTCAAAACTTCCTTCCTCCTCTGGGCAGCCAGTCTACACTGGGCCCCTCCTTAGTCAGCCAGCCTACATCAACCCCTCCCCAGTTAGCCTCTCTACCTTGGTCACCCCTGTATTGTACATTTCCATTGTATGTATCTCATCATGAGATTCAAACATGTATCAAGAATTTACCGAGTGTTAAGGCCTCAGAAGGCTTACAACCTAACTACATAAAGATGTATTATGAGCACATTGCTGTGATGACACAAACTTATATTTTTTTCTGGTCTCTGGCTATTTTATATACCTAATCTTTTTTTTTTTTTTCCGGTACGTGGGCCTCTCACTGCTGTGGCCTCTCCCGTTGCGGAACACAGGCTCCGGACGCGCAGCCTCAGCGGCCATGGCTCACGGGCCCAGCCGCTCCGCGTCATGTGGGATCTTCCCGGACCGGGGCACGAACCCGTGTCCCCTGCATCGGCAGGCGGACTCCCAACCACTGCGCCACCAGGGAAGCCCTATATACCTAATTTTGTCTCTAAAACTAAAATATAGGTTCCCCAGAGAAAGGATCACATCTTCTATGGCTTTTAAATCCCCATCATCTTACCCTATTACAGTTCACTATCGTACTTGGCACACGAGGGACGGATGGATGACTGAAAGGATGCTGGTGGAATTTTTCCCATGTGGAGGATTTTGGAATAGGATTTAGAAGCAACAGAGGGCAAGGAACAATAAAACCTAGAATTTTACAGTTTAGAAGTGGCCTTTGAGGTAACTGGTCACATTTCTAATTTCACAGATAAGGAAACTAAAGACCAGAGCAATCAAATGACAAGTCAAACAACTAGAAACTAGTAATTATGCAATTTGGGAACTAATGGAAATGTCACTGTCCTCTGCCAGGTGATACTGAAAAGTGAAAGGACAGAATGGAACCCATCACTTGAATCTGGATATACCAAGGTGAAATAACTCCTAAAGGTATGACCAACACTAACACAAGCTCCATTTGACACACTAAGTCTACCAGAAAGGAATGAATTTTGTTCCCATGAAAGTGACTAAAAAAGGAGAAATGGTGACCACCAGATGCAGGGTAGAGAGTAAAGGACAGGGCTGGAATGAGTGTCGTGCTTTTGGACATATTTGTATTTTATTTAAGTTCTTAATGTGTTAAACCACATCCACCAATTCTCCCCTTCTATCATTTTGACATATTGATAAGCACAAAGGAAAAAAAAACTCCAGCAATATACAGTTTCAAAGGCTTTACTGCATGGAGACTTAAGGACCACCAGCCATTCACATCTTATTAGTTTAATTAGACTACTTTCCCCTTAAAAATGGGTAGAGATGGGAGGACCACTGGAGGTGGCGTGGGAGCCCAGGGCACTGAAGATGTGCAGGACTGGGTGGGATATACAGTGGGGGCTTTGGACAACACGAGCGAGACCAAGAGAAACAGAGGAGGCTGGTAGGAGGTGGTTACAGAAGGGAGAGTCAAGTGCATTAAAGACCAAATGGGACAAAAATCAAACTTCATCTCCTTCACAACAAAGCCAAGGGTCAACCTGGCCCTGGGCTCTCATGTGGTCTTGAGGACAGAGGATACTTCTCCAGGCTGGTCTGCCCTGACAGCAGCATTAAAAAGGCATTCCCGGGCTTCCCTGGTGGCGCAGTAGTTGGGAGTCCGCCTGCCGATGCAGGGGACACGGGTTCGTGCCCCGGTCCAGAAGATCCCACATGCCGCGGAGCAGCTGGGCCCGTGAGCCATGGCCGCTGAGCCTGCGCATCCGGAGCCTGTGCTCCGCAACGGAGAGGCCAAAACAGTGAGAGGCCCGCCTCGCCCTTAATACCACACTGTCCCTAACCACTTAAATCCCACTCCGGGCAGCCCTTTCACTTTTGAAGGTCACTTTAAATTCTAAATATTGTCAAATAGAATCTGAACCACAACTATTTCTCTAGACCTAATCTTTTGCTGTCAGCAAATTCAGAAGGGGAGGAAAACAAAAAGAAAAAATCAATAAAGGGATTAGTTGCGAGTGACACTGCATATTATAGCAGTGGTACATTGTGTCCATGATGAAGGGCTGCCGGGTAATATTATGCAACCATTTCAAACAATGACTTTTTTTTTTTTTTTTTTAACCAGAAAGCCTCTCCTCACCGTCTCGCAAAAGAAAAAAAAATTAATCAAAATGCCATTTTTCAGGATTTTTTCTTTTTGGCAAATTCTGCCACTACTTTGCCTAAATTAATATTAACTCTTCACTGCAAGTATTTATACTGATCTTGATACAGCCTTTTATCTAAGAAACTAAAGTCTTAAATTATTGGAAGCCAGGCTAAAGGACAACATTTTCTTCAAAATTTCAGAGAAGCTAAGCAAATTCTAGCAAATGCTTTGCGGGCTGGAGTCTTATTCTCTAGATCAGTGGTTTTAAATCTGACCTCAAACGCTCGCCCATAAAATCAGGGGATCTCCTGCAGCACGGTTATACCTCGATTTATCCCCAGGTCACTTATGCAGCAACCTCGACGAAGCAAAAGCCAGCTGAGAAACCCAAAGTAAGTGAAAAGAGGTGTCAGGGCAAGCCCAGACACCCACGCGTGGGAAGCGCACGTTCTTTATTCACAGAAATGTCCCTCAAGCCTTCATTCAGAGCCTGCTGTGGCTTCCTTTAGACAAAAATCTTAACAGGCTTACTTACGTGATTTTGGAGAAATTCAGAAAACTAACACAAACAGAAGCGCTGCTAAGATAGCAGGAAAAGTGACAGGAGGCTGTGAGCTGACATCAAAGTAAGACATAGGAAAACAAAATGAAGACGTAAAGTCTCAAAAGCCACCTGGGACTGTTCAGTGCAGGACCAAGCAGCCCAGTAACCCTTGGGGACACAACTGCATTACAACAAAATAACAATAACTTAACCATATGAGGATGACAATGTATCACCAACGATACCTTTAATAACAGCCTTTGCGAGTGAGCCATTTAAGTACCTTCTACAATCAATCTATAGTTATTCCCTTTAAAATTGTTTTAAGCTGTGTTTAAGTTTTTAACACAAAACCTAAGCAGTAATCTGGAAATCTAACCTTTGTGGTTCAGTGGATACCTCAACAACTCTAGAACAATTAGACATTATTAAAGTGAATGGTGCTACAATGTCTGTGCTTCTGTGACGCATAATTCCTTTCTGACAATTACTGTTTTTCAAGAGAACATCTCCACGAGAATCTCTTCAAAGCCTAATCCATCCACTCAGCCTCAGAAGAAATGCTTTTTTGATGGAGGACCTGACCGATGAAAAAGCAGAGAACCCCTTCTCTCCCCTGTACGGTCTCTTCCCCTAGTGTGAGCTGGCACCACATGCAATGCCAGGCCCCGTTCACCATGAATCTGCTTTCCCCCTATAGATGGCGCTGAGGCCAAAGAAAGGAGTGGGGTTATTTTAAGAGCCCAGAGACTTAACATGGACACATACAAATACCACCAGCACCTCTCCCGCACGATGGCAAGCATGGCCAGTAACAGACTTCCCAATCCTCCTCTCAACACAAATTCAGGCCACCATCTGGGTTGACTGGGTGGACATTCAGAAGGAAACAATTCCAGGCCTAAGTCATTGCTACACAGCCTCAGAGTAGATTTATAAATTGTCAAGGTTGAAGGTGTTTCAGGGGCAAGGGGCTGTCTTCCTTGGTATCGTCACATCCTCACCATGACCACAGTCCAGTCTTGAAGATCTGACTCAAACATCCCTCCTCAAGGAACATTCCCCAAAACACCCAAGGAAAAAAGGGTTGGGGAAGAGGTGGTTAGGTAGTAAGTAACGGGTGCTATTCTGTTTCCTTAACACTTTGTCTATCATTCACTCAACTCAATCAGGAAACATTGATTGAGTATCTACTCCACGTCAGGCATGGTGCTAGGCACTGGGGATACAAATTCACATACAATATGGTTCCTGCCTTCAAGGAGCTTACAGTCTACCTTGTAGAATTCACCTGTCTTGAGTTCCTTAAGGGGAAGGGCTTTTGTCGTATTCATCTCTGGATCCCAGGCCCAAGTGCAATGTCCAGCAGACTTAGGGACACTTAGCTGGCCACCCACTCCAGGCCTTACAGTCTGAACTTCAACAGCTCTTTTCATGCACACACACACTCGTACCATGTTTGTACAGATCTCATCTATAACAATACCTCAAGGAGTATTTTAACTAGGATTTCATGAGGAGAACAAAAGAATTAATTGAGAATGACTATTTCTGCTTTGGGATAGAACTCACACCTAATCATGTACAGCAATCTGGAAGTACTACACCTTCAACGTCCAATAATCGCTAATTCCTCCTCCTCCCTTGCAGAGGTGGCTGTAATTGTTTCCGTGTGCGTTCCTTCCTGCTAAACCTTCTCAGGTCCTCCTCTGTGGCATCCCTCACGGCTGGGAGGCAGCAGTCCTGGTCAGGCTCTGCAGCCAAGCCTGCGTCTCTGCTGGGTGCTGAGCTCAGCACCTTCTTCTCTCGTGAGAGGGGGCCCTGCCGTTCACCGTGCCCTCTGTTCCAGGACCCAAATCCTCTGGCCAGACCTGCTCAGCCTGCGTTCTCTGCTTCACTGCAGCATCTAAGAGGGGATTGGCAGCTTCCCTTCTGGTGTGAAAAATAACTTTCAGCTTAAGTTCTAGCTGAAAGAGATCCCATCAAGTACAGAGACGTGGAGTCTTGAACCTCCTGTGTCACACTCTTCACATTCTTCCTGGCAGCAAATCCAGGGTTTCACCCTTCACCCCAATGCCTAACACTGTGATTGCCACCTAGCAGGCTCTCAGTAAACATCTGTGAATGGATGATTAAAATGAAATTATGAAATAAACTATTCACACTCACCGTCCTGGGAGCTGGAATAGTGGTTCCAACTCTAGAACTGTGTTGCAACTATTTAATCTCTATGTGCCTCCATTTCCTCATCGGTAAAAGACTATGTACCACACGGCATCACTGGGAGGAACAGAGAAAACGGATATAAAGTACCTGCCCCAGTGAGCGGAGCACAGTCAGCACACAACAGATGGCTGCAGCCATCATGGCACTAGCACGTAGCAGGTACTCAAGTATCTGTTGAAAATCAACACGCCAAGACTCCAACAAGAACTGCAGGCATATAGCTCCCCTTGCCCCTGCCCCGGCCCACACTCACGTGTTCCACCTTCTTCCCTCCCCCAGCCCCACCCGAAGCACTGTCCCCCCATCACTGGCTCTCCGCTGTGACACCCCGCGCCCTTCCTCTGCATGGGATTTGCAAGCGTCCCTCAGAAGGCAGGTACATAAGGGAGACCGGCTGCCGAGTACAGTCACGCACCTCGATCCAGAATAAGTTGTGGGTACGGGTCTGGCCAAGCCAGAGCCCCGAGACACCAATAAGCAGAATATTTTTAAAGTCTCGAGTTCTAATCCTGGCTCCACCACTTAGCAACCAAGTGACCATGGGCAAGTTATTTAAGGTCCCAGACTGTTTCCCACTCAGTAAAATGGATTTAACATTAGTACCTACATCATATCACCGTTATATGGATGAAATAAGATAATGACTGTAAAGCACTTAGAACGGTTTCTATCATATAGTAAAACTCTAAAATATTTATTTTTAAAATAGACAATAGATCTATATTAAGGAACTAAGAGTAGTCTAGAAGACTAAAAAATGAGGAGTTACATATACTTCAAGCATATTTTACGTTTGGGGTGTTTTATGTATCTGTGTGAAATCTGCACTAACCAATGATTCATTCAGAAGGTGTAGATTCATCAATCCGAGGGAACTAGAAAACAGGGCATAGGCTTTTGATTGATAGAAGAATGCCGACTTTGCTATGTGGTTTGGCATGTGTGGTCCACCAGCCTCACCACCCACAGCAGGAGCTGCTCCACAGCTGTAGCATCTCCTTCAATATCAACTAGTGTGTCGGGCCAGGAAAGGAGGATGCCTCAGGAGAGGGGCTCAGCACAGGATCTGTAAGAGTACATCTAGGAAGGAAGGAACAGCTCTTAACTGAAGGCCTCACCAACAGGGACTGGTCTGGGATTATTAGTTCTATCTTAGGCTCTTCCAGCCCCTTCTCCACTAGCACATATGCCTGCCCCTCACCCCACCATCTCCTCCCTGGTACAGCCATGCACTGCAGAGTCCTTGTAGCTGGTGGGAACTTAGTGTCAGCCATCCTTCCCCTTGGGAGAAGGGTCATTCAGAGCAGAGAAAGGGGGGTTAAGAGGCAATCAGTTACATCATCAGTAACAGCTTACTTCTGTATCATTTACAGAGAAATTCCATAAATTATATTGTTTGATCCTCACAACAACCCGGAAATAATCGATGGTCCCCATTCTAGTGATGAACAGGCTGGAGAATACGCAGGCTAAGTCACTCATCCGTGATCTCACCACTGGTCACATCACAACTGAGAAAGAATTGAGAAGAACTGCAATGAAAGAAACAAGGTTCAATCATACGACTGTTACTCCAAGGGACCTCCAGGATTACTGTTATAATGGAAAAGAATCCATCCAGGGGTAATTTGGGTCAAGAACATTAACTCACACTTTGTGGATGATAGGATAAGGTAATATAACCATTTAAACAACAGTATGACAAACCGATCAAGAGCCATGAAGATGTTCAACCTTTGACCAAGTAGTCATACTTCAAGGAACCTAGACGAAGGAAATAACCCAAAATAACTAAAATTATTGGCAGAAGTTTACTACAGCTCTATAATGGCAGAAATGTGGAAACCTAAGTATCTAATGGTAAACAAAAGGCTAAGCACGCAAAACATACACTTGATTAATAAAACGACTGTACAGCAATGTGGAAAAACATTTGTATAATATTGAAGAAAAGTCATAATTCATGTTCACGTAGGCAAAAAGTGGAAGGGAACGCAGAACACTGAGAACAGCTTGATTTGGGGGTGTGAGGAAACCGTGGGTGAAATTTTTTTTCTTTTTTTTAATTCAGAGTTGTACAAATATTGAACATTATTGGCGTACCATATAAAATTTAAAACATAAAATGAAGGAAATTGTGCTGGAACCTCTGAGGTCTCCAAGAGCCCCAGTCATCTCTGTGAGCTTGTTGAAACCGAGACCAGTGTCTTTCTCATCTTTGTGCCTCCAGAGTTTTCTGCAAGTGACTGGACCTCAATAAATACTGAAAGAAGGTGACAAACAACCACTTGGATGATCCTCTGCTGAGCCTGGGACCATCTGATCATTCAGAGCCATGTGTCTAGATATTAATTCGATGAATTAGAGGTTCAAGAAAATACCCAGGAGGAACCTTTTTTTCTTTTTTAAAGAGGAGATGAGAGCAAGCTCTGGGGAAGAGAGGACTTGACTGAAAATTTCTGAATTTTGCCCCTTTGCTGTAATTCGGCAAATTGAATTCCCCAGATGCACAAGCATGGGAGAGCTCCAGTTCTCCAAAGTATGGAGATCTTCCCCGAGGCAGAGCTCGTCTGCGGAAGGAGATGCCATGAAGTTTGCATGAAATTCAAAGTCACGAGGAGAATGACTTAAAGCCAGAAGACAAGCAAATGATAACAAGTCAGAATCGTGAAAGATCAGAGTCCCTGGATGAGTAGAGACAGAAGACCCAGCTAAGAACGTGCTCAGCTTAGCAAATCACTCACCCTTTCTGAGACTCAGATTTCTGGCCTCTGTCTTGGTCTTTCACGGGGCTGTCATAAAAATCAAACATGTTATGAAAATGTACGTGAAACAGATGGATAAACTGTAAATGCTATATAAGAACCTCAAACAATAAATGTTGGAGCACATGAGTGCATAAAAGCGTGGAAAGGAGCCAATGATCGTGTGATTTTCACAGAAACATAGAAGCAAGTATAAGGTGGGGAGCAGACGTTTTAAGTTCAGAGCAGCAGGATAATCGCAGTTTCCCTTGACAGGGGAAGGAGTATTCAAACTGCAGGCAAATTGGCCCCTGGGATGGGTGGTCCCCAGTGGAGGGGCCTGCACACCACCCCGCCCGGGGGGTACTGAATTCTTTCACCAGCCCTTGAAGAGGTAGCAGCCTCGGGGACCTCAGCCACACTACCTTCCTAATTATGCATCTGGAGGCAGCACAGGCACAAGTATTTTTGCAAAAATGTTTTCAGTTTAAGGGATTGGAAGGAAGCCCGTTGTGAGAGAGCACATCAGGCACCGTCTCTGATCAAAAGGATGAAAAAGAGCAAGGGGATGTCCGTGACACGGATCCAGGCCCTTGTACATGGTGAAGTGATTAAAGGCACGAATCTGCTGCAGAGTTGTCATCCCTAATCAGACCTGACCAGAGCGAGGAGAGGTGAACTGGCAGAACAATGTGACTCGCACACATTCGCGGCGCCCACCTCGTGCGGGCTTGGGCTGCTGCCATGGGAGGATGGAGCGCCCTGCACTGGAGCCACTTGGAGTCAAAGAAACAAATGATACGGAGGGGCAGTCTGGGTAACACACGGGTGCAGAGGTGAGTTCTTATGCCCCGCATCAAAGGACAAGATGCAGTACTCACAGGCAGCTCTGGATAACGTGCCCTTGGATCAGGACAAAGAACCCAGAGCAGTTTTTGCTGGAAGGGGTCTTTGATCCCCTTATTTGACAGAGAAGACTAGAGCCCAGAGAGGTTAAGCAACTAACTCTAGGCCACACAGCAAGCTCCGGCTATGACCTTGAACACTATCATTCTCCAGACACATTCTATGAAAAGCACAAATCTGGCAGGGTAAATGCTAGACTGGGAGGAAACTGCTCCCAGACAACTGACATAATAGGGAGGGGAGTGGAAGCTTGTTAGGAGCCACCTATCGGGACCAAGCTTCAGGAGCTGGAGCAGGTCAGACACAGGCCTGCAGGGCTCCAGCTATAATTAGTGTTGAGATCCCACATCGGCAAAAGCAGAGCCATTCTCGGTCCTTTCTCTTTATGCTCTTTTTCAAACCTGAAAACCCAAAGGCACGACTTGGCGGTGCCCCAGGCCTTGGTTCCTGGTGCTCTGAAGGAGCGCCTGATCCATGAAAGATAGGGTTGGGCAGCTTCTGGGTCATTCCCACGGCTCTTCTGGATGTCAGCCCTCCCGTCCCAGGGATGTTTTCTTACCCCTCCTTCTGCTGACACACAGGATAAGGTGGCTCTGATCTTTGCAAAGACTTCTAGCCCACCCCATCTCTTCCTTTTTGAGGATTAAATATATTTTCAGGAACGCAAACACATCAAACACTTTCAAATGGATTCACCATTCCTTCCACCGAGCTCATCCCGGGTGTGAGCCACTCACACTATGTCCTCGGCTGGGAATGGGATGCAGAGAGGAAACTGATTCTTCCCCAAAGATCAAGTAAACCCAACAGGACCCTTAATTTCTGACGAACTCTTAGCTCCCTTCTGGTGGCAGCCTGTGTTTCTCACTTTCCCAGGGCCCACTTCAAGAGCACAGGGGACCCTGTTCAAGGGAGACTTCGTAACAGGAAAGATGCTCAGTTCACCGTCCCACCTACTAGAGATCCAGATCTTGAAAACAGCCAATTACGGCAGACACCGCTGACTGCCTCTGAAGAGCCTCCCTTTTCCTCCTTAGCAGCAGCATCCCAATTTTTAGCCAGGTGTGTTGCTTCGTGGGAAAGACTGCATTTCCCAGCCTCGCTCGTAGCTGGGTGTGGCCATATAACAATGTCCATAGCTAACAATGATGCCACCTCATTATGTGCCGGGCACAATTCTAAGCACCTTTACGAGTAGAAACTCACTCCATCCTCACAGTGAGCTTATGAGCAGGCAGTTATTATCCCCTTTTTGACCAAGGAAACAAACACAGAAGTTAAGCGATTTGCCCAATTCATACTGTTAATGAGTGCCAGAGCTACCATTTGAACTCAAGCAGCCTGAAGCCAGTCAAAGCTCTTCACCATCAATTACACTCCACTAAATTCCAGCCAATAGAAGCGGAAGCTCTGTGTGGGACTTCCTGGAATGTGCCTTCAAGGCAAGAGATCCAGGAGGTGGGGCTTCATTCCCCTTCCCTTGAGGGTGAGCTGAATTTAGAAACTTACTTCTACCCAAGAGAGTCTGGAAATGGAAACAGAATAACTTGACAATGGAAAGACACCACCTTAACCAGGCAATCAAGGTTAACATCACCAGTAATAAGTCGTACTGATATCACATACCCTGATATAATGCAATGAGAAAGGGACGTCCCCTCTGTGAATTTTCCCCGAAACCCGTAACTGCTGTCTAATCGTGAAAGAACGTCAGACAACCCCAAATTGAGGCACTTTCTACAAAATACCTGACCAGTAATCTTAAAGATTGTCAAGGTGGGGAAAACAAGGAAAGACAGAGAAACTGTCACAGACTGAAGGAGATATGCGGACTAAACGCGCAACGTGGTATCCAGAATGGGATCCTGGAACCCAAAAGAAACACTTGTATAAAAGCTGTAACATACAAACACTGACTGTAGTTAGGTTCATAGTGTTGTAGCAATGTTAATTTCTTGGTTTTGATAAATATATCATGGTTATATATATCACGTCAACATTAGGACAAGTTGAATGAAAGATACATGGGAACTCTATCTTCGCAACTCTTCAGTAAATCTAAAATTATTTCAAAATAAAAAGGGTTTCAAAAAGCAAGGGCAAGTGCTTTTGCCCATTCCTCCATTTCTTTCTACTGCTGTCCTGTCATATGATGATGATTGCTGGAGCTCTAGCACCCATTCTGATCCATGAGGCGACCTTGAAGGTCACCTTGAGGATGGGAGTCCTGTCCTAAGGATGGCAGGACAGAAAGATAGAAGTCTGGATCCCCAATGATGCGCAATGCTATCTTTTTTTTTTTTTTGCGGTACGCAGGCCTCTCACTGTGCAATGCTATCTTATTAGCCCTGAACTCCTAACTCCAAACCTTTTTTTGGTTGTTAATAAGAAAGCGAAATAGCCTCTATATTATACAAGCCACTTATTTGGGGAACTTTCTGTCAGGTACTGCTGAACCTAATCCTTATTAATAACAGCAATATAGGGAAAACCTGTATCATTTCCATCACTGATAAAATAATTAGAATTTTAGCCTTGGTATTGGCCTTAGATTTCATCTAGTCGAACCTGTTATTTTTCACATGAGTAAAAGAAGAACCAAAGAGGTGAATCATGTGCCCAGGTCCTGTCACCAGCAGTAAACACGGGGACCCAGCCCTATCCCAGTCCAATTTCCTCCACCTGTCTCACTGCTTGGTGACAATTCCAAACGCTGGCACTGCAGTATTAATATCATCATATACATAAAAGTCAGGGTGAAATGCTGCAATGCAGGCTTCTTCTGGTTGTCACACTGACTTACCTACCTCCAGTGAAAACATCCTTAAATTTTTCATTTAAGAATCAATTACTGAATGCAGCAACACATCTGCAAATTATAATTCTGTGACTTTCACATTTTGAGTTTTGTGAACAAGAAGCTCTAATATTAAAAATAATGCTATTGGTATATTTACTTGGTTTTTATTCAAAAGAGGATGTAGGAAGGAAAGTGTGTACTATTATACCTACCAAACAGTATTATACGCAGAAAAAAATATATAGTTTCAATAGTTATGGTCACTGATGACTAAAAACCCTACGAACATCACCTCACCAATCTGGGTTAAAAATTTCTTAGTCTGTAAAATTAGTGGTTTTGTTGGGATTTGATTTCCTCTGAGTTCCCTTCTAATTCTAATAATCCATAACTTCAAAGCACTGAGCAATCATTCAGATTTCAATACCTATGCATAAATGACCAATTCAAATATATATACCTTTGCTTTCTTCATTAAACCTGCTTAACAACATGCTGTTTGCTAGACAGAGAACACCACTCTGTGGTAGATTGCATTTGGTCCCAATTTTTCACCCCTCCCCGTACCCTCACCTTTCTAACTAACTCTGCAGTTCTTCTCACCAACCAAGCAGAGCCTATTTCCCTACCCCCAGAATCTGGGCTCAGCCATATGACTTGTTTTGGTCACTATTAGGTGGTAGGAGTGATGGGGGGCCAGCTCCAAGGCTTACCATGTCTCCACGTGCACTCACGGCACTTCCACCATTGCTGTGAGAATGACACACTGAATCTAGCCTGCTGGTCTTGGCAGGAGGAGAATGAGAAGTATATAAGGAACTGACCCAGCTAAAGTGCCCCAGACAAATCCCCATCAACCTCCAGATACATGAGTGAGCCCCACTGATCAACAGAGCCACACAGCAGAGGCCAGATCACTGTACCCAAAGCGTTACAAGCCACTGAGTTTGTGTGGTTGTTTGTTACACAGCAAAAGCTAGCCGATGCACCACCTTAAAACCTCAGTTTTGGAGGGAATCTGTTTTTGACAAGAACTGGGAATGTGTATTTGCCATAAAATGCTCTGCAAGAAATAGACTTGCTTGTGAACTGATGGATTCAGATGCCCACTTGGTGCCACGCTCACAATCAATCCTTTGTCCACAGATGGATAAGAAGTCTGCCTACCCTGCATGCACACCCTCGAGTTTTATTCTCCACTCCCATAAAAACGCATGCAAATGCTCATTTATCTACACAATACCGCCTTTTAAAATCATGATGTAAAAACTATTTATACCAGTCCCCATCTTTTTCAGTGCCTGTATTCAACAAAGCCTTGCCCATTTTGATTAATGAAATCAAACGCTAGTATTGGTACCATGGGAATGATACGATTCTTTTTCTAACTATGCATTGGTAAGAAACGAAATTAGATGTCAACCTCCTATAATGAGTTGAATATTCCTTTTGTCCCCTTAGGCAGTCGTGCTAAAAGGCAAATGTATTTAGCTGGGCCCATTTTGCTTGTTTTTACATCACTCCACAAACACGTATTAAGCATCAAGTTGCTCTACACAAACACTGTTCAGAAGTCAGCCCCGGGGTGCAGGCAGCAGCCAGAACCAGAAAAACCCAGAGTGTGTCACATGCCAGCAACACAGCAGACAAGGTGCCACGAGGCCCTGCGGGGGTCAAAGGACAGTCAGCCACAGAGCCCGGGTACAGCAGAGGGATGTAAACATGAGCGGAACAAGGCGAGAGGCCGGTGGCTGGAGAGGAGGCAGCAGGGGGCACGGGGCTCGCAGAAGCCACTGGGCGTCCTGCCTCCACGTCACCCTTCAGATCCGAGATGGCTTCCTGCTCCTGACATGGGCTTCTCTGTGGTTCCTGCGGGGAAACAGGGAATCCTAGGGGAGGTGGCCAAGCCCTGCAGGTGGGGAAAGGCGGTTAGTGGCACCTGACTGTGGGGCACCGGGAGGAACGCCTCCCCTTTCTGCCCACAAGTGCACACACACCCTCTCACACACACACAGAGCTGTCAAGTCCTGTCTGACCCACCTCAGAAAGGCCTCGCCCTCCTTTCACTCAGCCACGCTCAGACCCACGCTGCCTTCTACCTATGCCACCGGAAGAGCCTCCAGTCTCACTGGGGCCCCTGCTGCCAGCCTCCCAACCCACCCAGGCCAACCTGCCCACGGCTGTCCAATGATCTTCATGGAACTCAGCTCTGATCTCCTCCCTCTTCTGCTCAGAAGCCTGGATTCCCTCAGGATTACAGCGTAACAGCCACGCCACAGACACGCACCCCGGCACCACCGCTGCCCGCCCCGCCCTGACCCACATCTCTCATGTTGCTCCTGCATCACAGGCCGGGCTTGTTCTCCACGTAAGAGTCCCCCCCCTCATCCAGACCTGCCTCAACAGAACCTTTCTATGGAGAACTTTCTGGAGCCCTGTGGCTAAAAGTAACAGACCCCTCCCACCACTCGCCGCCTCCGGCCATTCACCATGGCCCAGACTACGCACATCTTCAATCTTGTCAGACTGGAAGCTCTGTGAGACACAGCCTGCGTCTCATTCATCCCTGTAACTCTCTTCCCCTGCCCTAATGTCTTAATCATTAAAAAAATCCAATAAAAATGTGTTGAGTTCGAGGTTAATAATTTAATTCCTATGAGGACCAATTAATTCTGTTAATCCCACATCCGGCCAGTTTCCATCACTGAACATAAGCGGCCTGGCCCAGGGATCACGGCTGGTTCAGTGTAACTCAGGCCCACAATGAGGAAAACGGCTTAGATCGTATGCCCTCTTCATAGCCAAACAGAGATACGCATCAGGAAATACCACTCAGCCAGTAGTTACTGAGTATCTTTTCCTGAAGCTGACACTCTGCCGGCCACGAGGGCAGACAAGTCAAGCAACAGGTTAGGGAGACAGATGGACAAAATCCATCCTAGAGAAAACGAGCACCATAAAGGTCCAGAAAGGGGGTAAGGTTATAAAGAGTAACTGGGAGAAGGTGGGGCAGGGAAGAGATGGAGGTGACCTTAGAGCGGAGACCCACCCATGAGAAGGCACGAGCCACGCAAATTCCCTTCTGGGAGAAGAGAAGATGAAGAGAAGGGAGACTGGTACCCAGACAGTGTGTATTAGGGGCCGAGCACCATGAGGCTGAAGACTCAGGTGGAGGCAGATCTGGTAGAGACCCACCGGTCATGAGACGTCTGGGCTCCTTTTTCATTGACGAATCACACACAACATAAAATTTACCACCTGAACTAGTTTTCAGGGCACAGTTCAGGAGCGTTACATTCATGCACATTGTGCACCCACCACCCCATCTCCAGAACATTTTTCATTTTGCAAATCTGAAATTCTATACCCATTAAACAGCGATTCCCCACCCCCCTCCACCATCCCCTGGCAACTACCATTTTCCTACTGTCTGTCTCTACGAATTAGACTCCAAACCTCATATAAGCAGAATCACACCGTATCTACCTTTTTGTCACTGGCTGATTACACGGAGCATAACGTCTACAAGATTTATCCGTGCTGTAACATGTGACAAGGTTTCTTTCCTTCTGAGGCTGAATAATATTCCACTGTGTGCAGGTACGACATTGGTTTATCCATTCATCCCTGATGGACACTTGGGTTGCTGCCACCTTTTGGCTCCTGTGAATAATACTGCTCTAAACGTGGTATGCAAATCCCTCCTTCAAACTTTACTTTCATCTCTGAGGCTGTGAAATTAATTAAACAAGGAGGCCATTAGACAGAGGCGGCTTCGCTGCCTCAGTAGCCTAAGTAAGCAAACCCCAACCTAAGCCTGGAACATGTCCCAGGGTTAAGAAATCAAAACCGAAAGGCAACCAATCACAGCCAGCCAGCTGTGCTTCCCCAAATTACTCAACCACTACAGCCAGACGAGGGCTAGAACGCGGGGAAAAGGTGGGACAGGAGGGGAAGGAGGTGAAGAACACCCTCAGGTTTCCGGCCTGAGCCTCTGACTGTATGGTGATGGCATTCCCTGAGATGAAGAGAGCAATGAACATAAGTATCTTTAAACAGTTCACAAAAGGGACAGAAACACTGCCGACACTTCCCCTCCTTTCCCTTGTTCTCCCCAGCAGCCCCCCCCCCCCCCCCCCCCCTTTTTTTTTTTTTAAACACCCATAAATCTCCATTGAACCTGCATTCTCTCTGGCCTCCCTGCCAAACTCCTCAGGGACAGAAAATGACTCATCAGCAGGTCAGGCACAGGATCAAGTTCTGTGCAGCCAGAAAGCAACTGGTACCCTCAGGAGGCACAGGCAGGGACCCCAGCTCCACGCCCAGACACCAGGGGATTCTATAGGCGTGTCCCTTGGCCATGCAGGCCAGCAGGGGGTCAGATCACGTCTCCAAACAGCAGCCGGACAGTTGGCCAGTCGCTTATTAGTGGGTCCCTGCACTCAGGAGGAGCTCCTGAGACCATGTCATCCAGGGCTGGGCTCCGGGCAGAGTGACCCTTTACACAGACCTGGCCTCTTATCTCAAAGAACCCTCATGAGTCCTGACATCCTGCTGGTCTCCTTGTCCTTGGTCACATCTCGTAGAAAAAGGTGACGGCTCTGGGGAGCCTGAGATTATTTTTCTAATCATTCAACAAATATTTACTAAGCACCTACCATGGTCTTTGCAATGTGCTGGTATAAGAGATACAGAGATGGATCAGACATGGATTTTGCCCTTGAAAAACTTTCAGCAGGGACATCAATTGGCAATAGGAGGCCACACAAGGTTAAATACCAACGGCAAGGAGAGAAAATCCGTTGTAAGCTGATGTCTGTTAGCAAAAGAAAGTGGGACTTGTGCTGGCCTTAAGAAAAACACTATTTTTGCAGAGAAGAAAGGATACACCAAGCAGAGCAAAGTGCTCCATCAAAGGCACAGAGGCAGGAAAAAGCAGAGCCATTAGGAGGGAAGCCGAAGGTGGGAAGCGGCATATGGGAGGCTGATCTAAAAATCCAGCCACGAGGAGATAAGGGTCCAAAGGTGAGCGAGAAGGAGAAACAAAGGTCTTAATACCCACTATGTGCCAAGCTTCACGGCCATTAACGCAATCCTCACAGCCACCCTGTGGGGAGTGAGACTGAAGCTATTATCCCCATTTCACAGATGGGAAACTGAGGCTTAGGATAACTAAAAGTATTTTGAAATAAGACTACCAGCTATAGATCCTGGCCTCCAGCCATTCAGATAAGTAAGCCGTGTTTACTATACATGCCCATAGACCTCCCCTCTCTGTGTGGTCACTACTGTTATTGTTCATTGCTTGGTGTCTTATGTTTTGTGTGTGTGTGTGTGTGTGTGCGCACGCGCGCGTGTGTTGTGTAGGGGCAGGGAAGTGAAGATCTGCTTTGCTTTGCTTTCTTTCTTGTCCGGAAGCTGTCCTATACAATGAAGAGGGCTCCTCTCCTGGGACTGCAGAATGAGAGTCCTCGCTGGCAGACGGGCATACTGTTCCCTTCCTATTCCCACAGTCTTCATCCCTTCCTATTCCCACAGTCACCCATGTGACTTTAAAGTTTGTCCCACGAGAAGCGGAGCATACATTCCTGCACCAAGGATGTTCAGCTTGGCTGTGTGACCTGCCTTGGCCAGTGGAATATGGGCAAACGTGACCGTGAGCCTCGACTCAGCGTAAACACGGATGCACCCCATGTTTCCACTTCCACCACTGCTACGAGAAGAACATGCTCCACCAGTCCCAGAACACTGAGAGCCAGGTAAAGCGGACCTGAACTCCAACTGCAGCTAGGAGCCAAAGCCACACCAGCAACATTCTGAAATGGCCCCTTGTTGAAAGTCACTGATCTATCCCAAATCCCTTATTTTTCAATAAATGCATCTGAGACCCAGAGTGGAGAACGGATCTGTTGGACTCTTATCATTAGAAACAGTTAAAAATTGGGTCTCCCGATTGCTAATCCACTGCTTTTTCACTACACCACCCTCTCTCAAAGGGATTCCCTGCAGGCTACAAGAAAACAGAGGAAATCTGAGATGCCAACCAAGTAAGTAATTAAGCAGAACAGATGCAGTGAAAAAGCATGAAAGCAAGATTGAACCTAGATAATCCCTCCATAATGTAGAGGTGATCTGTCTAAAAGAGCTCCTGTTGATCTCCCAGGAGGACCTTTCTTCCAGGGCTGGAGCCACAGGGAGCACCACAGCTGAACCTATTAACCCCACCGTCTTGCAAGGTGTCAGTCTTTTGTACCTATGAAATGTGGCCCACTTTCTTTCGGTTCTGAATTTGTGTTTTATTACTAGAGTCTACAGTACTCAAAAATAACATTTCTTTCCCAAATGACTTGGCATGTTCTTCTCTGCCTCACATAGGGAATGTTCAGGCTGGCCCATGATCTAAGTCATATCACTGCCTATAAATATTGCCGTCACCCAAAGGTTCTTATAATCATAGCATGCTAGGGCTGGAAGAGACCTTAGAGATCATTCGTTCCAATGCCGTCATTTTAGAGATAAGGACAGTGAGGCCCAAGGAAGGTTAAGTGATATTTCTGATGTCACACAGCTAGTTAGTGGCAGAGTGACCAGTGCTACGAATGAGATTAGCAGGACTGTGCTCTAAACACACAACAAGCCCAACTGTCTAAGGGAGTCACTGAAACTGTGTCCATATTTGTTAAGATGCCAGGACTCATGCTCTGAGGCTGGGGAAGAAAATGACCCTATTGGGAAGAAACAGAGACCTCCCTGAAGAGCCAGCAGGCTGCCAGGACTACTGGTGCCTCGGACACCAGGCTGAGCCCAGGTCTGCTGAGCAGACACAGGGCTTCCTTCAGACATGGACGCCAAGGCCCCTGGCAGGGAAAGGGTGCTGCCACCGTGTGCTGCAACCAGCTCTTGACAGCTCCTGAAAGCCAACAGTTTAATTTTGTGAACCCACTGCTAATCTGCTAGGTAGCTCCAAATCAGCCACAGTGGGAGTATTTATGCTGTGGAAATTGGCACGTGCCAACTTTTAAGGGTGGTATCATTTTCTTGATCACAGCATAGGCTGTTGTCCCTCCACCAGGGACTGATGGCTTGCCCTAAAACTGAGAAGCCCCTTCCCTACAGATCAGCCTACTCAGAGGAAAAAAACCAAAACCAGAATAAGCAAGGATGCAAGAGCTCTTCCCTGGATCCCTGTCAGAGCTACAGGACCCTCAAGAGCTTTCTTTGTCCCTGAACTATGAGAACTTGCCTCTGGGAACTCCTTGTCTGTCTAAGGCTTTTGCCTAGAATCCCTGATTCTTGCTCCCCACACTAGCCCCTGATTTCAGTCCTGGATATCTAGCACTGTGTCCTTTGAATCCTCCACAGACTGACCAAGTTGGGGCAATAGCAAGGAAACCAACCCCTTCTCTCCTTTTCCAACCTGAGTTAGAAAAGTCAACAGCTGCATTCCAGGGACCAAGGGCCCCAGGCCTCCAGGTAACTAGCAAGGAAACAGAACTATAATTATCCAACAGCCACTGGGAATCCTTGGCCCGTCACCCTTCCATGGAGAAAGCATCCAGCGTTTTCCAGAAAACTCACGTGAAGGAACTGCTACAAGAAGACTCTGAAAAAGGAGACTTCTGTGTAATGAGCTTATTGGGGGTGGCGATGACCCTCAGTGGGTCAAGCCAAGTTTTCTTGTCCATACCAAGCCACCTCTGGAGGATCTTCTGTACAAATAAAAAAGCCAACCGGTAATTCCAGCGGTTACACTGAAGCCTTGGGTCTGTTTGGATGAGGGCCCAACCCCATCTGAAAGGGCCAATTTCAGGACAGAGGGCCTCAGTGGCCCATGTGGGATGAACTGGCCTGTGGCAAAGGGTCTCGGATTTTTACAGTCTGATGATTACAAGTGAAGGGACACAGTTCTTGGTGATGTATCTTCCATTGAGGCAAAATGCCATTATAGTTCAAGCCTTAAAACTCCAGCCTTAAGAATTTTCCTTTTCACCTTTTCTTCCTAAGGAAGGCAGGGCCACCACAGAGGAGTTCAGTCAAGCTGCAGCTGACCTCGTGAAGACAGACTATATTCTTAAAACCTCGCCTCCCATCGTACTTAAAAATAAATTTCAGATGGATAGAAAAGGTCAAAGAAGTGGAACATTTGTCCCTCTTGCTTATGTATATCCCCAATGCCTAGAAAGGGTCAGGTGTAGCACAGGTATGCAATAAATATTTGTCAAGTTAATCACTTAAAAATGAGTAACAGAATAAATTTTTTTAAATGGAGGTACCTATATCATCTTGCATAGAACCAAAAGTAGAAAACAGTAAAGGCAAAGATAGGTAGATCTGATTACCTAGAAATTTAAAACTTCTTTACATAAAGAAACCACTTTACATAAAATATAAAAGTACATGGCAAATAGAAAAATATCTACAACATATATGACAAAAGGTTCAGGTCACATTTTAATATATAAAGAGCTCATCCAAGTCAAGAAAAGAGATAAATATTCTAATAAAAATAAAGACACGTATTTTGTAATGCACAGAAATGTTAAATCACAATCTTGTGCACCAGGAACTAACACAGTTTTCTAGGTAAATTATACTTCAAAAACAAACAAGCAAACTAACTAACTCATAGAAAAAGAGATCAGATTTGTGGTTACCAGAGTGGGAGGGGCAATGGGATGAAGGTGGTCAAAAGGTACAAACTTCCAGTTATAAGATAAATAAATACTAGGGATGTAATGTACAACATGATGAATATATAATTAGCACTGCTGTCTGTTATATGTGAAAGTTGTTAAGAGAGAAAATCCTCAGAGTCTCATCACAAGGAAAAAACACTTTTTCTTTCATTTTGTATCTACATGAGATGACGGATGTTCACTAAACCTACTGTGGTCATCGTTTTGTCAGAAAGTATGTACCAAAGCCCAATCATTACGCTGTACACCTTGAACTTATGCAGTGCTATATGTCAGTTACCTCTCAATAACACTGGAAGAAAAAATTAAAAATAAACAAAAAATGAAGGCAATTCACAATGGAACTACATGCGGCTGATAAACATATAGTGTTCAATGTCATTAGTAATCAAAGAAAGATGTCGCTTCTCAATGAGAAATTTTACAAAGTTTAAAAACAATGAAATATCCAGTGTTAGCAGAGTTAGGAATAAATAGGTACCCAGACAGTGGGAAAGGAAATTAGTACAAACCTTCTGGAAAGTGCTTTTTGCAATAATACCAAGAGCCTCTAAGGCATACATGCCTCTTAATTCAGAAATGCCTCTTCTAAGAAGTTATCCTCAAGTAGGCAGTCTTCTGTGATATATGCAAAGATGCATAAACAAAGTTGTGAGTCATGGCATTATTTATAACAGAACTTATAAACAACTTGAAGTTCCAATAACAGATGTTTTTAAGTTAAAGTACAGATTCCTATATAATAAGATACTTTGTAGCCAAGAAAAAAAAGGTGTTGAAAATACTTAACATTGGAAAATGTTCAAAATACAATGCAGAATTTTTAAAAAGCAGACTGAAGTCAGTAGTTACTGTAACTCCATTTTTTTTTAATTCCATGTGCATGGAAAAAATATTAACAGAGGTTATCTGTGGAGAGAGAGACTACAGATGATTTGTTTCTCTCATGTTTTGCAAATTTTCTGCCCTGAGCATGTTCTCTGCCTGTTGGAAGCAGCACAGGAGAGCACTCAGGCTTTAATTCCTGAGTCCATGACTTACCAGCCATGTGACTCAGGACAGATTATCTACTTTCTCTGCACCTCAGTTCCACCATCTGTACAAAAGGGGTTCTGCTAGTGTCTGCCTCATAGCACAATTCCTGGTACCTAATAAATGTCTAGTAAATATCAGCTACTGCCATTAGAGAAAATGAACAGTAACTACCATTTAAAAAGAGAAAAGGGGCTTCCCTGGTGGCGCAGTTGTTGAGAGTCCGCCTGCCGATGCAGGGGATGCGGGTTTGTGCCCCGGTCCGGGAGGATCCCACATGCCGCGGAGTGGCTGGGCCCGTGAGCCATGGCCGCTGGGCCTGCGCGTCTGGAGCCTGTGCTCCGCGACGGGAGAGGCCACAGCAGTGAGAGGCCCGCGTACCGGAAAAAAAAAAATAAAAAGAGAAAAGAACATATTTGGAGGTTTGGCTTTGGCATCTACTGGGGTCTAACAGAATCTGCCTGTCCAGGTAAAAGGCCAGTTCTGTCCAAGAAGAGAAGGCCCTTCTGGCTGGTGGTCCTCCAGAGCCACTGGATGGGAGGGACCCCCGACTCCACCACTCACCTCCTGCTGGTACTCTAGCTCCTACGGCCACAAAGCCTGCAGCCACCGCAGAGCAAGGCTACCTCAGGATTTTTTTTTTTTTCCCAAACTTCAAAACTCTAAGTGCCTGAGTCAGGACAAAAGCCCAGTCCAGTGGCATAGAAGGGACTCTTGGTCACACTCTGCCCTCAAGTCCCAGGACTCACAGAACCTAGGGTCCACAAGTGGACACCAGGAAGCAAAAAGAAGCACCGATCTTTGAGGCGACCCCCATTGTGAAGTCTGGAAGCTGAGTCAGCCTGACCTGTGACACCCTGAGGCCCTCCCAGGGACGGTGCCTGCACGCAGCCCCCAAGAGGGGCCTCACTGCAGACAGCGGCCCACACAAGGGTGGGGGGCTCCAGGACTGAGAGTCGTGCGCGGCCTCGCAGCACATGGCCCTGTCTCCTGCATCCTATCCTGAGATGCTGACTTCTGCCTCCCTGCGAGGAACCTTTCTCCGCCTGTGACCTCTCATCAGCCTAACTCTCAGGACAGTAGCTGCCACGGGCTCCCTCCGACTCCACACGGTGCCATTCCTTTCAGCACGGGACGACCCCCTAGCCATGATCTCCCTCTTCCCCTCAGAGTCAAGTGACATGCAAGCCCTCCTCCAAACTTAGCTCACTCACACACACCCACCCACAGCACACTGTCCAATGGCTGTGACACCATGCCCTAGCTCTGCTGACGGAACCGGCTCCCACGCCAAGCTGTGGACGGCACAGGACGCAGCTCACACACCAGGAGGGACCCGAGGCGAGGGGCGCTGACTCTGAAGGTGGTCCTCCCCTCACAGCTCACCCCCATCACCCCTGCAGCTGTGCCATGAACCCGGCACAACGAGAACGTATCCTGGAGGGGCGATCCTCCCTGTTAAAGTCAACTTGGGGTGGGGTGGTGGGGGGGGGTCTTTCAAGATTTTACAGATTGAATTCATGATGGTGCGGGTTCATGCGGTCTTCCCATCCCGCTGGGATCCTTATTCTCCTCGTGCAGAGACACTGGAGGTGCTGTCTGTCCACGGTGGTTTTCACCCTTCAGCATCAACTCTCCTGACGTCAACTGCCAACCCAGAGAGGAACTCCATCTGATGACAGGGTACCCCAAACCCAAACTATAATCTGGCCCTATAACCTGCCTTCAAGTCAGGTGAGGGATTAGTGGGAAATTAAGACACCCTGGTAGAAGAAGAGGATAAACTTGAGAGCCAGACATAAGTGGTGGTGTAGCCACCCCCTGCCAGATGTGTGATCCTGGCCAAGCTACTTGACCTTTACAAGAGCCGGTCTGTCTGTTCATCTGTAGAATGGAAACAGACGAGCCCCACTGCATAGGCCTGTGGTGAGGTCTATATAAGATAATAAATGTAAAGGGCACGGGACCCAGTGAGAGGTCAATCAGTGACAGCCATTGCTATCATAACCCCAGTGTGCATCTCCATGGCCACTCCTAGCACACAGTGATGTCACACCCCCAATAATAAACTCCATACAGTCAGTGACAGTATTCTGAGGGCTCATCCCACTCACCTCTGTGCCTCTCACCTACTGCCCTGCAGGTATACCGTAGAGAGCAGACCCTTAAATATTTGTTGCAGGAATGATTTAATGAATGCCATTTGGTCTCCGAAATGTGCCTTCTGTATTTTATCATTTCGTGAATGATGTATGATTCCATGACCTTACAGATTGCCATTTAATCACACATCTAGATTAAACCCTGATTTATTTTCATGACCTTGAATAGCATACAGCCCTCTCCCTCCATATTATCCTGCCCATGTGGATGCGAGCTCTGAACCAAGTGGGTCCCTTTATGGAGCCAACCAGTCTGAAACTCTGTGGCTTAGAACCACCTACCATGTATGATTCCCCCCGGTTGCGGGGGCTGACCAGGCAGGTCTGCTGCCGGTCTCACTTGGACGCACTCACTGGGTTGCAGTCAGACGACTCTCCCATCATCAGCAGTAGAGCCCAGTCTTCCTTATACGGAGGTAGCAGTGGTCCAAGAAGGCAGAGTCAGAAGCCGCAAGACCTCTGGAGCCCAGGCTCTGAGACTAGCTCAGCATCACTTCTACCACATCCATCAGTCAAAGCAAATCCCGTGACCAATACAATTATTTTTAGCGGGGAGGAATTTGGAGGAAAGAATAGACTCTACATCTCCATGAAAGGAGCTTCAAAATATTTTGGTTTCAAACCAGGTCTTCAAACCAGACTAAGTAAAAGAAATATGTATTTAACTTGGAGGACTAGCACACATCCCCCCACTGGAACCCATAAAGTCAGGAGTAGCTGACATTGGAAAATACTTTTTCTCCATATTAGGAATTTAAGGGCACTCAGGGTTGCCTGAAACTTCTTCTCCCTGGGTGACTTCACTTACCCTCATTATTTCAATGCCATCTATACGCTAATGACCCTCAAACGTATACCTCCAGCTCAGCTTCTGACTCACAGAGTCAAGTCTTGATTTTGCTGCCCAAACTTGCTCCATCCATGGTCTCTCTAGTCTCAGAAGAGAAAATCATCCGTTATCCAGCTGCTCAGGCCACGAATCTACTTTGTCCTCAATTGCTTCCCCTCCTTCACACATCCAATTTTCAATCCAACAGCAAATCCCGTCAGCTCTACCTCCACACCACCCCTTCCCCATCTCCACTACCATATCCATTTCCTAGGGCTTGCTGTACCAAACTTCCACCAACTGGGTGGCTTAGAGCAACAGAAATTTATTGTCTCATCGTTCCAGAGGTGAGAAGTCTAAAATCAAGATGTTGGTAGAGCCCTGCTCCTTCTGTAACCTGTAGGGGAGAATCCTTCCTTGCCTCCCAACTTCTCACGGTGGCCTTGGTGCTCCCTGGTTTGCAGCTACATTACTCCCATCTCTGCGTCCGTCATCACATGGCACTCTCCTTGCGTCTGTCTGTCGAAATTTCCCTCTTCTTATAAAGATACCAGTCATATTGGACTAGGGCCCACCCTGATCCACCATGGTCTCATTTTAATTTGTTTACATCTGCAAAGACCCTATTTTCAAGTAAAGTCACATTCACAGGTACCAGGTGTTAGGACTTCAACATTATCTTTGGAGGGTGAGGGGACATAATTCAGTCATAACAACTACTATAATCCCAGTCTAAGCCACCATCCCCTCTCACTGCAATCACCTCTTTTTCTAGTCTCCCTGTTTCACTCTTGACCACCTACAGCAAAATCTCAGGACAAAATCTAAACTCCTTACCTGGCATTCAAAGCGCAAAGCCAAGATCTGCACAGCCTTTCCCAACCTCAGTCCCCACCACACTCCTCACTCTCATGCTACGGCCACACGGAGAGCCTCTCTGTTCCTGCCCAGCGAGGACCCGCCCAAGTGAGGACCTTTCCACTGGCTGCTCCCAGCGCCTGGAATGCCATCCCCAGGATTCAATGACTCATTCCTCTTGGCACTCAGACATAGGTTTCGACGTCACCCCTTCAGAGGTCTTCCCAGTCATTCTTTCACATGTCCTAATTTGATTCCTTACATAGCGCTTGTAACTTTGTGACTTCTTTACTTGTTGATCCATCGCCTGCCTCCCCTGCTAGGATGTAAGCAGGGACTGGGCCTCCATCACTGCTATATTCACCACGCCTGAGAGTGCCTGGCACAAAGGAGATGCTCGGTAAGTATTTTTTGAAAGAATGAACTGCCTCTTGGTTGTCAAGTCCGATGGACATTTTTCTATCTTTAGCCTTTAGAACCTCGTGCGTTTGATAGAAGCAGTCATTTCCTCTTCATGAAATTCTCCGCCATCTCCTCCTATCCCCAGCCAACCTCCAGGCTGTGGTCTCCTAGTTCTGTCTAATTTCTCTGGCTCCTTTGCACACTCCTCTGCCTCTGTGCCTTTAAAGCCAGTAAACCAGCTTTGGGGTTCTATTTCAGGTCCCTGTGGCAGGCAGGATAATGGCTCCCCCAAAGATGTCCACATCCTAACGCCTGGAACCTGTGAATATGTTACCTTCTGCAGCAAAAAGGACTTCGCAGATGCAATTAAGTTAAGGATCTGCAAAGGGGAGATTAGCCCGGGTTATCCAGGTGGGCCCAATGTAATTACCAGGATCCTTAGGAAAGGGAGGCAGGAGGATCTGAACCAGAGAGAAAGTTATGAAGACTAAAGCAGAGGTGAGAGTGACGTGGCCACGAGCTAAGAAATGTGGGCAGCCGCTACAGGCTGGGAAGGCAAGGAACAGATTCTCCCCAAGAGTCTCCAGAAGGAACGTAGCTCTGCCAACACCTTGATTTTACTCCCACGTGAGGCCCATTTCAGACTTCTGACCTCTAGCACAATAAGGTAATAAATTTCTGTTGTTTAAGCCACCAAGTTCGTAGTAATTTGTTACAGCAATATTAGGAAATTAATACAGTTCTCTCCTCTTCCATTCTGTATGCTCTCTTTGGGCAACTTCATCTTCACCTACGGCTTCAATGACCCTTTACAAGCAGATGTTTCTCCTCCAAAATTCAGATTTACATATTCAACAGCTTGTTAACATCTTTAACTGGATGTCTGATGGACACCCCAAATTCCATGTCCTCAGCTCAAATCCCTCTCTCACACCACCCCAACATGTCACTTAACTTTCTGGGATCCCATTACATCATCCACTTGTATTCTGTCTCAGGTGATAGCAGCATCGTACACCCAACTGTTCCAAGCAGGGCACCTTGAGGACTCCCTATTCTTCACCCCAGCGTCCAACTAATCTCTAAGTCCTGCTAATTTCATCTCATAAACTTGTCCCTTCCTCTCCATTGCTTCTATCACAGTCTTGGTTTCCACAAAAGTCTTCCAACCGATCTCCCAACCTCCATCCTTGAACCCCTCAAATCCATCCTCCACGCCGCATTTTTCTTTTTGAAATTCAAGTATCTTTCCACATCCCTCCTTTCTATCCATAGGTTCCTCTAGCATAAAAGTCAAGTTGCTAAATGCGACTTACAAGGCTTCCCTGTCTGCCTCCCACCCCGATCACTCCAGCCTCACCTCCTCCTTATGGCAGCCCATCTTCCAACGCCCCCAAGTGCACTCCTCTATTAGAAGACTGGGAAGAGGGAGGGAAGGAAGGAAAAAACTTGGTCTCACTACGGGGTCTTTCCTTCACCGTGTATACCTTTCCCAAAACCCCAATCAGATGAACTACCAAAGGGGAGTAGAAACACCTCCTCCATACAAACACCTCCTCAAACATATATATCAGCAATTATTCATTCTCATTACTCAAGAAAGACACACCCCAAAAATGCAAAATCACACCCCAACTTGCAAATTCATGCAAGTATTCAGTTCCTTATAGATATGGCCACCCACAGACATACAAACACAGAAGATACAGACAGATGCTCATCCAACTCCATGTGCCTTCCCACAACTACCCTTAAGATCCTCTCACACAGACACAGCCTGAAGACACAAACATCCAAAGGTAGGGCAGCAGACAACTTCTGTGGCTTACGGAATGTGAGAATAAAGAAACAGGAGAGGTGGGAAAGGATGGTAGAAGGTTGAGGGTAAATGGAAGAAAAGAGGAATGACCACAGAAGAGTCAACTGGGCTATACTCATTCACCAACCTTCCCTAAGCCCCAACAATAGGCCAAATGCCATGTTGCTAAGCAACAGGGTACACAGATCCACAGTAGCAGTAGTCGTCATCATCATCAAACAGCAGCTAATATTCCAACTGTGGTCACTATACACCAGGCACTACGTGTTATATTACCTCATTTGATCCCCATAGCAATTTCATGAGGTAGATATTATCCTCAATGCACAGATGATGTACTGGGGTCCCAGAAAGTTAAGTGACATGTCCAGCATCATATTGCTAACAAGTGGCAAGACCTGGATTCCTAACCAGGCGGTCAGATCCAGAGTGTGTTCTTACCCAGCTCCCAATGCAAGACCCTGCCTGTGAGTAAGGTGCTCACGGACCACTAGGAGCTCACATGCTGGAGTTCGGGCTGTGTGTTTTCTTTCCTTGAAGAGGCAGCATGAAAAGAAGGCAGCGACAGGTACTAGTGGATGGACACTGGCCTTGAAGTCAGGCTGACCTGGAGCCAGTTCCTAGTTCTGCCGCCCATTACTTGTGCAAACCGCAGCAAGTTATGTTATTAACCTCCCTGAGCATCAGTTTCCTCCTCCATAAATGAAGATATTAATATCTACCTTGTTGAGCTTTATTGGAATTAAATAAGATACTATATACAAAAGTGCTAAGTGTGAGTGAGCTCTCAATAAATAAATCCCTTCCTCTTGTTGCTTCAACAACTAGTTACTCTTCAACACTCCCTAAACCAAATGCTTTCCGGAAACATTAGAAAAACGATTGCAAATTACGGCCCTCCGGCGTATATTAGGCCAAAAAAGTATTTTAAAAGTTGCCACCACAAGATAAGCAGCTCAGCACCTAGATTTGCAATTACCATCAGCCCAGCCCCTGAGGCATCTGAGTTCTCCACCCAGCTGAGAATCAAGGCGGCCTAAATCTGCTTCAGACCTACAGAATCTGACTTTCCTGGGGTGGGCCCCTAGGCTCTACTGTTTAAATTCTTGTACACCCTCAATTTTGAGAACCACTGAATTAAAAAGGAAAGAGACACTGTGTTTTCCAAATAAATGCATAGCCCAGGGGTGAATGAGTTAACCTGCAATACTGCCAACTTCAGATGTTTCTTTTATACAAGACAGAAAATAAACAAAGGCCATTTCTGTCACTGGAAAGAAGTGGCCCTCTTAATCTAGGATTTCCAGGAAATCTTCGAGGGGAAGCCACCGTGCCTTCCCCACAGAGATTTCAGAAGTCTGAAAAGCTACGCACAGCAGGGAACATGAAGCGTTAACTCTACCAGGTCTGTCTTGGAGGGAAGAGGTGGCTCTGAGGTAAGGGAGAAAATTCCTGGGGGACAGAATCCCTGACTGTAGTGTAAAAGGGTGAGGAACACAGTCCCCCACTCACCTCTCCTCAGAGGAGCCCGGGAAGGGAACTCGGAGGGCAGCAACGTGGCCCTAGGCACAAGGGAGCAGAGCCCAAGGGCAGCCCAACATCTACTGGGGCTGGTGGAATGTAGTCTTCAGGCTGCCCAGGATACAGGGCAAGGGTGAATCCTGCTGGCTGCCTCAGGAAGCAACCAAAAGTGGCCTTAGAATCATTTCCTCATAAAAGTAATTACATCAGAGCTAAAGGTCAAACAGTAACCAAAGACCCCCAAGTCGGGCCCAGCATTCCCTCTCTACCTAAGGCTGTGGTCACATGACCAACCTCCCCAACCCGGGACCCCGAGGCCCTGCAACCTCCACCTGCCCTGAGCCTGGTTAACGACAGGAGACAACTAAGGGGTACCAGCCCACATTAGAGTTGAACCTCAAGTCTGCCCTGCAGTAGCCCAGTCCTGGCGTCACGCTTCTCTCCCTTGCTCCCACCATGGACTCCAGTCCTGGCAAATAAGCCCCACCTCCCTTGTGCCCACGTCTCTGAGCCCAAGATGCTCCCTCTCCCCCTTCTTTCAATGAAGGGCTCTTCCCAAGCTCCTTGGATGAACTAGGGCCCTGCTCTTAGCAGGCACCCCCAGAATGTTCCCACACTCAGTGCACAGACCCCCCGCATTGTTTGTGTCTGGATTCTGCACTGCAAGGACACTGTGGTCTCCCCAGGGTGCAGTCTCCCAGGCTGACGATGAGAAACTTGAGACCCTTCCAGTTCTGACCCTTGCACCCAGAGTCCCTGAGTAATCACCCCCACTGAGCACCTGCTTCAGGCCCCAGCGCCCCCCAGCCTATTCCAGCCCTCTGTGCTTTACCTGTCATATCTCTAACTTTGTTCCAAAATCTTTTTTTTTTTTTTTTTTGCGGTACACGGGCCTCTCACTGTTGTGGCCTCTCCCGTTGCGGAGCACAGGCTCCGGACGCGCAGGCTCAGCGGCCATGGCTCACGGGCCCAGCCGCTCCATGTGGAGCAGCATGTGGGACCTTCCCGGACCGGGGCACGAACCCGTGTCCCCTGCATCGGCAGGCAGACTCTCAACCACTGCACCACCAGGGAAGCCCCCAAAAATGTTACTTTTAACAGAGAAAAAGTAATGAGCACATTTACTGTGCCTCCATTTGCACTTCTTTGTCCACAACTATTGGGGATGGAGGGAGACATTAAAAAACAAAACAAAAAAACTGTCTTTACTGTATCTACCGGCAAATAAAAATCAGTTTTCAGTATCCAGCTATCTTAACTACAGAGAGCAATACTTAGCTAGAATTCGTATACACTTTTTCTGACTGTAAAGCTAATAAACAACTGACTAGAGAATTAGAATGTAAACATCAACACAATTAATGAATTTTTAAGTACTGTATATATAAAGGAAATCCTCAATTTCATATGCTCAGCTTTGACTAGCCTAACCTTTCTCTGATACTTTGTACACCGAAACCCCTAGTCTGAACCACCACTCATATACTGAACTGCAGCTTTCAACAGCTGTTAGATGAACATTCAAGCTCTGAGGAAAGTCCTGCTTTCCGGCCAGCATTCATTCATTCATTCATTCATCCTTCAACAAATGTTTCTTGAGGGCCAACTATGTGTCAGGCACTGTGGGTGACTTTGTGGAGCAGACAATATAGGTGGGGAGACAGATAATAAAGCAAACAACACACTGTCTAATTTATGCTATGAATGAAAGAATCAGCGTACTCTAATAAAATAAATGGGAACACACCAGCAGCGACGAGCATACCTAGCACCTAGGTCTTGGTCTCTACTACCATTCTCCAATAAAAGGAACCGGGGCTGATTCTAGGCGTGGGGCAGGAAATATACAAGATATCCTTGCAGTGGCAGAAAGAAGGAAGGTGTTCAAAAATAAATACCTAATTGATGGGGCAAGATCAAAGAGACACAGGAACCAACTGAAAGAGCTCCTAATGGCCAAAGCTGGAACAACCAGAGCAACAAAATAAAATAGTATTGGATTATAACCCAACATATAAATATTCAGGAGTCCATACTAATATGAATAATTGAATATATTAATAAATGAAGAAAAATCTCCCATACCGAGAAATTCCAAATAACTTATGTAGCTACTCCACCCTAAAGGACCGGAGAGTTATGGCCCTGTTCCTTAGCTATGGGCTGTGCCTTGTCCCTTCCTTCCAAAGAGGACAGTAACTTTAGAGAAATCTGACAAATACTACTTCAGCCAAGTGATCAAAGTCAATATCAACAGTCATAAATCATGTTGACAGGAGGGACCCCTAATAAGATGTGATGAAAATGGCACTTTACCTGTGTTATTTTCCTCCCAAACCCATTATCCAGTCTAATCATGAGGGGGAAAAAAAAAAATCAGACAAGTTTCAAAAGAAGAGCGTCCCACCAAAGCCCTAACCAGTATTCCTCAACACTGTCAAAGTCATCAAAAACAAGGAGAGTCTAAAAAACTGTCACAGCCAAGAGGAGCCCAAGGAGACATGACAACGAAATGTAATGTGGTGTCCTGACTAGGGTCCTAAAACAGAAAAAGGACAGAGAAAAACTAAGGAAATCTGAATAAAATATAGACTTTAGTTAACATCAGCAATATTGGTTCATTAATGAAAACAAATGAACCCCACTAATACAAGGTGTTAATAGTAAGGGAAACTGTGCAGGGGCTAGCTAAGAACTCTCTGTACTATCTAGCTCAATTTTTCTTTAAATCTAGAACTATTCTAAAACTAAAAGTCTATGAATAAAAAGAAATAAATAAATGGAGAGGGCAATCTAATTTAAATAGAGTGGTCTGAGAAAGCCTCGCTGGGGACTTAACTTTAAGCCTGGACTTGAAGGTCTAGCTCATGTGAAGAAAGGAGTGTGTTCACAGCTTAGGAAACAGTATGTGCAAAAACCCTCCAGCAGGAAAGAAGCTGGTACATCTAAGGAATGGAGAGAATGTCAGCTTCCCAAAGTGGCATGAACAAGAGGGAGAGTGGTGAGAAATAAGGGTGAGGGGGTAGGTAGGCGACCACTCAACGCCTTGACTCTAGTAAGAGGAAGGAGCTTACTCTAAGTACAGTGAGAAGCAATAAAAGAAGGGCAGTGTCATCAGTACAGCCATCTTACTTAGCAGAGCAATGTTTGTTCAACTATGCAATATATTATATTCACTCATTTTATAAAAGTAAAAGGGAATTGAAATACTGAAGATAAAAACTAGAGGTTTTGGGCTTTCCTGGTGGCACAGTGGTTGAGAGTCCGACTGCTGATGCAGGGAACGCGGGTTCGTGCCCCGGTCCGGGAAGATCCCACATGACATGGAGCGGCTGGGCCCGTGAGCCATGGCCGCTGAGCCTGCGCGTCCGGAGCTTGTGCTCCGCAACGGGAGAGGCCACAACAGTGAGAGGCCCGCGTACCGCAAAAAAAAAAAAAACTAGAGGTATCTAAATAGACATTTCTACAAATAAGATATACACATTGCCAACAAACACATGAAAGAATGCTCAACATGATTAATCATTGGAGAAATGCAAATCAAAACTACAATAGGTATCAACTCACACCGGTCAGAATGGCCATCATCAAAAAATCTACACACAGGGCTTCACTGGTGGCGCAGTGGTTGGGAGTGTGCCTGCTAATGCAGGGGACACGGGTTCGTGCCCCGGTCTGGGAGGATCCCACATGCCGCGGAGCGGCTGGGCCCGTGAGCCACGGCTGCTGAGCCTGCGCGTCTGGAGCCTGTGCTCCGCAGGAGAGGCCGCAACAGTGAGAGGCCCGCACATCGCGATGAGGAGTGGCCCCCGCTCGCCGCAACTGGGGAAGGCCCTCGCACAGAAACGGAGACCCAACACAGCAAAACTAGATTAATTAATAAACTCCTACCCCCAACATCTAAAAAAAAAATCTACAAACGATAAATGCTGGAGAGGGTGTGGAGAAAAGGGAACCCTCTTGAACTGTTGATGGGAACGTAAATTGATACCGTCACTATGGAGCACAGTATGGAGGTTCCTTAAAAAACTGAAAATAGAACTACCATACGACCCAGCAATCCCACTACTGGGCATATAATCTGAGAAAACCAGAATTCAAAAAGAGTCATGTACCACAATGTTCACTGCAGCTCTATTTACAATAGCCAGGGCATGAAAGCAACCTAAGTGTCCATGGACAGATGAATGGATAAAGAAGATGTGGCACATATATACAATAGAATATTACTCAGCCATAAAGAGAAATGAAATTGAGTTATTTGTAGTGAGGTGGATGGACCTGGAGTCTGTCATACAGAGTGAAGTAAGTCAGAAAGAGAAAAACAAGTACCGTTTGCTAACACATATATATGGAATCTAAAAAAAAAAGAATGGTTCTGATGAACCTAGGGGCAGGACAGGAATAAACACACAGATGTAGAGAATGGACTTGAGGACACGGGGAGGGGGAAGGGTAAGCTGGGACCAAGTGAGAGTGGCATGGACATATAAACACTACCAAACATAAAACAGATAGTTAGTGGGAAGCAGCCGCATAACACAGTGAGATCAGCTCGGTGCTTTGTGACCGCCTAGAGCGGTGGGGTAGGGAGGGTGGGAGGGAGACGCAAGAGGGAGGAGATATGGGGATATATGTATATGTATAACTGATTCACTTTGTTATAAAGCAGAAACTAACACACCATTGTAAAGCAATTATACTCCAATAAAGATGTTTAAAAAAAACTATACCTTTATTCATGTCCCACAGACACTGTTAATGTTAGCGATTCAATATTAGTTCTTTTTTTTAATTTTTTATTGAAGTATAGTTGATTTACAAGGTTGTGCTGATTTCTGCTGTACAGCAGGGTGATTCAGTCATACATTCTTTATATTCTTTTCCAGTATGGTTTATCACAGGATATTGAATATAGTTCCCTGTGCTATATAGTAGGACCTTGTTGTTTATCAATACTAGTTCTTGATGCCCAAACTCAGAGGCCAAACATCTTGTCTTGCTTTATTCAATCAATAATCATTTATTATGCCTCTCACTGGCATAATAAATGTCACACACAATAAACAATATAAAAAAACACAATAGGCACAATAAACAATATTAAAAAATCTGAGTTGAAGAGCTGCTCTCTTAGAAATTAAGAGTGTATGATATCCTAGTGGCCATCAGTGGCATTCCAGTTCAGTAACAACAGGTTGGGTTAGACCAGTCCAAGACAATTTTGTGGCAAGTGTGTCTGAGATTCAAAAACCAACCTGCTCACAAATAATCTTTTAAAAAAATAACCCCCTTGTAAGTAGGACTATTTACTCAGTTTCAGTGCCAGGCACAGAACCAGTTGTTGGGGATTCAGCCCCAAATCTGCTGGGTTCCCATTCTAGTGAGGGATGAAATGGTAGAAGGGGAAGGGGGCCGACTATAGAACAAAACAAAAAAAGTCAATTAGGGCTTCCCTGGTGGCGCAGTGGTTGAGAGTCCGCCTGCTGATACAGGGAACACGGGTTCGTGCCCTGGTCTGGGAAGATCCCACATGCCGCGGAGCAGCTGGGTCCGTGAGCCATGGCCGCTGAGCCTGCGCATCTGGAGCCTGTGCTCTGCGACGGGAGAGGCCACAGCAGTGAGAGGCCCGCATACCACAAAAAAAAAAGAAAAAAGTCAATTAGATAATTTCGGATGCTGACTGACCATGTACCCAATGTGTACTAAAAGGGTATCTTGCCTTAGGGTTTTTTTCTAATTAAGGTACAAAGTTGCAAGACAGAATGGTATAGCAATAAAAAGCATGCAATGGATAGGGCTATAGAGCATTTGCTTAATTGCTTACTGTACTTCCTGGCATAGCATAACCTTTCAATAGTGTCAGTTATTATTATCATTATTTCCCTCCTCTCTCTCCCTTCCTATAAGTAAAACATGAAATTTTAGGACATATGAGCAATTGAAGACATGTACAAAAACATTCATAATAGTTTCATTCATAATAGCCCAAACTGGAAACAACCCAAACAGTAGAATGGATAAATTGTGGTATATTCATATAATGGAATACCTCTCTGCAATAAAAACTGCTGCTACACAGCAATTAACAACTTGAATCTCACAGACATACTATTGAGTGAAAGAAGCCAAACACAAGAGACCACATACTATATAATTTCATATATATGAAGTTCAAAGACAGGCAAAGCCAACCTACGATAACAGAAGACAGAAAAGTGGTTATGTTTGGCAGAAACTGTTAACTGGAAGGGGGCACAGGGGAGCCTTGTGTGTTAGAAATGTTCTTGATCTTGACCTGAGTGGTGATGACATCAGTGTGTACATGTATGAAAACTGAGCTGTTCACTACAGATCTGAGTGTTTTATGCATATGTTATTCCTCATAATATAGTGCAATCAAGCTAAATAAAGAAGCACATTTGGGAATATGAATATTTCTTATGTAGTATCTCAGAAATTTTTAGCCACTGATGACTTCAGTGAATGGAAATACTGGACCTTTTCTACTATAAATAGCTCCTTCATTCAATACGTATCTCCTGAGCATCTCCCAGCTGCCAAGCACCATGCTGGGTGCCCAGGACACATGAATGAACATAGCAACACTATCCCTACCCTTAAGAGCATCCCTGAAATGGGCAGTCAAACGTGTAATCCACTACCCTGGGGCAGCTGGGGGCAGCTTCTCTAAATGTGGCTACAGGGTCCTGAAGCAGTTTACCGACTTCCCCAAGAGATACCTTAGCCCCTAATTCCAGTCCAATATCTGAAACACCATGCATGGTCATTTCTCCTGAGAAGCAATATGGGTAATAGATCATGGTACTTAATTGCAACTGACATTTCTAGGTCACTGGTGGTGATGGCAAATATCCTCCTGGAAGGCCCCTCATTTGCGACAACAGCAGAGGAAAGAGGCTAATTTTAGAGAACGTGGCCCAGCTTCCACCCCACAGAGGAACATCCAAGAGACGACCCTCTGTTCTCCCAGCAGTGGCAGTGGTGTGGGAATCATGAAACAACTTCAGCAACTGCCTACAGCCCTCATCATGGGCCCCAGGATTCTGCACTCCACATGGTTTAAGAGTTGGCCCCATGCAGCATTCATGTATGAAACACGACAAACTCTTTGCTCTCGTTTCTGGTATGAATTAATAATTTAATGTATTTTAAGTTTTATTCTACAGGATTCAAATTAATTGATGGTTCATCCAAAAGAGCCCTGATCTTCTTACCCACCGTAGAGAAGCATTTTTACAAAGCTGAGTGGCAAAAAACGGGAACAAGTAAGGGGTCCAGGGGCTGTGTTGCCTTACAAAGAGGTCTGAAGACAAAACAAGTTGGATAACCCTGGAGCTAAAAAGGAAAAGGAAAAAAAAAAAAAAATCAACCTCTGGAGAGAACAAGAGAGCAAGAGAAAAGGGACTAGGAAGGCCAGTCAGTGATTCTGAACACCCTGCATTTCTCACTCTTTCTAAGGCTAAGCAAGTACTCCTGACTTTAATACTGACAAGACCAGAAAGGAAGCCCAATGGGACTAATATTTGGAATCTGCAAATGAAGAGTAAGAAGGACGACCAGATGTCCTGGTTCACCTAGGACAGTCTCAGTTTACATTTGTTATAAATACCAATAGCATCCCCTTTAACTCTCACAAGCGTCCTAGCTTGAACAATATACTCTAGAGACACCTTATCAGTAAAAGAAGCAAGAGCCAGTGAACTGGAATTGGCACAGCCCTGGGAAAGGGACCAGGTCCTCCGATATGCTAGGGCCCATTCAGACAGGTACAGATTCCAGGACCAACAGACCCTGGGAGGAAATCAGTGCAAAGGAAGTGGACCTAAAACATGAAATTCTAACTCTACCTCACGGAGAAATGAAAGTGCAAAACTTCTAAAGAAGATAACTACTCAGAGAGGCTAAAAGGGCTTGGACCACAAAGGCGAGAGGAAGCTCGGCCACATGGGTGTTATACGAGTTTCCTAGGGCCGCCAAAACAAATTACCAGAAACTGCGTGGCTTAACACAGAAATTTACTCTCTCGTGGTTCTGGAGGCCAGAAGTCTAAAATCAGGGTGTCAGCAGGGATGGCTCCTTCTGGGAGGATGCGTTCTATGCCTCTCTCCTAGCTTCTGGTAATTTGCAGCAATCCTTAGCATTCCAACATTCCAGTCTCTGCCTGAGCTTCACACAGCCTCTATCTGTGTCTCTATATCTCTGGGTCCTCTCCTCTTCTCATAGGGGCACCTGTCATTAGACTTGGGCTCACCTTAAATCCAGGACGATCTCATCATGAGATTCTTAATTACATCTGCAAACAGCCTTTTTCCAAATAAGGGACTTTCATAGGCTCCAGGGGTTAGGACTTGGACGTATCTTTTTTGGACCACCATTCAAGCCATTACACATGTGTACAAAATGGTGCCCAGGTGACTCAAAGTCCACCAAATATTCTTTAAAAAAATTTAGAAGTCCTTCTAAGCTAAATCTGGAGGAAGAAGAAAAAGAACTAGACTCCCTGCAGGAGAGAATATACAAGCAAACCAAATGCCCAATGAGTGGAGACCCTCCTCTGTGTCTCCTTTTGAGGCCACTGTGTCCAACAAGGAGAGGCTGGACCCCCTGACAGTCATTCCCCACCTCTCGCCTACGGGGCTTTCCCTGGTAGTCACTGTTGCTGGACTGTGACACTCCAACACAGGTCACAGGGCTGAAAGGAGCAGAGCTGCATCTGACACAGATCTGCCTATTCCTCAACCTAGATGCCCATCGACAGAGGAACGGATAAAGAAGATGTGGTACATGTATACAATGGAATATTACTCAGCCATAAAAAAGAATGAAATAATGCTATTTGCAGCGACATGGATGGAACTAGAGATTATCATACTAAGGGAAGTAAGTCAGGCAGAGAAAGACAAATATCATATGATATTATATGTGGACTCTATAAAACATGATACAAATGAACTTATTTACAAAACAGACTCAGACACAGAAAACAAACTTGTGGTTATCAAAGGGGATAGTGGGAGGGGTGGGGGAGATAAATTAGGAGTTTGGGATTAACATATACACACTACTATATATAAAACAGATAGAACAACAAGGACCTACTGTATAGCACAGGGAAATATACTCATTATCTTCTAATAACCTATACCAGAAAAGAATCTGAAAAAGAATTTACATATATATAAATTTATATATATGCATATATATAAATTTATATATATGTAACTAAGTCACTTTGATGTACACTTGAAACAACACTGTAAATTAACTATACTTCAATTAAAAAAAAATCTGCCTCATCCTAAAGCCTCTGTACTGTCCACTTTTTGGTCACCAAATATACTGACTAGCCCCCCCACACACACACTCTGGAGGGATGCCAAAGCGAAGACTGGGACTCCTCAGGCCACAGTCATCAAGAACAATGGGTGGCTGCCATCTCAGAACTCCCCCAGGGTATTTTTAGACCAAGATCCCTCCTGACCAAGTGAATTAAACAGCAACCACTGATACAATTTAGCATGTCCACTGTCCATCAAAAGCTGCAGCTGGGGCTTCCCTGGTGGCGCAGATGGTTGAGAGTCCGCCTGCCGATGCAGGGGACACGGGTTCGTGCCCTGGTCCGGGAAGATCCCACATGCCGCGGAGCGGCTGGGCCCATGAGCCATGGCCGCTGAGCCTGCGCTCCGCAACGGGAGAGGCCACAGCAGTGAGAGGCCCACGTACCGCAAAAAAAAAAAAAAGCTGCAGCTGTAAACAAGACATAAAACAATTACAATTATATTTAAAAAATAAGTTCTTACATACTCATCTTCTGAGACATAGCATCCCCCTGATCAAAGCATCCCTGACTGCCCACTGCGACGGCAGTGCTTTCCCAACCGGTTTCTATGTACTCCCAGAACATGGTGAAGGGCATGGACGGAAAAGGATGGAGTAGATTGGGCTCAGGGAAAGACATTCCGGATTCAAACGGCACCATCTTCAAGGCATTTCACACCTCTGTCCCTGCCCGCCATTCCTGCCTCATCTCTCATTAACGCCCTCCATGTACCACCGCCCCCACCCCCCACCATGGCGTCTTCTTTCTGGACTCCAATCCAACACGGCCTCTCGTTTCTCTGAGATCCCAGCACACCGATGATCTGAACACTCGGCCCACAAACTCGGGTTCTCTCTTAAGTGTCTTGCTCCCTTCCCACTCTCAACTAGCCCCGAGCCCTTTAGGGAAGGGAGTTCTCTGCACCTGCAGACACCCTCCACTTGGCAGTCTCTCAACGTCCACCACAAAAGGTTACTCGAGGGGTCGGGGTCGTAAGCAATTCCAGAGACGAGCTTTAACGGGTAAGGACAACTTTGTCTTTGGTTCTTTCTTATTCATCTCTTGTGCTTCTGATGCCAGAAGAAGTTTTCCATCAAGCTGACTTCTTTCACCTGGAGAGTTGCAAATGCCAACTGCTATTAAAACAACTGCTTTGTTTTCCAGTCACCTTCACACTGGACTTCACTCCCTTCCAAGCAGCTGGGGAGCCGAGATTTTTTTTTTTAATTGTTTTCCACATTTTATCAGAGCTCTTCTTCCTCCTGAAGGGAGGTATGGCATATATTAAGCCAAAGCAAACTAAAATTAATTTTGCTTTGAGAATTTTTTAAATGTCTCAACACCTCTTGAGCTAACTGGAGACACCTGAGTATGTCACATAAAACGGGTTGAGACAGGAGAGAAGTTCCCTCCTAAATCAAACGTAGATATTCTCTCAGAAACATCTTTTTAATTCCTTTGACAAGAAAACAAGTAACATTCTAACAGGGGGCCTCAGATACTTCTTTTTATCCTTGGTTACCTTCCACCAAAACAAAGCACAAAAAGGACACACACCAAAAAAAGGAGGGGCATAAGTAGCCTAGGTAATTCTGGAAGCTTTCCTATATTTTTCTCTTTTCACTGTTTGGTGAGACAACAGGACTTGAAATTCTGGGGAGGAGGAAAGTGATGAGTAATGAGAAAGAAAACAGCTTTGTAATCTTCTTTGAAAGGTTTTATTTTGGACCATATTTTTTTTCTTAGAACAAATAAAATACCATGCTCATACCCTTACCTTGCTTAGGTTGCAATTTCAAGCAGTTACAATACTTAGAATACCATATGTTAGGCACCAATTCCAACAAATATTACATGCCTAGCACTGTACTAGGTGCTAAAGAAACAAAACAAAGTATGATCAACTTTCACTTCTAGTCATGTCGACAGGCAGATGCTCTGAGGGATTCTTACATAAGACAAACAGGAGTCCTGCCTTCAGGGAGATTAGTCTAGGGGATAATGCTTGTCATTATTAAAAAAGGACCCGGGTTGGGGCCGGGGGAGGACACAAAAGCTCATTGTTCCGTAATGTTCGATACTCCCTGTCAGAAAAACTAAAGTGGGTCCACATGAGGGAGAAGTTCATCCTTTGAAGCTTCTAAAAAGTGAATGTTTAATGTCACTCTAAGAAAGGATGTATAACCAGTACAAGCATACCTCACTTGATTGTGCTTGTCAGATATTGGGGTTTTTTTGTTGTTGTTTTTTTCTTTTTTTTAGTAAGTTGAAGGTTTACAGCAACCCTGCATCAAACAGGTCTATCGGTGACATTTTTCCAAAAGCATGTGCTCGGTTCATGTCTGTCACGTTTTGGTAATTCTTACAATATTTCAAACTTCCTCATTATTATATTTGTTATGGTGATCTGTGATCAGTGATCTTTGCTGTTACCATTGCAAAAAAGACCGACTCCCTGAAGCCTCAGATGATGGTTAGCATTTTTTAAGCAATAAATTAAGATATGTAAATTTTTTAGACATAATGCTGTTACATACTTAAGAGAATACAGTATAAACATAACTTTTATATACACTGGGAAACCAAAAACCTCATGTGACTCACTTTATCATGATATTTGTCTTACTGCAGTGCCTGGAACAGAACCCACAGTATCTCCAAGGTATTCCTGCACACAATTCTAGAATACGTATTGCCGCTAGCTTCACAGAATGTTCTAGTTCAAAGGATTACAGAGATCTCTAGCTTCCTCATTACTATACAACCAAGGAAGCCGAGGCCCCCGAGGTCTGCATTTGTCTGAGTTCACAGCGGCCACCAGTGTAGACAAGGGGATTAGAACCCATGTCCTGGGTCTGAGGCAGGCGTACTGCCACAAGCAGCTGCCCTCTCCCCTGCATGACGCTAACGCTTCTTCCTTGGACTCTTCAAGGAGTTCAGCGGGGAGGGTGTGTGGGAGCCAAGAGGAGTGGGGACCACTCCTGTTCCCATTGCTTCCCTACATTTGCTACAGAAGGACAGAGAGGAGTGCAGGCTTCGGGGGATCTTCTTAATGACAGAGACACCACTGGCCCTGGGACAAGTCGTAAAAGGAGGAACGGGGGAGCCTCCTGGTCACCGGAACACCCACTAAACAACTGAATATCCGGCAAAGCTTAGGGCTGCTCTTCCCACCCTGGCTGATCTCAAAAAACTTCTCTTTCCACAACTTGGGCCCAATTCCTACTTTTCTGTATCTCTAATAGAACATCGAGAGACAGAGAAGATGGGCCGAGACAGATGGGGCAGCATTCAGCACACTAAAAACCTTCAAACAAAGAGGCGATAATAAAGTAATTAAAGGAAAAGAACCAAGGGCATCATCAGAATGTTGCATATGAAACTGGACTGAAATTGAGTCCTGAATTTCCTCTATGAAGGAATGTCTCTATGAAGATATGTCTCTATGAAGTCCTTCACTGAGGCATATTTTTTCTGCTGAGCCCTCCCTTTTTTTTTTTTTTTTTTTTTTTTTAAAGTGAAGCAACATTTATTCAAGAAAATCTACTAAACTCGGAACAGTGAGAGCCAATGGGATCTGAACCACATCCCTCTCCTTCCCACTTCCCCTCTCCCAAGCTCAGCTTGACAGAAGCTTTACTATCTTCCCTTTTTTTCCTTTGCCCTATCCTGCCTCTCTCTTTGGTCCTGGCTGACCAAAACTGGAATTTCCAGAGTTTAAGTTTCTCTTCTTATTCTGAGCAGTGGCCTTAACCCACCTGTAAACGGACAAGAAATACTGTATTTGGCTATGGAAACAAACTAGCTATAATGGTTGTCTTAAGAGCTACACAAAGAAACAAGCTATTATCATTATCTTTCATTCAGAGCCTTCAGATTTGCAAAGAAGAAAAGTGGTTTAAAAAAAAAAAAGAATGGACAAGATGACAAAGGAAAAAGCCCTTATCCGTAATCTTCTCCCTCACCATGATGATTTGTGGAATCACATTTAAGGTTGAGTCTACAGTCTCCATACGGTACGTTCATACACTGCCAGACCCTGCATTTCATCTACCAGGACGCTAGTGGTAGCCTTCTGATGGAGGTGAAGCACCGCTCAGTAGGACAGGAAAGAGTTTGTTTTGCATAATCAATGTCCTTTGTTTTACAATCCTGTGTTTTTAGGACCCTCTGAGGCTGACAGGTATAAAATTCTTATATGTAAGAGGTACAGTGGCTTACTGATAAATCCATTATCAATAACAATTCCCTGATCTACAGCAGACAAAGAACCTGAATTAGGACCTGGGTTTCAACTTTTTCCTTCTTAATATGTCACTAGAGTCCTTCACTGAGGCATATTTTTTCTACTGAACCCTCTTCCTTCATTCTTCCATTTCTTTTTCTTCCTTTGCCCTGTCCTGCCTCTTTTCTTTCTCAGCCAAAGTCTTATTTACTTAACAAAAGGCCTTGAATACATTATGTTCCAGTTTTCCAAGGGAATTTTCAGGTGTTCTCATTTAATAATTCTAATCATTTTAATAACATTTCAAATTGGACACAGCAGATCAAATACACTTGTTCTTCTCTCCTCGTGAACTCCAAGGGAAGGAAATGAATTACCAAGAAAAAGTCACAATTCCACAAAAACAGAACAGAAAAGGAGACATCAACACATGAAAGATTCCAAATTGTTGGTTTAGTGAGGGGTGGTTGTTTTTTTTTTTAATTCAAGTATAGCTGGTTTACAATGTTTCAGGTGTACAGCAAGGTGATTTAGTTATATTTATTCTTTTTCAGATTTTCCATTATAGGTTATTACAGGATATTGAGTATAGTTCCCTGTCCTATACAGTAGGTCCTTGTGGTTTATCTATTTTATATGTAGGAGAGTGTATCTGTTAATCCCAAACCCCTAATTTATCCCTCCCCACCTTTTCCCCTTTGGTAAACATAAGCTTTTTCTAAGTCTGTGAGTCTGTTTGTTTTGTAAATAAGTTTATTTGTATCTTTTTTTAGATTCCACATATAAGTGATATATGATATTTGTCTTTGACTTACTTAGTATGATAATCTCCAGGTCCATCCATGTTGCTGCAAATGACATTATTTCATTCTTCCTTATGGCTGAGTAATATTCCATCCTATATATGTACCACGTCTTCTTTATCCATTCATTTGTCAATGGACCTTTAGGTTGCTTTCATGTCCTGGCTATTGTAAATACTGCTGCTATGAACATAGGGGTGCATGTATCTTTTTGAATTACAGTTTTCATCTTTTAATACATGCCCAGGAGTGGGACTGCTGGATCATATGGTAATTCTATTTTTAATTTTCTAAGGAACCTTCATACTGTTCTCCACAGTGGCCTACCAATTTACATTCCCACCAAGAGTGTAGGAGGGTTCCCTTACCTCACACCTTCTCCAGCATTTATTATTTGTAGACTTTCTAATGATGGCCATTCTGACCCATGTGAGGTGGTGCTTCATTGTAGTTTTGATTTGCATTTCTCTAATAATTTAGTGATTTTGAGCATCTTCAAGTGCCTGTTGGCCATCTTTATGTCTTCTTTAGAGAAATGTCTATGTCCTCTGCCCAATTTTTTGATTGGGTTGGGTTTTGTTTTTGTAATCTACAGCTGTATAAGCTGTTTGTATATTTTGGAAACTAAGCACTTGACAGTTGTATCATTTGTGAGTATTTTCTCCCATTCTGTAGGCTGTCTCTTTCATTTATGGTTTCCTTTGCTGTGCAAAAGCTTTTAAGTTTAATTAGGTTCCATTTGTTTATTTTTACTTTTGTTTCCATTACCCTTGGAGACAAATCCAAAAATATATTGCTGCATTTATGTCAAAGACTTCAACAAATTTTTTAAAGAGACAGCAGGTGGAGGAGGGTACCTGACTAAACAGTGTGAAGGAAGTTATAACCTCAGCAAGTTAAAAGTGAGGATGCCAACCATAAGGGAGTGATTCTCTACCACAGAGCCCTGGAGAGGCTTAGGGTGCCAGGTGCACAGGGGGAGAAAAAAAAATCATGTCTCATACAGAGAAACAATCTAAGCAGCATCACACCTCTCATTACCTAGAAACCAATGGATTCATTCTTTCAAATTTTAGACATAGTTCATTTCAACTTAGTTTGACCAGGGAGAGAATTCTATCAACCAAGAATAAAAATAAAAGCATTTTCAAACCAACAAGAACTCAAATTCACCCTTTTTAAAGAAGCTACTATAGGATGTGCTACAGCAAAAAGAGGAAGTAAACTAAGAAAAAAAATACAGGACACCCATGAAAAAGGGATTTTAACCAGGAGAGTAGTCAATTAAAGTCCTCAGATCACTGGAGTTGCAGTCCCAGCCTAAAGAAAGACCCACCAGAGCAGAATGAAAGAGGGCTGTGAGAGGGGGAAATGGAACTTAGAGATTCTCTCCCCTGTTGAGGTGTTTGGAAAACAGTATTGATAGATATTTGACAGATCTATTGTAGAATCTTAGGGAGAAATTAGCAAAAGATACACCAAATGCTAAGCAAATTTTTTAAAAGGCAGTTACTACCTCTAGGAAAACAAAATGTATAAGAAATAGAATCAGAGTACACAATTTGGCTCAGAAGTAAATGATAACTACAGTCATAATAATGTCAATACTGACAAAGGATTTAACCAAAAATTGTGATATACTTAATATTGAGAAAATAAGGAGGTGAATGAAGCATAGGGTATAAGGACTAAAATTCAATCGGTAGCAGAAAGTTACTATGTAATACCTAACACATTGCAGCATGAGTATATCATTTTAAAATGAGGAAACAACTAAAAACATCTAAAGTAACTGCCTCTAAAAAACTGGCTTGGGAAATGAGAGGCAAAAGACTGGTTTTTTTTCTTTAGGACACTTTTAGTTGTATTTTATTACCACTATTTTACTTTGATTAAAAAGTTAATAAAAATCTAAATTTAAATTTTGTGTCCCATTAATATATACTCTGAATTAACATTTTTATAAAACCTGCAATTATCTTGTAAATAGCATAACTGCATTAGGTTACATTTAATTAAATGCTTTTAATTAAAAAATGCGAACATTTAAAATATCCCAGGGACTTCCCTGGCAGTCCAGTGATTAAGACTTTGCCTTCCAATGCCGGGGGTGGGGGTTCGATCCCTGGTCGGGGAGCTAAGATCCCACATGCCTCGTAGCCAAAAAACGAATACATAAAAACAGAAGCAATATTATAACACATTCAATAAAGACTTTAAAAATGGTCCACATCAAAAAAAATCTTAGGGCTTCCCTCTCTGTGTCCTTCCCAACCATGGCGCAGTGGTTGGGAGTCCGCCTGCCAATGCAGAGGACACGGGTTCGTGTCCCGGTCCAGGAGGATCCCACATGCCACAGAGCGGCTGGGCCCGTGAGCCATGGCCGCTGGGCCTGCGCGTCCGGAGCCTGTGCTCCGCAACGGGAGAGGCCACAGCAGTGAGAGGCCCGCGTACCGCAAAAAAAAAAAAAAAATCTTAAAAAAAAAATAATAAAGCACTCCACACAAAAGAACAGGACTGCTTTGAGATTTTTTGTTTGTTTTTCCCATGGTAAGTATATGTTTAATTTTATAAGAAAGTTTCAAAACCTTTTCCAAAGTGGTTGCACTATTTTTTATACCAGTTTTTTTTTTTTTTAACTGAAGAATAGTTGACTTAGGGACTTACCCTGGTGGTGCAGTGGTTAAGAATCTGCCTGCCGATACAGGGGACATGGATTCGAGCCCTGGTCTGAGAAGATCCCACATGCTGCAGAGCAACTAAGCCCATGAGCCACAACTACTGACTGAGCCTGCGCTCTAGAGCCCACAAGCCAAAACTACTGAGCCCGGGCGCCTGGGCTCCACAACAAGAGAAGCCACCGCAATGAGAAGCACGTGCACCTCGACAAAGAAGAGCCCCCGCTCACCTCACGCAACAGAGAAAGCCTGCACGCAGCAAGGAAGACCCAATGCAGCCAAAAATTAATTAATTAAAAATAAAAAAAGAATAGTTGACTTACAATGTTGTGTTAATTTCTGCTCCACAGCAAAATGATTCAGTTATACATATATATACATTCTTTTTTTATTCTTTTCCATTATGGTTTAATCATAGGATATTGAAGATAGTTTCCTGTGCTATACAGTAGGACCCTGTTGTTAACCATTCTATGTATAATAGCTTACACCTGCTAACCCCAAACTCCCACTCCATCCCTCCCCCAACCCCCTCCGCAACCACCAGTCTGAAGAACATGACAGTTTTCTAACAGATATATCAGCTCACCTGATCTTAATGACCTGGTAAGTTGCATATTACCATTTCTTCCTTCAGATGAAGGAACAGAGGTCAACCTGCCCAAGGTCACAAGGCTCAGAACAGAGTGGAGACCCTCCCCCCCTCCTGTCTCCAGCTGCACAGTAGCTGTCATTGATACCGCCTCCCTGTTCTAAGCCAGATCCCCCAACGCTAATACCCCCAGATTTTGCCTGCAAATGTGGAGAAACACATTGCTCTTCCCAAAGCCAGTTACAAGATCCATCTGCACTCCACCTTACCCTCTCACCCATGTCTAAAATCTGCCATCTTACCGTTTCCACCGGACTACCTAGGAAAAGCAGACCACGCCCTGCTAAGCCTTTAAATCCCACAGTGAAGGCAGAGCCCTGCCCTGATCCAGGAGGGAGAGAGAAGCCTCTTCCCACACCCGCAATGGCTGCCCCTGAAGGAGGGGAGAGCCCAGCCCCTTCACATGCCAGGTGCCTCTGCAGCCTCCCCCAACCTGCACAGCCCTGGCTCCCTTCACCAGCCTTTCCTCCACCTCAGCCCGCCCCCCCTTTATCTGAGACTGGACCAAACATGGATTCCTCACCAAGGATGAGGGCGCTTAGCAAATATAGCTGCAAAATGTAACAAAGCGTGTTAATGAAAACATTTGCCGAGTGCTAACTGAAGGTGCAAGTGTCGCACAGAACACAGAACTTGGAAAGGACTTAGCCACCATCCCAGCCCACACCCCCAGGGGTGCCTCAGTCCCTGCAGGTGAGCCCAGTCTTCCAGCTGCCAGGACCCGACAGCCTGTCTACAGAACCTCCCTGGACACCTCTCTGGTCCCTCTGGGGCTCTGCGAGACAGACCACAAGTGCCGGCTAGCTAACGCCTTCTCCCCACCCCCACAGGCCTCAACGCAGGGCCTTGGAGGATTGGTGGATACGCAGCACACACCCTCACAGGTCAGCCTGAGAAACTGGAAGCGTTTTCCACACTGTCCCCCAGAGGCTGCCCACAGCAACAGCCCTCTCATGACCCACCCTGTCCCGTCCCCCTCCCCACGCCTCCTCCAGTCCTTGTCTCGGGATGGGGGCCTCACACGAGGCCTGACTCAGCAAAATGTCTTAAGAGACCCACGTGCGCCAATTAATCGTCCTTGGGGACCTGCTATAGTTAATAGATAAGACTGACATGGGCTTCCCTGGTGGCTCAGTGGTTAAGACTCCACCTGTCAAGGCAGGGGACACGGGTTCGAGCCCTGGCCCGGGAAGATACCACATGCTGCGGAGCAGCTAAGCCCGTGCTCCACAACTACTGAGCCTGTGCTCCAGCGCCCTGGAGCCACAACTACTAAGCCCACGTGCCACAACTACTGAAGCCCGTGTGCCTAGAGCCTGTGCTCTGCAACAAGAGAAGCCACTGCAATGAGAAGCCCGTACACTGCAACAGAGTAGCCCCTGCTCGCTGCAACTAGAGAAAAGCAACGAAGCAGCAACAAAGACCCAAAGCAGCCAGAAACAATAAAATAAATAAATTTATTTTAAAAAGACACATAATCAGCACATCTTTTTTACTGCAAGACAAACATATTTAGAAAGTAAGGTTTTCGGGCTTCCCTGGTGGCGCAGTGGTTGAGAGTCCGCCTGCCGATGCAGGGGACACGGGTTCGTGCCCCGGTCCGGGAAGATACCACATGCCGCAGAGCGGCTGGGCCTGTGAGCCATGGCTGCTGAGCCTGCACGTCCGGAGCCTGTGCTCCGCAACGGGAGAGGCCACAACAGTGCGAGGCCCGTGTACCGCAAAAAAAAAGAAAAAAAAAAGTAAGGTTTTCAGAAGTGCCTCAGAAAAGGCCCTTTCAGGTCTGTTCTCACTGTTGTTTCTTCACATCCTCCCTTCATCACCCTCTCTTTGCAAAGGCAAACTTCAACTGACCACAAATGAACGAGGGCTGAAAGAGTGAGGTTTTGTGATTCCTGATGTATTTTTATATCCTGGTGTTGCCTCTTCAGCAGGGTCCTCATAGTTGTCCACCAATCATTTCTCCCACAGAACCTGTACAAGACCCTTCAAACAGCAGGCCCAGCACTTCCCTTTGGGGTCAAACGTCACCAACACCGTCACCATCACCATCATTAACTGTTACACAGCACTTACTACACACCGAGTGTTCTGAACACTTCACGTATGTTAACTCATTCGTACTACAAAGTAAGCATTATCATCATCCCCACTGGACAGATGAAGAGACTGGATCTAAAGTCACATAGGAAATGGAGAAGCTGAGATTAAAACCCAGGCTGCCTTACCTCTGAGCCCTAAGTCTAAGAGCGAAGGCAGACCTCCAAACAGAGTCCACCGGTACTGGCGGCATCCTCAGGTCTGGGAATTAGCCCCACGAGAGAAGCCCTTAAATAGCTGGGGCGGGGCGGGGCGGGGCAGGGGGGGTGGAGGCGCACAAATGAGCCACAGGTGAAGCATTTTCAGTGCTCACAGAGCCCAGAGCCTGAACTTTACAACAAAGCTCCCTTCCGTAGGAGGACTTTCTTGTAATAAAATAATTTCACAAAACTGTATGGGAGATAGTAAATGATGTAATATTTCACAAATATTCTCCTCCACCCACAGATGCCATTGCGGGGGGTTCCTTTAATCCAGAAAAATATCTCTGAGATCCCCACCTTCACTGAAATTTAATAGTTGAAGAAATTGACTTCAGCTCCCCAGCTGAAGTAAATATTGGATTTCGGCATCCCTCTTGGTCTCATGAGATGCTGACCGTTTTCTCCAGTCCTCTGTTGACCTCCCACCTCCATCTCCCACCTTCCTTCCAGGGCCTCCTCCCCCCACCCTCTGCCACAGAAGGTCAGCACCCACTTTCGCTTCGTGCTTCGGGCTGAGTTGGTACAAAGGATGCCACTTTCATTGTCTCTGACTAACGAGAAGAGAACAGAGGCGGCCTCTGTGGGTAGATAATGCATTCAATCATGGCCAGCTGTTCAAACAAAGGTTTCTCAGTGGTTCAAACAGAAACAGGCGGCAGGATGGAGTCTTTGCAGGGCTAACAGCAACCTCAACTCAGAGTCTAAGCTGCGGCCGGCAGGACCGCGCTCATTCACCCACAGCAATTTCATTTTAGCAGAAAACATCATCCAGCACATTAAATTAATGTTGGTAATGTGAATTTTATTGATTTTTGTCATCTTATTTGTTTTTAATGTGTAAATCTCTTTGGGTTTTATGGACATATGAGTTTATACCTAGCCTTATTTTATACACATTTAAATAAAACTATAATAAAAATAATTTAAGTCAACTCTGGGGGTCCGTGAGAACTTTTTCCTTTTAACCACCACTCTACTCCTTACACACGGGCCTCTTCCTCAGATGTGAATGCCCCCTGGGGGTTTTCTGTTTTGTTTTAACAATGGGCAAACATATCTTTTTAATTTTTTATACAATTTTTAAGGGCTGATTTCCATTTACAGTTATTACAAAATATTAGCTATATTCCCCATGTTGTACAATACATCCGTGAGCCTATCTTATACCCAGTAGTTTGTGTCTCCCACCCTCCCACCCCCACTGGTAACCACTAGTTTATTGTGAGTCTGCTTTTCTTGGTTTTTTCACTAGTCTGTTGTATTTTTTAGATTCCACATAGAAGTGATATCACACAGTATCTGTCTTTCTTTGTCTGACTTGTTTCACTCCGCGTAACTCCCTCCAGTGAATGCCCCTTTGTCGAGGTTGATCTTTGTATCCCCCATGGAACCCTGCTCCTAGCAGAAGGCTCAACGAAGTTTGCAATTGATTGGGTCATTGAACTTTGCCCCTCATTCACCTGATCCCACTTTAATGTCTCAACAGTTTCTTGTCCCTTTCTCTTCCTTCTCCAGACTATACGGCCCAAGTTTTCAAATTTCCGTAATTCCTACTTTTCATCAAATCAAGGGAAAGTCGGGAATCCTATGCCTGGTATTCAAGGCTGTACACAATCTGATAACTCCAAATGTACTTTTCACTCTTTCCCTACAATAACGCTAACGCAGCTTTTCTGCTCACACCTGCTGTTACATAACACTGGAGCTTCCTCTGCCCTTCCTCCCCACCCACCCACCTCCTTCTCGGGATGTGCCTAGTCCACAAGCTCCACTCACACAGACCTTCCCTTTTCCTTTCTGCAGTAGCACTCACCCATTTTGGCCTTTCAATGCCTTCTAAAGTAACCAAATGTTCCACAAGACTCCCCAAACTATAAGCTTTCGGAAGACAGGAAAAATATCCCACGACACTCCTTAATCCCATAACTTAGCCTGAATTCCCCACTAAAAGCAGAGTCTTTGCTAACAGCTTATGTTCATGCAGCAGGTTATCTGGGATGGATCCCAGGAGTGGGAGTGAAGAACTAGGGGTGAGAGAAACACAGAAGGGGAGAGAGCCAACACAAAGGTGCATGAATGAGTGCTCTCTGTGTGGGTCCTTGTGTGGCTGACTCCATCGCACTGGCCCCTCTGAAGATGAACAGAATATGGCTCAGAATCACCCAACCAAAGGACAAAGAAGGGAGCAATTCACCACCAGCTCCCGCCCCTCACTGGTAAGGGACAACCCATAATAGCTGTTGACTCCTTTGCACGCCAACGGGCCTCCCAACGATGGTTCCCAGAAACCTATGAGCAGAAAGGGAGAGCCATGTGGTGCAGCTGAAGCAAGATGCTTTCTGGTTACACCTGTGTGAGGCTGCTTGCCCAGTAATGGCTGGAGTAAAAGATGGGTTGAGAGGATGTGAAGCAGGACACAGAGATGTCTGATACAGACCCTCAGTACCTTAATGCAATGCTATACTTAAAGTAGGTGTGCTGTCCTTAATGGTGAAATTAACTCACACACTTCCTCCTTGAGGACCTTGCACACCGATCAGTGGTATTCTGTGGTCATCTACTTTCAAACCTGGAAAACTCAAGGCTTCCTCTTTATACCAATTATAAACGTTCTTTGATCCCCATATTAAAATGCCCTTAACTGTGAAAACAGCAAGAAATATAATCATGACTTTAGATTTTTACATAGCATTTCTGAACACTTATTATCTAAATAACCTTCTCCCCCTGCCTGATGTAGCACAATTAGCATACCCAGAAATCAGAGGTTAGAGAGCTCAAATGGTGGTTAAATGGTGACCAAATTAAAATGGTCTCTTCAATTCAATTCCACAAGCATTTGCTGAGTCCCCATTGTTTGCAATATGCCGTTATAGGTGCTGAAGAGATGAAATGAGTATGCCGTGGTCCCTGGCCTCAGGAAGCTTACCCTCAGACTGAAGATGGTCCAGCTTATCACCAAGGTAGACAACAAGAGGAGCCCCAGAGAAACAGATGCACTGGAGTTCAGAGGGAGGGGGCTCCCATTCCGATGGGGGGATTGGGAATGGCTTCCTGGAGAAGAGGATGTTGAGATGGGCTCTGACTGGTCATTCCACCTAGAAGGATGCTCCCAGAGAGGCATGAGAATAGGAATAAGAAGACTCATTTGGCTGGGCGATGTCTTCACCTGGGCCCTCCCACGCCCTTCTAGTCCAATGGTTATCAAGTCTGATAGTTTTCAAGCTGTGTTATGTGGAGTCCCGGGAACTCGGAGAACAGATGGACAGCAATGGGACAGATGGGACAGAGCACAGGACTCTGAGGTCCCCTTCCCACTTCAACTAGAGCAGCTGAGTTAGAAGAAAATGAACTCCACTGTTAAACAAGCATTTAAAAAGTAAAAACTGGGGCTTCCCTGGTGGCACAGTGGTTGAGAGTCCGCCTGCCGATGCAGGGGACACGGGTTCGTGCCCCGGCCTGGGAAGATCCCACATGCTGTGGAGTGGCTGGGCCCGTGAGCCATGGCTGCTGAGCCTGCGCGTCCGGAGCCTGTGCTCCGCAACGGGAGAGGCCACAGCAGTGAGAGGCCCGCATACCGCAAAAAAAAAAAAAATAAGAAAGAAAAAAAAAGTAAAAACTGCTCTTGGAGTGGAAAGCACTGGTGCAGGAGTTAGGGACCCACCCTGCTACCACCAACCAGCCACAGGAGCAGGACCTGGAGCCTCGAGGGGCCTCGGTTTCCTCACCCTCATCCTCAGCACTTCTCAAAATGTCTCCAACTGTTCCTGCCATTGCAGAAGTTAGACAGCTTCGGGGAAGCTACGTAACATTTGGAAGCCTGGTGGGGTATTCACTGATAGCCAATGGTCTGCCTCTGGCTAAAATGCAGAGCAAGCTCCCAGGTCACAATACACTTCACCTCTTTTTCCTCCTCTTCCCCACATGAGGGGCTTGAGCAGTAAGATAAATGAAACGTGCTCCGTGGCCACTCACCCAGCAAAAGCCATTTATCACCCGGGCCAAGTGGGTGAGTGGGTATTTGCAGAACGGAACGCACGGTTTTGAGGGGTGTTCTCACTTCTCTGATGAACAAGAGAAAGACCTTTGCTGTTACCTCCCTGGAGTCCTTAGCTGCAGACCATGCAGAGATGTTCTTGCTAAAAGGTTAGGAACTGTGAAGTAGAAAAGAGGGGAGATTGCTGGTACCTTGACCTGAACTATTAGTAGATTTTTACATTCTAATCCAGTAATAACACAGAGTCAGTGAGGTAGTTTCTGAAGATAAACTGCTTTGAGGCAAATAAATCTTCCAGAGTAGAATCAGCCCAAAAAGCATATGAAAATGTCCTGCATGTGTTAATTCTTCCTGATGACCTATTATACACATGGGCAAAAAAGAAAGATCAAATATCAACAAATAGCAGGAAAAACAATTATTGACTTTGTAAATTGTGCATCCTTAATACTTCTGATCTAGAGACTAATGTTTCTGGCTTCGTCATGAAATGACAAAATTGTTAACTTTGTTCAACTACTTCTATAAATTAGTACACACACTTTAGTTTACTGAAGAGTGTAATCAGAATAAAAATATTGATATAAGCAAACACTCATTTCTGGCAATAGAAAAATAAATAGAAACACAATCCACAGCGGCATTCATCTGTCCTACTCTCTTCTCTCCTCGGAAAAAGTTTTTATAAAGTGTTCCAGCACTGTTATGTCTGAGGAGGTGATGGAGAGCCTTTTTGATTCTGACTCTTCCTCCTTCTCTTTATTTTTTTTAATCCAGAATTAGCATCAGAAAATCCCCTGACCCTTTTAAAATTTGTCTTCTCAGATGCTATGAAAGCGGGCTTCTCTCCACAGTTGAGGCAAGAAGCAGCAATCCATATTTGAGGAACTTTCCCTAGGCCAAGGAATTGTCAGCAAAGACACCATCTGTGAAGCAATCCTATATAACATAAATGGAAATTTAATGTATCAGATAAACAGAGGTTGGCAGATGTCACATTCTTCAAGTTGTAGGCAGTTTCACATGCCCGTGTTAGTCAGCAAAATACCACAGACTGGGTGCCTCACACAACAGACATTTATTTTCTCACAGTTCTGGAGGGTGGAAAGTCCAGGATCAAGGTTCCCACACAGTTCAGTTTCTGCTGGGATCTCCCTTCCCACTTGCAGATGGCCACCTTCTTGCTAAGTCCTCATGTGGCCTGTCCTCCGTGTGTACGCATAGACGGAGAGCCAGTGAGCTCTCTGATGTCTCTTCTCATAAGGACACTAATCCTTTCGGATCAGGGCCCCACCCTCGTGACCTCATTTAACCCTAAGTACTTCCCATTTAACCCTTGTACTTCCCAGTGTAGTACAAATATAGCTACACTGGGGGTTAGGGCTCCCACATATGAATTGGGGGGAAGGTGGGGAGATCGTGTACATTCTATCCATAACAACACCACAACACTACCTATGGAGAAATCTGTTATTCTCTGGAACTTAGGTAAATTATTTACTCAGTCAGTCAGTATTTATTCAGTTCCTAATATGTGCCAGGCAATTTCCTGATGTGAAAGGGAAAAGAGGGAAAAGGGGAAGAAATGTTCAAAGGAAAAGAAACAGTGAACACATGTTCATGTCCGAACAGTGACTGCCTCGCTTATTCAGATCTTCAGTTTTATATATTCACCTTTAAAGTGAGCTTATTGACTCTCAAAATGCTGATCTATACATTAAGTATGGTGCCTCAGGAGGAAGTAGTACAATTCAAATCACTATTTGTGTGTTCTTCCCAAGTTCTGATGCAACTGTATATTCTGAATTGTATTACTGAATTTCCACTACTTATTTATCCAAAAAAAGTTCTTTCTTCAATCAGTTCTTAATTCTGTAAGTCCTTGGGGGACAGGACTTTGCCCTGTTCCAATGAAACTCACAGCTACATAGTGTCTGACACGTACTGACATTCATACAGTTGCTGAATGAATAAAGAAACAACAATAACCTTGCTCAAAATTTTAAAACATTATTTTAATAAAATTGTTAAAGAAATAAGCTCCTAAAATCCAATCCTATCTTTCCTACCATATGCCTTCTTTTTCCTAGAAATTAACTTTCAAAAATGGTGCAGGGGACTTCCCTGGTGGCGTAGTGGTTAAGAATCTGCCTGCCAATGCAGGGGACATGGGTTCAAGCCCTGGTCTGGGAAGATCCCACATGCCGCGGAGCAACTAAGCCCATGCGCCACAACTACTGAGCCTGTACTCTACAGCCCACGAGCCACAACTACTGAAGCCCACGCACCACAACTACTGAAGCCCGCGCGCGCCTAGAGCCCGTGCTCCGCAACGAGAAGCCACTGCGATGAGAAGCCCATGCACCGCAATGAAAAGTAGCCCCCGCTCGCCGCAACTAGAGAAACCCCACGTGCAGCAACGAAGACCCAACGCAGCCAAAAGTAAATAAATAAAATAAATAAATTTTTTTTAAAAATGGTGCAGGATTGTGTCTTTTAATCAACAGATCAGAGATATTGTCAAATCCTATTTGATTTTTGCTTAGGAGTCAATGTTTGACTCCTGTGTTGGCATCATCAAAATCCACAGGGCCCAAGTAGACAGTGTCTTCCCCATCTTGGGTCACATTACTACCATCAGCATGGGTCTTACCTTTCATTCAACAATTATTTGTGAAGCTCCTACAATTTGCCAAGCACTGACCTAGACACAGAGTGATGTAACCATGAGAAGAAACAGACACAGTCCCTGCCCTTATGATGCTTATACTCTAGTGAAGGAAACAATCATGATAATAAATGTGTAATTACTACCTGGATTAAGTGTACTGAAGGAGAGGAACCCAGGTCTGTAAAACCTAAGAACAGGAAGTCAGGTAAGAATTCAAAGGCCTTGTCATTACCCATAATGTAAGTCTTCCATAATCACAATTTCAGGGTCACACTCTTTGTCCACCACCTCCTGAAGTTTGCAGTTTACTCCCTCTAGTGACCCATCTCCAACAATTCTTTGATCCCACCAAGATTTACATTCCATCGATCCCATCACTTTTTCACTATCCCTCATCTCCTCCTGACCTTTCTCTTCACATTTTCAAGCTTAGATGCCACAGTCTCTTTCACTTCTTCATACTCTATTCTAGCGAACTCTCGGTTAACTCTCTCTCTTTGCCTTCTCCATGCATTTGCTCACGCAGCAAAACACTCTAGAGAAAAACACATAATCATGCCATGCTAGTCTCGTGTTAAATGTGGAACCGCAAGCCTTGACTGAACCTTTAATGCTGCCTGCAAGGATACTACATTTCCAAGTCCAGCCCTTTGTCACCTGCTTCCCATCTTCACAGGCGATGATCTTCCATCCTGCAACACTGAGAACTGAGGCAATTGATAGAATTTCCACAAACTCCCACTACCACATCTGTCTACCTACCAGCACGTGCCTAACTACCACACATTCTGCCTTGCCTCCTGTTACTACAAATGAGCTGCTCATACACCTGTCTGATGCAAACTTGTGCACTAGATACCATCTCCGTGTGCCTACTCAGTGACATCACTGTAAGGATTCTCCCCCTCTCCCACATCCACAAATTTCCCTTCTCTATTGGACCATTCCTGTTATCATGCAAATGTGTTATTTCTCCCACCTTTAAAAATCCCTTTCCTAGGCCCACTTCTCACTGCAGCTAATTCTCCATTTCTCTACCACTTTTATGACAACCCATAGTTAACTAGAGGAGTTATTTATACTTGAGTTATTTATACTTATTTATAGTTGAGTTATTTATACTTTATATTTATCCAATATCTCCTCTTCCATCCTCTCATGAACCAACCCAGCTGGGCTTCTGCTCCTCTACCAAAACAACCAGCAATGACCTCCGAATTGTCAAACCCATTGGGCAATTCTCACTCTTCATTCCATTTGATCAACCAGCAATAATTGACACAGACTACTTCCTTCTCCTGGAAATACTTTATTCACTAAATTTCCAGAATATACTGACCACTCCTTCTTGGTCTTCTTTCTCCTGGACCTCCTTATGTTGTAGCGCCCCAAGCCTCAGTCTTAGGACCTTTAGTCTTCTCTCACCCACTCCCTTGTGGTCTCATCTAATCATAGCTTTAAACACTATCTATGCTGATGACTCTCAAGTTTATATCCAGTCCAGATTGCTCGGCTGAACTCCAGACACATATATCCAAGTGCCTACTCTGCAACATCTAACAGCCATCTCCAACTTAATATCCCCAAAACCAAAGCCCTTATCTTCCCAAAGCCTGCCGAATCATTGTGGTCTCCATCTTGGTTGACGGCAACTCCATCCCTGGTCAACTGAAAACTCTGGAGCCTTCCCTGAGTCCTCTCTTTCTCTCACATCCCTCATATCAATCCAGGTTCACTTTACCTTTAAAATACATCCAGAATCCAATCACTCGTCACCACTTCTACCGCCAACACTCTGCCCCAAGCCACCATCACCTTGTCTGAGTTGTGAATAGCCTCCTAACTGATCTCCCTGCTTCTGTCGTTGTCCCCCAAGTCTGCTATCAACACAGCAATCAGAATGATCCCAGTGGCTGCGATCCCATCTCAGAGTGGAAGCCAAAGACCTTACAATGGCCCTACATGAACACATCTTCTGCTGCTCTGCCCCTCACTCACTCACTCACTCATTCCACTCCACTCCGCTGGCCTCTGGCTGTTTCTCAGGCAGGCCAGGCATACTCCAGCCTTAGAGATTTTACACGGCTACTTCCTCACTCTTCCTTATCTTTCCCTAGAAATCTATGTCCCGGTCCTTTATCTCCTTCAATGTCATCTACTTGGTGAGTCCTTCCCTGTCTGGCCTCTTTCAAACTGCAAACCAGTGCCCCACTCCTTATGCCCCCTACCTTATCCCATTTTTCCCAAAGCACTCATCAGCTTCAAACACAGTATATCATTTATTTATTCTGATTATTATCTCCCTGCTAGAATGTAGGCTCGGCCAGGGCAGGGATTTCATTTATTTTTTACTCCTGTATCTCAGGTGCCTGGAACAGTGCCTGGCACATTGTTAGTGCCCAATGAATATATGTTGAGCGAATACATACAACAAGAGGCAGAGACACGGTCACTCAATGGCCACAATTAAAATACTCAAAGCTTATCCTGGAGTGAAGAGAGCGATGAGTAAAAGGACGACTGTGTTCCCATTAATGAGTTAGCATTTATTAGTGTATTTACACATACGTTCTTATCAAATTATCCAATTGTTACTTTGGAAAGTGGCCTGAGGCCAAAAGAAGGCTTAAGTATTTCTAAAACTCTCTTACAACCCAGCAACCTACTCCAAAGAGTAAATGACTGGGAATTTGTACTCCTAGAGTAAATGAGAAGTGGGCATGGCCCACCAAAGCCCTAAATGTCTTTAAAGTGTCATGTTTTAGCTTTAAAAGTCGTACACATTTTGTACTTCTCTCTGTAATACATCCATTTGTTTTAATATAAAAATAATGTTAAATTGTTTAATTACTTGATTTCCCAAACACTCGTAGAGTAAAATTCACAAATGACAAAGGAGTACCATGTTTGTCCTGGGTGTCACATACTCCTAGGGAGTACAGGAACTCCACTTTGAGAATCACAGGGCACTTTGGAACTACCGAACAGCAACCAAGAGGGTTGCAAAGCCACACGGAAGCATCAAAACAAACTGGCCTGTTTCATAATTTTGCCTTGTCGGACGCTAAGTGACCCTTCTTAAAGGTCCTACTGAGAGGTTCCTTTGAATTAAACAGACTCTGTGTAAATTTCTGTCTTTGCCTTCCCAGTCTTCTAACGACCACACACTTTGTTCTAGAGAGAAGCTCTGTTATCTTTAGAGAAGCTGCATGTCACTTTTTTTTTTTTTTTTTTGCGGTACGCGGGCCTCTCACTGTTGTGGCCTCTCCCGTTGCGGAGCACAGGCTCCGGACGCGCAGGCTCAGCGGCCATGGCTCACGGGCCCAGCCGCTCCGCAGGCACGTGGGATCTTCCCGGACCGGGGCCGAACCCGCGTCCCCTGCATCGGCAGGCGGACTCTCAACCACTGCGCCACCAGGGAAGCCCTGCATGTCACATTTTATGTTTTCCCTCTAACATCCTTTAGCAGCTCTAACTTGGAAGAAGTCATTACAACCGATGAGAGAAATTAAGGAGGAGAGTAATTTTAAAGAAAATGATATTAACATGCATTTCCATTTGTGGCTAAATAAAGCAAAAGGAATAAAATATTCCATCTTTCAGATAAAATCTTGGGGTGGAGGCTGAGCCAGGCGCTACAGCTCAGCCAGCTGGTCCTTCTCTCACCACATTCTGATTACTACTCTTATCCCCTCTTTTCTCTTTTCCCTTCCTCCTCCATCATGTCCTAACATTTAGACAAAAAGCCACATTGGGGTTGGGGGTATAAGTCTGACTTCAGTGCAACTGTCCTCAAAGCGCATGGAGAGTTCTGACTTCAGCCCACGTTATAAGCTGAACTGTGTCCCCCAAAATTCATGTTAGAGTCCTAACCACTGGTACCTCAGAATGGGACTGTATTTGGAGACAGGGTCTTTAAAGAGGTAATTAGGTTAAAATGACATTATTAGAGTGGACCCTAATATATACGACTGACATCACTGTAAGAAGAGGAGATTAGGAAACAGACACACACACAGGGAAGATGGTGAAGACACAGAGAGAAGATGGCCATCTACAAGCCAAGGAGAGGGGCCGCAGAAGAAACCAGCCCTGCCAGAACCTTCATCTCGGAGTTCCAGCCTCCAGAACTGTCAGAAAATAAATTTCCGTTGTTAAGCTACCCGGTCTGTGGTACTTTGCTACAGCAGCCCTAGCAAAGGAATACAGCCCATAAACCGTAGGTGCAATTCAGTAATGATGAAAGCAAGGGTAGGAAGGCATGGAGGTAATTGACGATGGTGCCCAGATGGCAGAAATAGAGCAGCAGGCAGAGGGAGAATAAAACTCTGGAAATCTGAGTATGTTTTTAGACCTAGAAAGGATCCTTGTTTTGTTAGACAGCAGTTACTCCCTGGCACCTAGTAACACATCCTTCCACCTGCAAAGGAATTTCACCTCTTCTGCTGCCAGTGGAAGGCGTTCCTGAGCCCCACAGGAGCCCTAGGTCAGCCTTTCTAGGTTCACTGTGCATAAAATATGGGCTGAAAACAGAGATCCCTTTGCCCCCACAGTAGGAACCAGGACAGCCCACTTCCTGTGAGCCTCCAGGTAAGACAAAGGCTTTGCCACCTGCCCAGATGCTCTTGCTGCATCTCGGGAGGCTGGGGGAACATGAATTCTGTTTGCTTTACGTTCAACACTGGTCAAATTTCTGACTTTGCTCAGATTCAACTGAAACACTGGTAGCAAGAGCTTGAAAAATGAATGAATGTGTTCTCAGCTGTGCATCGCCAGGTGGTGAATGGAGAAGAAACAAAGAAAATTGTTTCTATTCTGATACCCAGTTGCCCCAAGTGAGGAAGACTCTCTTCTCTTCAACAGTGATTATGCAGAGGATCTGTGAAGTATCCTGAGTCCAGTCAACCCTGTTTTCCTTTGCTATGATAAGGTTTACGAGGGAAAACCCATAATTCCCGCATTAACAGTTAGTAAAATCTGCCAATAAACCTTCAAAGAAAATCTGTCGGCAATGCTGTTAGTAAATGAGCGGAACAACACACTGCATGCTGCAAATTCAAACAACACACCTCGTTACCGCACAAATTCAGGTTTCTTCCAAATCAAATCTTGTCCCCTAAAACGGTGTGAAAGCCAACACCACCCCTAGTCCTCCATCCGAGCCCAGCGTTAAAAGTTCCCTCAATCATTCAACCAACGTTCAGAGAAAACCTACTACATGCCAAGCGGGTGATAGAAATGGAGGTAGACAGATGAGATACAGCCTCTGCCTTCAAAGAATTCATTATCAGGCAAATTAGACAGACAAATAAATCAATAGATTAGAATGTAGTACGATACGTGCTACACTAGAGGCAAAGTGAAAGAGAGATGGAAACGGAGAAAAAGGTGGTCCTTGTATTCAGGATTCTGGAGGCACCTGAATAGTGACTTCCAAGCCAAGAGGATGAGAAGCACAGAGCACGCTGGGTTTAATGCTTTATGATCTCAACTCAGTCTAACAATCTATGTCCACCACCAACTGCTCCTCTCTTTCCTGATCCCATGGTCCACGTCACATGATCCAGCAGGTCTAGACTGGTCTCTGCCTCCCAAAGTCCACAGAAAAGATGAGTTGGCACCACCTGGGGAGCAATCAATTTTTTCTCTCCCCACTTGAAAGAAAACTAGGTAGCAGGGAAATGACAGATATAAGAGTAGAGGAAACTCACAAATGGCATGGAGTGCTATTCTGGGTATCTCTGGGCCCCTGGGGATAGCAGTAAAGGTAGCTAGTGGGCTGTGATGGAGAGAGTTCCAGATGGAGGCTCCAGAGTCCTGGCTCCACCCACCTCAGCCACTTAACTGGACACATTTTCTTTAATGCCATCAGCTTCAACTTTCTTGTCTGCAAAATGGGGTCATACCATCTACCCTGCCTACCTCACAGGAAGCTTAGAAAATCAAAGGAACTGTGATAAGTAGAAATGTTCTTAAGCCTGAAAAACACTGTACAAATATGAGAGGGTTATAATTAACCTAGCCACAAAGCTGCCTTAGGGCTTGATTAAAATATACTGTACCCCTCTGGATCGACAAAGTGTGAAGATGGTTAAAAAATAGGGACAGCTACTCCTAAACAGAGACAGTTGGTGTGTGGGCAAACCCCCATAAGCATTTTCCACGCCAGGAAACCTGCATATGCTTAGAAACTAGCACGTTTCTGTTGGCCTTATAGCAGCAGTGTAGGAGAGCTCACGAAATGAAATCTGCAATAGGCCAACACCACTGCCAAACACAACTGTCCCAACACTCAAGAAATATGTTGAACACCAACCTCTATCAATGGAATAAAATATACCCTGCACTATTAGATAAAGAAACCCCATTCAGAGGACATACACAGGATAAATGCAGATAGAACCTCTAGCAAAGTAACCATGTTTTGAACACTGACTGCTATGGACCAGATGTTTGTGCCTCTCCCACCCCGAATTCGTATACAGAAACCAAACCCCCAGTGTGATGGTACTGGGAAGTGATTAGGTCATGAGCGTGGAGCCTTCATGAATGGGATTAGTGCCCTTATAAAAGAGACCCTTGTGCCATGTGAGGACACAGCAAGAAGATGGCTGTCTGTGAACCGGGAAGTAGGCTCTCACCAGACATCAAATCTGCCAGGGCCTCAATCTTGGACTTCCCAGTCTTTAGAACTGTGAGAAATAAATGTTTGTTGTATAAGCCACCCTGTCCACGGTATTGTTGCTACAGCAGCCCAAACGGACTAAGACACTGACCTATACATTTCAAAGCTTATGAGTAAAAACCCTTTCAATAAGATTTCCAGATAGTGAAACTATTTCCACAACCTGACAAATGATTCCCAAAAACAGTACTTTTTCTATCTGATTACAGTAAATTTTCCGATACAATGAATGCTTTGTTTGGCTGAACCATTTAATAGTCATTCACACTCTCTAATGAAACTACTAATTACAAAATCTCTGCATTGCAGGCAATAAAAAGGGGTTGCTAACCTCTTCACAGTGCTTTAGTTCTGCCATCAAGTAGCAATTACTCTTCAACGGCCCTCGCGCTTTTTCACTGATTCTCACCTCAAACATCCCAATCAAACCTACTGAAAAACTAAAACTCACTCAGACATACAGGTAGGCATGCAGCGCGTGCACACGCACGCGCACACACACACACACACTCACACACACACTCACACACACCTCCTACATACACTATCCAGGAACTAGAAGAAGAAAAATAGAGGTAATGACAAAGGTGGTAGGGGATCCTCACACTCAGGTTATTCCTTTGCAATGGCTGATTCAGGAAGAGCAGGGCTTCAGCTCTGGACACTGGAAATGTAATTTTTAGTAATACTGTCATTAAAACTAAACTCCACTACAACAAAAATATTGGATACCTAATGAGGTTGTATCAAAATATGCTACATATATTTTTATTTCTAGATAGCTATCTGTCATCCATCAGTCTGTCCAGCTGCTGTCACCAAACAAGATAGAAGAAAGCACTATGACATAATGAGATATGTCTGTTTCAGGCTTGTTACCATTACAGCAGCTTCCAAGCCACCAGAACCACCTCAGAGAGCTACACACCTTATGCCCCAAGCTCCAAGGGCATCACCACCTGTACCAGGAAAAACACAAGTTAATAACTTCAACCATTTCCACTAAGGCTCTTTAAAGAGCAGTGAGGGCCACAGCTGAAGAAATCAATGTTTAGTACATGAACACTGGCAAAAAGAAAGAGGTGAAAATCTATTATTCTAGTTTTTGAAGGTTAAAGGGAAAAACAGAAAGGCTACATAAAACACTTTACTGTAGTTCATTAATTAATCCATCAAGAGTTAGACAACAGGCAACAGATTTGGAGTAACTTTTGCCAAACCCAAATTAGGTTCAAAAGAGCCAAAATATTTTTTCCCAGATTTGCAGATTACAGACTTAGAACTGGATGCCTTATCTAATGTTTCAAAGAATGTATCTCAAAGGATTATTTCAATAACTTAGAAAGTACTCGAGTCAAGCCTATGTAAGTCAATTTTTCTCCTTTCCAAAGATCCATGAAAAGGAGTAAGAGCTTTAAGGACACTTAAGTCAGAACCTGTCTACTTATAAAGTAGCCAAACTATTTAAAGGCATCTGCTTGTTTAAACAAATGCAAAATGTATACGATCACTTGATTGTCCCGTAGAGCCCTTTAATGCTTTACCTTTGAGGTCAATATAAGTATTCCACTGCTCAAAACACTTCTGGAATGTTTCTTTTGAAATAATTGTGAGAATAAGTTTATGAGTCACACAAGAAAATCAGCTTATTGCCATGCACTATGCATGCACTCAAATGCAATCCACCCTCATTTATATCCACAAGAAGAACTTCAGAGTGAATGATGTAAAAATCATTTCTATTTGGTTGAGCATGCTTTTGTATTTTCCTGTTAGAATGTAGTTGTTTTGGAACGTCTATAAATTTATTTCAACTGAAATAACAAACCACATAATGATGGGGGGCCAGACTGAATCAGGAATACCTGGGAGGCTGACCACGTTTCCTGCACTCTCCATAGAACCCAGCTTGCTATCTACTCGAAGCTGGTTATCAAAAATGCTAGGGCTTCCCTGGTGGCGCAGTGGTTGAGAGTCCGCCTGCCGATGCAGGGGACACGGGTTCGTGCCCCGGTCCGGGAAGATCCCACATGCCGCGGAGCGGCTGGGCCCGTGAGCCATGGCCGCTGAGCCTGCGCGTCCGGAGCCTGTGCTCCGCAACGGGAGAGGCCACAACAGTGAGAGGCCCGCGTACAGCAAAAAAAAAAAAAAATGCTAGCGTCTCTCACACTTTACAGTACAAGGAGAAGGTATGTGTATGAGTGTTTGCACTTACAGAGAGTGCAGACTAAGAGCTTTCAGAAAGAAAATAATGGCTCAAAAGAGCCAAAGGACCTTAAAAATGGACCCATCCAGTAATTCCCAATCCAGTCTTATTATAGACCACCTAGCCCACTCAAACACACTAAATTAGAAGTTATAGAGTTGAGGTCTAAGAAGCTGCATAGTTTTAAGCTGCCCAGGTGATACTGACTGCAGCCTGAATGAAGAGACACCATTTTCATTTTACAGACAGAAGCCATAAAACAAAGGAGGCAGTGACCCCAGGTAAATGGCAGAGCTAGAAGTAGGATCCAAGGCTTTGATTAAACCTAGCACAGTGATCTTTCAACTAAATGTCACCAATAGCTGTGATTAAGGACAATAACACGTTGACACCAGTTGATACACATGAAATTGTGATTTGCTATGAATCTACAACAGGACAAATCAAGCTACTGTGCCCAATCAAGAGACTGGAACGTTACTGAGGATGGGAGCTCTATTCTGATTTGCCTCCCTCTTTGAAGGCCTCAGCTTATGGTTCTTTAACAATAAACTGCTAGCCACATTTAAGTCCATTCAACAAGACTACAATTCAGTGCAGAATAAATTAACATATAAACACTTAATCAGAGCCGAGATATGTAAGAAAGTGGAAAAAGGTAGCTATTTATAAGGATGTTAGAAAAGAATATGTGACCACAAAATATTCATCCCATCTAATTGCTAAAATTTCACATTAGAAATGTATTCCTTTAGCTTAACACTTCTCCTTATCTGTAGCAAGTTCCTCTGGGAAGGCCTAGGCATTGAGCTTTGTTGGACATTTATAACTGATAGTAAAGAACCTACTCAGATTCTTTCCTCAGATGAAGAGTTATGATAGGAAGGAAAGTAGATTAATGTTTTAATAGACAAAAATGGGATTCTATCAAAGGAGGAAAAGATTCTGAAAGGGGACACAAGGGTATCTAAAGACAAATTTCACAGCTGTGCCTAGTTCCAGTTTTGATGTGGATGGTGTTGTATGGTCAAGCTGGCTTTAGCAAAGTTGAAGAATTTTGTTTTGGGGTTTTTTAACAGATTTTTTGTTTTTGTTTTGATCTGGTTTTTGTAAATAAACATGACCAGTACTGGGATCAAAAATGGATTCTTAAAAGAGCAAACATCATCTGCTCTTGAAAGATGAAGAGAAAACCCCAAAGAAATTAAAAACTGGAGACTTTCAGATATCTGCTTACCCATAAGGCACTTTTGGCCACAGAGATCATTTTGACAATTATTTAATACCAGAGACCTACATATAATTTATCCTGTTTAATCCATTCTATTTTCTTGCAAGTTTTAAATATGATAATAGCCAACTGTCACTGTGTGCCAGGAACTGTTCTTAAATCTTTACTTGGGGGAGACAGGGAGAAGATGGCGGAAGAGTAAGTCGCAGAGATCACCTTCCTCCCCACAGATATATCAGAAATGCATCTACACGTGGAACAACTCCTACAGAACACCTACTGAACGCTGGCAGAAGACCTCAGACCTCCCAAAAGGCAAGAAACTCCCCATGTACCTGGGTAGGGCAAAAGAAAAAAGAATAAACAGTGACAAAAGAATAGGGATGGGACCTGCACCAGTGGGACGGAGCCGTGAAGGAGGAAAGGTTTCCACACACTTGGAGCCCATTCGCGGGCGGAGACTGCGGGTGGCGGAGGGGATAAGCTTCGGGGCCACGGAGGAGAGCACAGCAACAGGGGTGCGGAGGGCAAAGCGGAGAGATTCCCGCACAGAGGATCGGTGCCGACCGGCACTCACCAGCCCGAGAGGTTGTCTGCTCACCCGCCGGGGCGGGCGGGGCTGGGAGCTGAGGCTCGGGCTTTGGGCGGAGCGCAGGGAGAGGACTGGGGTTGGCGGCGTGAACACAGCCTGCAGGGTGTTAGTGCACCACGGCTAGCCGGGAGGGAGTCCGGGGAAAAGTCTGGACCTGCCGAAGAGGCAAGAGACTTTTTCTTCCCTCTTTGTTTCCTGGTGCGTGAGGAGAGGGGTTTAAGAGCGCCGCTTAAAGGAGCTCCAGAGACGGGCGCGAGCCGCGGCTAAAAGCGCGGACCCCAGAGACGCGCATGAGACGCTAAGGCTGCTGCTGCCGCCACCAAGAAGCCTGTGTGCGAGCACAGGTCACTCTCCACACACCCCTTCCGGGGAGCCTGTGCAGCCCGCCACTGCCAGGGTCCCGGGATCCAGGGACAACTTCCCCGGAAGAACGGCGTGCCTCAGGCTGGTGCAACGACACGGCGGCAGCAGGCTCGCCCCGCACTCCGTGCCCCTCCCTCCCCCCGGCCTGAGTGCGCCAGAGCCCCCGAATTAGCGGCTCCTTTAACCCCGTCCTGTCTGAGCAAAAAACAGGCGCCCTCAGGCGACCTACATGCAGAGGCAGGGCCAAATCCAAAGCTGAGCCCCTGGGAGCTGTGCGAACAAAGAAGAGAAAGGGAAATCTCTCCCAGCAGCCTCAGAAGCAGCGGATTCAAGCTCCACAATCAACTGGATGTACCTGCATCTGTGGAATACATGAATAGACAACGAATCATCCCAAATTGAGGAGGTGGGCTTGAGAGCAAGATTTATGATTTTTTCCCCTTTTCCTCTTTTTCTGAGCGTGCATGTGTATGCTTCTGTGTGAAATTTTGTCTGTATAGCTTTGCTCTCAACATTTGTCCTAGGGTTCTATCCGTCTGCTTTTTTTTCTTTAAAAATTTTTTTTTCTTAATAATTATTTTTTATTTTAATAACTTTTATTTTATCTTTATTTTATCCTTTTCTTTCTTTCTTTCTTCCTTTCTTTCTTCCTTTCCTTACTTCTTTTTCTCCCTTCGTTCCTCCCTCCCTCTCTCTCTCTCTCTCTCTCTCTCTCTCTCTCTCTTTCTTTCTTTCTCTCTCTCTCTCCCTTTTATTCTGAGCCATGTGGATGAAAGGCTCTTGGTGCTGCAGCCAGGAGTCAGTGCTGTGCCTCTGACATGGGAGAGCCAACTTCAGGACACTGGTCCACAAGAGACCTCCAAGCTCCACATAATATCAAATGGCAAAAATCTCCCAGAGATCTCCATCTCAACAACAAGACCCAGCTTCACTCAAAGTCCAGCAAGCAACAGTGCTGGACACCGTATGCCAAACAACTAGCAAGAGAGGAACACAACCCCACCCATTAGCACAGAGGCTGCCTAAAATTATAATAAGTCCACAGACACCCCAAAACACACCACCAGACATGGACCTAGCCACCAGAAAGAGAAGATCCAGCCTCATCCACCAGAACACAGGCACTAGTCCCCTCCACCAGGAAGCCTACACAACCCACTGAACCAACTTGAGCCACTGGGGACAGACACCAAAAACAACGGGAACTACGAACCTGCAGCCTGCAAAAAGGAGACCGCAAACACAGTAAGATAAGCAAAATGAGAAGACAGAAAAACACACAGCAGATGAAGGAGCAAGATAAAAACCCACCAGACCTAACAAATGAAGAGGAAATAGACAGTCTACCTGAAAAAGAATTCAGAATAATGATAGTAATGATGATCCAAAATCTTGGAAATAGAATAGACAAAATGCAAGAAACATTTAACAAAGACCTACAAGAACTAAAGATGAAACAAGCAATGATGAACAACACAATAAATGAAATTAAAAATACTCTAGATGGGATCAATAGCAGAATAACTGAGGCAGAAGAACGGATAAGTGACCTGGAAGATAAAATAGTGGAAATAACTACTGCAGAGCAGAATAAAGAAAAAAGAATGAAAAGAACTGACAGTCTCAGAGACCTCTGGGAAAACATTAAACGCACCAACATTCGAATTATAGGGGTTCCAGAAGAAGAAGAGAAAAAGAAAGGGACTGAGAAAATATTTGAAGAGATTATAGTTGAAAACTTCCCTAATATGGGAAAGGAAATAGTTAATCAAGTCCAGGAAGCACACAGAGTACGATACAGGATAAATCCAAGGAGAAACACGCCAAAACACATATTAATCAAACTGTCAAAAATTAAATACAAAGAAAACATATTAAAAGCAGCAAGGGAAAAACAACAAATAACACACAAGGGAATCCCCATAAGGTCAACAGCTGATCTTTCAGCAGAAACTCTACAAGCCAGAAGGGACTGGCAGGACGTATTTAAAGTGATGAAGGAGAGAAACTTACAACCAAGATTCCTCTACCCAGCAAGGATCTCATTCAGATTTGATGGAGAAATTAAAACCTTTACAGACAAGCAAAAGCTGAGAGAGTTCAGCACCACCAAACCAGCTTTACAACAAATGCTAAAGGAACTTCTCTAGGCAAGAAACACAAGAGAAGGAAAAGACCTACAATAACAAACCCAAAATAATTAAGAAAATGGGAATAGGAACATACATATCGATAATTACCTTAAATGTAAATGAATTAAATGCTCCCACCAAAAGACACAGACTGGCTGAATGGATACAAAAACAAGACCCATATATATGCTGTCTACAAGAGACCCACTTCAGACCTAGGGACACATACAGACTGAAAGTGAGGGGATGGAAAAAAATATTCCATGCAAATGGAAACCAAAAGAAAGCTGGAGTAGCAATTCTCATATCAGACAAAATAGACTTTGAAATAAAGACTATAACAAGAGACAAAGAAGGACAATACATAATGATCAAGGGATCGATCAAGAAGAAGATATAACAATTGTAAATATTTATGCACCCAACATAGGAGCACCTCAATACATAAGGCAAATACTAACAGCCATAAAAGGGGAAATCGACAGTAACACATTCATAGTAGGGGACTTTAACACCCCACTTTCACCAATGGACAGATCATCCAAAATGAAAATAAATAAGGAAACACAAGCTTTAAATGATGCATTAAACAAGATGGACTTAATTGATATTTATAGGACATTCCATCCAAAAACAATAGAATACACATTTTTCTCAAGTGCTCATGCAACATTCTCCAGGATACATCATATTTTGGGTCACAAATCAAGCCTTGGTAAATTTAAGAACACTGAAATTCTATCAAGTATCTTTTCCGACCACAACGCTATGAGACTAGATATCAATTACAGGAAAAGATCTGTAAAAAATACAAACACATGGAGGCTAAACAATACACTACTTAATAACGAAGTGATCACTGAAGAAATCAAAGAGGAAATCAAAAAATACCTAGAAACAAATGACAATGGAGACACGACGACCCAAAACCTATGGGATGCAGCAAAAGCAGTTCTAAGAGGGAAGTTTATAGCAATACAATCCTACCTTAAGAAACAGGAAACATTTTGAATAAACAACCTAACCTTGCACCTAAAGCAATTAAAGAAAGAAAAACAAAAAAACCCCAAAGTTATCAGAAGGAAAGAAATCATAAAAATCAGATCAGAAATAAATGAAAAAGAAATGAACAAAACGATAGCAAAGATCAATAAAACTAAAAGCTGGTTCTTTGAGAAGATAAACAAAATTGATAAACCATTAGCCAGACTCATCAAGAAAAAAAGGGAGAAGACTCAAATCAATAGAATTAGAAATGAAAAAGGAGAAGTAACAACTGACACTGCAGAAATACAAAAGATCATGAGAGATTACTACAAGCAACTCTATGCCAATAAAATGGACAACCTGGAAGAAATGGACAAATTCTTAGAAATGCACAACCTGCCAAGACTGAATCAGGAAGAAATAGAAATTATGAACAGACCAATGAGAAGCACTGAAATTGAAACTATGATTAAAATCTTCCAACAGGGCTTCCCTGCTGGCGCAGTGGTTGAGAGTCCGCCTGCCGATGCAGGGGACATGGGTTCGTGCCCTGGTCTGGGAAGATCCCACATGCCACGGAGCGGCTGAACCCGTGAGCCATGGCCGCTGAGCCTGTGCGTCCAGAGCCTGTGCTCCGCAACGGGAGAGGCCACAACAGTGAGAGGCCTGCGTACCACAAAAAAAAAAAAAAAAAAAAAAGTCTTCCAACAAACAAAAGCCCAGGACCAGATGGCTTCACAGGCGAATTCTATCAAACATTTAGAGAAGAGCTAACACCTATCCTTCTCAAACTCTTCCAAAATATAGCAGAGGGAGGAACACTCCTAAACTCATTCTACGAGGCCACCATCACCCTGTTACCAAAATCAGACAAGGATGTCACGAAGAAAGAAAACTACAGGCCAATATCACTGATGAACATACATGCAAAAATCCTCAACAAAATACTAGCAAACAGAATCTGACAGCACATTAAAAGGATCATATACCATGATCAAGTGGGGTTTATTCCAGGAATGCAAGGATTCTTCAATATATGCAAATCAATCAACGTGATACACCATATTAACAAATTGAAGGAGAAAAACCATATGATCATTTCAATAGATGCAGAGAAAGCTTTCGACAAAATTCAACACCCATTTATGATAAAAACCCTGCAGAAAGTAGGCACAGAGCGAATTTTCCTCCACATAATAAAGGCTATATATGACAAACCCACAGCCAACATCGTCCTCAATGGTGAAAAACTGAAAGCATTTCCACTAAGATCAGGAACAAGACAAGGTTGCCCACTCTCACCACTCTTATTCAACATAATTTTGGAAGTTTTAGCCACAGCAATCAGAGAAGAAAATGAAATAAAAGGAATCCAAATCGGAAAAGAAGATGTAAAGCTGTCACCGTTTGCAGATGACATGATATACTATACATAGAGAATCCTAAAGATGCTACCAGAAAACTGCTAGAGCTAATCAATGAATTTGGTAAAGTAGCAGGATACAAAATTAATGCACAGAAATCTCTGGCATTCCTATACACTAATGATGAAAAATCTGAAAGTGAAATCAAGAAAACACTCCCATTTACCATTGCAACAAAAAGAATAAAATATCTAGGAATAAACCTACCTAAGGAGACAAAAGACCTGTATGCAGAAAATTATAAGACACTGATGAAAGAATTTAAAGATGATAGAAATAGATGGAGAGATATACCATGTTCTTGGATTGGAAGAATCAACATTGTGAAAATGACTCTACTACCCAAAGCAATCTACAGATTCAATGCAATCCCTATCAAACTACCACTGGCATTTTTCACAGAACTAGAACAAAAAATTTCACAATTTGTATGGAAACACAAAAGACCCTAAATAGCCGAAGCAATCTTGAGAACGAAAAATGGAGCTGGAGGAATCAGGCTCCCTGACTTCAGACTATACTACAAAGCTACAGTAATCAAGACAGTATGGTACTGGCACAAAAACAGAAAGATAGATCAATGGCATAGGATAGAAAGCCCAGAGATAAACCCACGCACATATGGTCACCTTATCTTTGATAAAGGAGGCAGGAATGTACAGTGGAGAAAGGACGGCCTCTTCAATAAGTGGTGCTGGGAAAACTGGACTGGTACATGTAAAAGTATGAGATTAGATCACTCCCTAACACCATACACAAAAATAAGCTCAAAATGGATTAAAGACATAAATGTAAGGCCAGAAACTATCAAACTCTTAGAGGAAAACATAGGCAGAACACTCTATGACATAAATCACAGCAAGATCCTTTTTGACCCACCTCCTAGAGAAATGGAAATAAAAACAAAAATAAACAAATGGGACCTAATGAAACTTCAAAGCTTTTGCACAGCAAAGGAAACCATAAACAAGACCAAAAGACAACCCTCAGAATGGGAGAAAATATTTGCAAATGAAGCAACTGACAAAGGATTAATCTCCAAAATTTATAAGCAGCTCATGCAGCTCAATAACAAAAAACAAACAACCCAATCCAAAAATGGGCAGAAGACCTAAATAGACATTTCTCCAAAGAAGATATACAGACTGCCAACAAACACATGAAAGAATGCTCAACATCACTAATCATTAGAGAAATGCAAATCAAAACTACAATGAGATATCATCTCAGACCAGTCAGAATGGCCATCATCAAAAAATCTAGAAACAATAAATGCTGGAGAGTGTGTGGAGAAAAGGGAATCCTCTTGCACTGTTGGTGGGAATGTAAATTGATACAGCCACTGTGGAGAACAGTATGGAGGTTCCTTAAAAAACTACAAATAGAACTACCATATGACCCAGCAATCCCACTACTGGGCATACACCCTGAGAAAACCATAATTCAAAAAGAGTCATGTACCAAAATGTTCATTGCAGCTCTATTTACAGTAGCCTGGAGATGGAAACAACCTAAGTGTCCATCATCAGATGAATGGATAAAGAAGATGTGGCACATATATACAATGAAATATTACTGAGCCATAAAAAGGAACAAAATTGAGCTATTTGTAATGAGGTGGATAGAGCTAGAGTCTGTCATACAAAGTGAAGTAAGTCAGAAAGAGAGAGACAAATACCGTATGCTAACACATATATATGGAATTTAAGAAAAAAAAATGTCATGAAGAACCTAGGGGTAAAACAGGAATAAAGACACAGACCTACTAGAGAATGGATTTGAGGATATGGGGAGGGGGAAGGGTAAGGTGTGACAAAGCTAGAGAGAGGCATGGACATATATACACTACCAAACGTAAGGTACATAGCTAGTAGGAAGCAGCCGCATAGCACAGGGAGATCAGCTTGGTACTTTGTGACCGCCTGGAGGGGAGGGATAGGGTGGGTGGGAGGGAGGGAGACACAGAGGGGAGAGATATGGGAACATATGTATATATATAACTGATTCATTTTGTTGTAAAGCAGAAACTAACACACCATTGTAAAGCAATTATACTCCAATAAAGATGTTAAAAAAAAAAAAGAAGATGTGGCACATATATACAATGGAATATTACTCAGCCATAAAAAGAAATGAAATTGAGCTATTTGGAATGAGGTGGATGGACCTAGAGTCTGTCATACAGAGTGAAGTTAAGTCAGAAAGAGAAAGACAAATACCGTATGCTAACACATATATATGGAATTTAAGGGAAAAAATGTCATGAAGAACCTAGGGGTAAGACAGGAATAAAGACACAGACCCACTAGAGAATGGACTTGAGGATATGGGGAGGAGGAAGGGTAAGCTGTGACAAAGCGACAGAGTGGCATGGATATATATACACTACCAAATGTAAAATAGATAGCTAGTGGGAAGCAGCCGCATAGCACAGGGAGATCAGCTTGGTGCTTTGTGACCACCTAGAGGGGTGGGATAGGGAGGGCGGGAGGGAGGGAGACACAAGAGGGATGAGATATGGGAACATATGTATATGTATAACTGATTCACTTTGTTATAAAGCAGAAACTAACACACCATTGTAAAGCAATTATAATCCAATAAAGATGTAAAAATAAAAAGTAAGGTAGAGAAAGTAGTTCCACAAAATAATAATAACAACCATAATGCAGTAATGGTTATTATTTATCTAAGCTTATCATGTGCCAGGCTCCATATTAAGCACTTTACATGCATAATTTAATTTGATCCTTGCAACAACTCAATAAAATAGAGACTATTCCAGTTAAAAAAAAAAAGAAGCCAGAGCAAGAACCTGGCTAAGATGCTAATCATGTTGTATAGAATGTAGTTCTGAGTCTCTTCCCTTCTTGATACCACATGGAGAGATAGGGCTTGACTGCCTAGAGCCACCATCAGCGCTTGCACTTCCTTTCACCCATCTGGTCCCTCTTATGGATGCAATGATGAAAGAGAGGTAGGAGTACGAAACAGGAAAATATACAGGCACACCCCCAATTCAACCCAGCACTATGAGGCAGCATCCTGGTGTGTAGTGGTTGAAAGAATATGGAAAAAAGCAATAGTCCTTGTATGGTTTCACTATTTACTAGTCAGGCAGCAGATGATAAACTTTTTTTGAGTCTCATGTGCCTCATATGTAAAATGATGGGAATAATTATATCTGCTCTATAGGCCCCACATATTGGTGAGGTGCCTCAGGGTTTATCTGGTGAAAACAAGTCCTGATGAAAGGATATACTTGAGAGAATAAGCAACCTCTGAAAGAGAGAGAAAAAGTAGGTGATAGAAGATTAGGGAGGAGAGCAACCTTTGCATAAACCTATTACTGTGACAGTTGTGAAAGAAAGTGGCAATAACCTAATCAGGAAATATGATAAGCTTAAAAATTTCTAAGAGCTTGAAAAAATAAAATTGGTCACGGCATACACCCTGAAAGATATTTTGTGGAAATTCAGAACCTACTTGCTTCTAGATGGAACCAAATGTACTCCCAGCCACAAGCCAGGAGGGTAAAGAAAAAATCAAAAGTTACATGCAATTTTAGGTGGCAAAGAATGACATTTCTCGCATGGTTTCCAAACTGGGACCTAATCTCCTCCCTATTTCTGAGTAGGAGGCAAAGGTGAAATTATACACCACCTCTCCCCTAACTTGCACCTGTTACTCTTTGTCTCTAGGACTTATACAGTTTTTCTTAGATTTTTGAGTCTTTACAATCTGCAAAGAAGAAATCAAAGAGGCTAATGACATCCACACCTTTTCAAAAAACATGCAGATTAGTGATTGCCTATAAATTCGACTCATAATTTTTTCACGATATCCAGACTCTTTTCTCCCCCAAGAAAGGGAGATTTTGTGACTTTAGTTCCTACACTAATCGTAGAAAATATTTGCTGCTGAGAGGTTACCAGAAATTCTTGGGCTTTGTTTTCCAGAGAAACTTACAGTATAATACACAAAAAAGACTAATTCCACACCACCATAGGTCTTCACTCATTTAACCAGTGGCTCTGAAATGCAGACACAGTGCGGCATTTTTAGGATGACAAGACAAGAGTGTGTCTATTCAGCCTGAAAATAAAGCAGCTTTATCTCAAAAATGAATGTCATCAGAGTCAAAGCATCCTAAGATCCTAATTAGAGTGATGGCTTAAATGAAAATACTGCAGAAGTTGTTGGTTAAAAGATCACTGCAGGGCTTCCCTGGTGGCGCAGTGGTTGAGAGTCCGCCTGCCAATGCAGGGGACACGGGTTCGTGCCCCGGTCCGGGAAGATCCCACATGCCACAGAGCGGCTGGGCCCGTGAGCCATGGCCGCTGAGCCTGCGCATCCGGAGCCTGTGCTCCGCAACGGGAGAGGCCACAACAGTGAGAGGCCCGCGTACCGGGGAAAAAAAGAAAAACAATGGAAAGGAATTTTAAAAAACATGTAGATATACACATACATACATATATATATATATATATATATATATATATATACACACACACACACACACTCTCACACATATGGATAACTGAATCACTTTGCTATGCACCTGAAACTAACACAACATTATAAATTGAACTATACTTCAGTTAAAAAGTACTAAATAAATAAATAAATGATAATCTCAAATTTTTACTTACTCACTTAAAACATGTGTTTCTTCCTGGGCTACATGGGCTACATCCCTTTCCCTTCACTCTTTTCTCTGTCTTCCTTTCTGCCTCAACCCTCTCCAGCAATTGCTCCAGCAATTCTTCCTTCTTTTTTCCCTGTACCATCAGTTTTGTCCCTGTCTACTGTGTCATTCCCATCAGCCTACAGTTACACTAATATTTCTCTAATTAAAAAAAAAGTTCTTAAGTCTCTCTTAATCTAAATTTCTCAGTCCAGCTACCACTTCTCTCCTCACTTTTACATGGAAAACCCTTTTAAAAGTTGTCTAAACTCAGTGCCTCCAATTCCTCCCCTCCTCCCATTCACTCTTGAATCTACCACTGGAATCAAAAACTTCCATGTTGTAAAATCCAAAGTTCAAGTCTCAGCCTCATCTTACTCGACCCACAGGCAGCCTTGCACACCGTTGATCACTTCCTTTTCCTCCTTAAACTACTTCCTTTACTTGGCTTCCAGGACACACTGCTAATTTTTCCCCCACTACACTAGCTGTTCTTTCTCGGTCTCTTTTGCTGATTCTTCCTCAACTCCCTGAGGTCTATAAAGCCCGTGTGCCCCAGGATTCAATCCTTAGACCTCCTCTCTTCTCTATTTACATGCACTCTCTAGGTGATCTCATTCCGTCTCATGACTTTAAAACTACGATAAGCTGATGACTCTTAAATTTACATCCCAAGTGAGACTTCTCCCCTGAACCCAGGCCAACATATCCAACTAGCTATAGACATTTCCACCTGAGCATTTAAAAGGTATCTCAAATGTTATCATGTCTAAAAGTGTGGATTCCCAAATCGAGATCTTCCTGCAGTCCTGGCCATCATATTTAATGGCAACTCCATGCTACCAGGTCCTCAGGCTAAAAACCCTGATGTCATCTTTGACTTTGCTTTTTCTCACCCACCTGTGTCTGATCCATCAGCCAAAATCCTGATAGTTTTTCATGCAAAATATATCCAGAACCCAATCTCTTCTCCCCCACTCTAGTTCCATCCACTACCTATGTGGGCTAGTCTCCCTGCTTCCATATGTGTCACACTGCATCTAATTATTAACTTAGCAACCTAAGTGATCCTTTTAAACCATGTCTAGTCTAATCATGTCACTCCTCTTCTCAGAACCCTATGATGGCTTCCCATCTCACTCCTTCCTATGGCCTTCAAACACCTCTTCAAAGTATAGGTGGCTCTCTACTTTGCTGACATCATATCCTACTACAATCCCCCCTTCATTTCTTCCTCCCACCCAGCCATTCTTCCATCCTTGTTATTTCTCCACCATGCTAGCTGTTCTCCCACATCAAGTCCAATGTCCTTGTTACTCCCTCTGTCTGAAATCCTCTTCCCCCAGATCTCCCCATAGCTAGTTTCTGCATGCCCATCAGGTCTTTACTCAAAGTCACCTTCTCGGTGAGGTCCTCCCTGGCTACTCCATCTATAATTCCAACCCTGCCTCCTCACATGTCCTTTCCCTTTCCATGCTTTGTTTTTTCTCCCTAGCACTAAACACTGTCAAATATATTACATATTTTACTTATTAATCTTTTTATTGTCTCACTGGAATATAAACTCCATGTGGGCAGGGGGTTTTGCCTATTTGGTGCACTACTATACCCTAAGCTCCTCGTACAAATCCTGACATAAAAGTATTCACCAAATATGTGTTGAATAAATGAATATATAATTTATTCTTGCATCATGAAGGAGAACCACTGAGTAGAAATTATCACACACAACCCGGAAAAAGTCACCATCCTCTCTGACACCATATTCCTAGGAACTCTCCTGTATATAAGTACACTCAGCTCAGATATAACCTTGACTCCATGTGTCCACAGCCTTCAAGTCAAGAACCTTAGCCAAGGAGCTCTGTGCCATCTTCTGGAAGTTTCCACCACCCTCAAAGCCCAGCCATATCACTTTGTGTTAGGGTCACTACTTTTCCCAACTCCTCACTGATGCTGTATACAAGCCCACCCAAGTCTCTTAAAAATCAGTGTTAAAATTATAAGAAGACTTTTTTAAATTAATAGGACAACAAAGTTGCAGAACAACTACAATCAAGGCGTGTTTGAGGCCAAGAGAATTAATTCTGTACTTCTCCATCTGGGAATTCTTCTATTAAAACAAACTGAATTTGTTTGGAACAGAAGATCTCCTCTGGACTTCCCTGGTGGTGCAGTGGTTAAGTATCTGCCTGCCAAGGCAGGGGACATGAGTTTGAGCCCTGGTCTGGGAAGATCCCACATGCCTCGGAGCAACTAAGCCCCTGCGCCACAACTACTGAGCCTGTGCTCTAGAGCCCACAAGCCACAACTATGAAGCCCACACACCAGAGTCCGTGCTCTGCAACCAGAGAAGCCACTGAAATGAGAAGCCCGCGCATCGCAACAAAGAGTAGCCCCCGCTTGCCGCAACTAGAGAAAGCCCGCGCGCAGCAACGAAGACCCAATGCCGCCAAAACTTAATTAATTAATTATTCTTTTCTTTTTTTTTTTTAAAGAAAATCTCCTGGAGTATATGTTTAGCATGTTAAAGTCTTTATCATGGGACTCATCACCTTGAGAGAGTCCATTTCTCTCTTCTAAATAATAAAGCTCTCAGTACAGGGATATCACTGTTGTTCCTAAATGCACTTCACTACCTGGAGACGATCTATCTTCTGTGAAGAAGCCATTATAGTCTCTGACGCATCTCCCCTTTTAGCAACTTATTGATCTACAAGCACCCAGCCAGCCACCACACCACTACGGATATGTGTAATAAAAGCTGATACAGGCGTGCTGCTGGCACAGGAGCACTAAAGTCCTTTTCTGAAATGTTAACAATTCTGCTGACCCAAAAAGATGAAATGCCACCTTCCAGTTTGAAATAAACCTCTGGGTTCCTACAGGTTTTAAAACAAGCATATATGACAAAGAGACAGTTTTCTAGGGTAAGGGCTACCCTCCATTTTATAAGACCCACATTACTGCACAGATCACTAACAATTTTTATAATTATTTTTTACAATTAACCCAGCTCTTCAAAACACAAGTTTAGTGTTTAGTTGGGAGGCCTACCCAATGGTTACTACTGAACGTACAATCTAAATTTTGGACTATAGCACTTTATGCAACTTAGGCAGAAGGCGCTGGAAATCATTTTTCTAGGTTAAACCCAGCATAGACTTAACTAATATAAATCCAGGAGATACAGTAGTCATAGAAGATGTTTCCTTGATATGAATCATTTATTCAACATAGTTTAGAGAACCAAGCAATGTAGCTGAGTGTACATTTATCTGCTGAAAACAAAAGAATTACTCTACTAATCCGAATGACAGCCCATGGCTCTGCCCTTAGTAAATCACATGGCTAAAGAAGAGTTCCTTAAAACCTTCCCCCATGAGATTATCAGCCTGAACAACAGTCACTGTCATTCCGGAAGAGAATCCACTTCCCAGTGACACCCTGAGAGTGAACTGAACTGGGACTCGGTGGTCTTCATAAGCCAAGGTGTACTGGTCGGTCATGATGTCTTTCTGGCCCCAGACCCTCTGTGGGGATGGATGTTTCCTGTGAGCAATGTTGCTCACCAGCCACAATGGGGCCAGATGCATCAGAGACCTGGAAATAGATACTGGCCGTGTCTTCCCGGCATCACTGACCCAGCCCAGCTGGAAGTTATGAAAAGCGAACTGAGGTATGAACCAGAAGGGAGGCAGTCACAAAAGCACATCCTCTGTCTTGTGGCCATTATCTGACCAAAATCTCTACTAGAAGAGATTTGAGAAAGCTGCCCTAAATAAACAGTTGAGAGGGGGGCTTCATTGAGACAGCCTGAAGACATGCCTGGTGATAAACACTGCGAAACTTGAGGGAATGGTCACATATGCCTGACCCAGAGGTAAATTCCGCAATTCTAATATCCATCATGGGGACAAGAAATGGAGCTAGGCTTCTCTTTATCCAATACACTACGGGTGGGAGGACCTGCCTAAGGAAAGCATGCCGAGAAGAGAAAGCAGGTACGATCATAATGAAGAGGTCTAGTCCAGGAAAAATGGAACCGTCCCCACTTGAAATTCTCCTCTTGTGAATCAGAGATATGGACACTTGAAGCAAATACAAACCTTAACAAAGAAAATAAATTGAAGTTGATCATGTGCATTACAGAACAACTCACAGCAGGTTTCCTTTTAACAGTGAGTTTCCCTAGTCCAATGAAATTATGGCTCTTCGCTAAATGAGGTTTCCAGGTCGACTGCATTAACTGAAATAAACCTTCATTCATTCAACAGCTATGTATTAAATACCTATCATGGCCCATGCATTATGCAAAACACTGCAGATAAAAAATGAATAATAAACAGGTCAAAAATAGTCTTTGAAAGGAGGGAAACATATGGGGAAGCAAAATGTCACTGGTGCTAGGAGGGGAAAGATGTCTAGTGTGTGACAGAGGGCTAAGGGGGAAGAAGGCAATTCTCCCTGGGAGATGGAGGTGACAGAACCCCAGATGAGACTAGGAGGAGGGGCTGAAGGCTGACGCCTAAAGCGTGAGAAGGTGTTGGCCAGGCTGGCTTGGGGGTGGCCGTGAGCAGGGACAGGGACCTTCAGGAGAAGGAAGAAGCTTCATAAACAAAGGCGCCCAAGGCACCGAACAGCTTAGCCTGCTTGGGGACCCAGGAGTCCTTCATCTCTCTATCTCTCTATCTCTCTATGGAGAGAAGTAGACAAAAGGATGAGATGGGCAGGCTGGGGGCTGGGGAGGGGAGAATGTTGCCAGACCTGTGAAGCCTTATGTGCCAAGGTGAATGAAGATTATGGACCTTATTGTGACCGACAGGCTGCAAGGAGCCACTGAAGGGTTTTGAGCAAAGAGATAACATGATTAGATTTACATTTTTTAAAAAATCACTCTACATAGAAAAGCATTTACGGGAGATGAGATTAGAGTACAGGGAAACCAAATAGAGAATGCTACAAGAATACAGGTGAGGAGGACCTCACCGCAGTAGCGATACCCGAATAGCATGGGGAGATGAATGTATCAGCAGGAAAAGTGGCTTGTTCACTGCTTGGATGAGGAGGGCAAGAATGAAGAGATCCCTAAGGATGACTCTCAAGTTTCCGGTTTGGGCAAGGAGAGAGGAAGTGATATCATTCCCCCAGATGAAGGAAAATGAAAGAGGAATGACTCTGGGGGAAAAAGAGGAAATAGGTTCTTTTGGACACATGGAACCTCCACGTGGAGATATCCAACAGGCGAGATGTTTGGGTGGAAGGTCTGAGTGAGAGATTCCCAGTGCAACAGGTTGTGAACATCAAGGGCTGAAACTGGCCCTGGGCATGAGTGAGATGGCTCAAGGAGAGGGCAAAGGGTGAGAAGAAAAAGTGGTACCCTGGAGAACACTCACACGGGCTGAGAAAGAAGAGCCAATGACTGAGAGGGGGTAAGAACCAAGACAGAAGCAGACCAAGAGAGAACGGTGTCCTCAAAGCCAGGGGAGGTGAAGTTTTCACAGGGAAGGAGTAGACCCAGCTTGGGGGTCGGGGAGGAAACCCATTGGCAGGGGCCTCAAAGTGCACTGAAGGTGAAGGTGAAGAAGACAAGAGACCCAGGCAAGGAGGAGAGGCCACACCTGAAAAGAAAAAGGGCCAAGCAAGATGATCTTCTGTTTCGCTTGTGTTAACCCATGCCGGGAGGAGGGAGAGAGAGGGAGAGGCTGGAAACACAGAGGCCAGCCCTTCCCAAAGTCGTTCATTTAAGGGTGGGCGGGAAGAGCATCCCAGCGGAGCATAATGAATAAAGCAGCTTATCCACCTGGGACCTGGCGATGCAGGCCTGCCCAGAGCTACGCGTGGGCATCTCTTTAGCCCTGTGGTTACTAAAACGTGATCGTGGCAGTTATTCAGCTTCAACACCCCTGAAACCCCCTAGGACTTTCGTGATCCCTAGTAACTTCAGGCCCAGCTTTGGTGTTTTAAAAGCATTATCAGGTGAAAATGGAACCCTTGCTGTAATTCCGATGGGACTTTCCTGTTCCAGCTGGAACTTGTATGGCATGGGAACATACCATTACCATAACAGACGGGCTCCTGGCTGAAGTCATCCCCACAATTTTAAGACTACAATTCTGATTCCTTCTTAGCAGTCCTTAGCTTTTCCTTTCCTAGTTTATGCTGAGTTCCTCCCTTAGGGCTCACACGCCTTTCCAGGTGTTCGTGCTCAGTCTCTGGTTTGTCCCGCTCTCTCTGCCTCCGTGCCTTAGCTATTAACGTTCAATGTCTGATCAAGTTCATTGGAGGGGTGGCTTTGGTTTAACTTTCTGGCCCTTAGAACTCTTGGTTTTTCTCCACAAGCTGCAGGAAATCTACAAAGCAGGGAGTGACATGTACACTAGTCTCTATCTCACAAATAAGTCATTTTAAAGCCCTAATTTCCTCTTCTTACATTACATCAGAAGGGAGTAAAACATGATTTTATCCTTTCTAAATCCTTCCCCGGGAGCTACTTTCAGTGAAAATTGTTGGTTAAAGGTTACCTGATTCTCCTCTTTGCTACTGCTACTTACAAAAGTCAGTCACAGATTGCCTCAAAGCAAAGTTTTCCAAGAATTTTCTTTAAAGGACCTGCCTCCTGAACGCTGAATAGTACAGTCTGAATAAAATGTTAACTTTTTTTTTTGTCAGAACGGCAACAACTTTCCAAATAGCTTCAGTGTGCATGAATGTGTGTGCCCCAGTTCCTTCAGATCTTTTCTGCTTTTCAAGAAATAAAATATCACAGATGAAAGCACCGCCCCAATTCCATTTCTTTTCTTGCCCTGAGAGAGATAAACACCATCCTTCATTTTGTGTTTATCAGTCACATGCATATTTTTATAAACACAAGGCAAATAAACAATATCTAATGTTATCTGATCTGTTTTTGAGCTTCATATAAAGAGCACCATACTCTTCATTTCAATCTGCACCCTGCTCTTTTCACTCAAATTTTATGTTTATCCATTTGGAAATATGTACATCTAGTATATTTATTTTAAATACACAGTGGTAGTTTCCACTGTATGAACATACCATGCCTATTACCCATTCTCCTATTAATGAATACAAGTTTTTCCTATTTTTTACTTATTTATTTTATTATTATAAGACAGTGATGCCATGGAGAGTCTTGGATGTGTTCCATGGACTCATGAGTATATAGCCAGGGGTAGAAGCGCCAGGCGACAAGGCACGTGTGTCTTCAGACTCACAGGATAGTGTCCGATGCTGTATTAGTTAGCATACAGCAGCGTATGAGCCCAGAGCTTCTTCAAGGTAAAAATCACCCTATCCCATCCAGGTGTGCACAATACTCCAGAGCCTTGGGGAATAAGAGTTGTGTCTGCCTAAATAGAATTGCTCTTATAAAGATGAAAAGAAATTGAGGGCAAAACTGAATGAGAGATTGCTCTAGAGCAAATGAAGTGTCCAACAGAGTGAGCTTCAGGATATAGGACAGCAGGGCATTTTCAAACGTAGGAAATGATATAAATTTATGAAGATGACCTAATATAAAGTAAATTGCCTTTTCTTGGCAAACTACTTGGACACCAAAAAAAAAAAAATCAATTGAAAGAATTCAGATACTGCACTCTCCCACAAAAGCAGCAAATCTGTCAAACTTCTCTGAATGCCCACAGCAGCCTCCACTTAAAATAAACATCACCTGTAGAAGATTCCTAGTGACTCCTGGAATGGGCCTCTAACTATCATCTCTGTGTATATGAATTTACAAAAAAAAATAAACTTTTTTCATCCTTAAATCCCCTGTTCATTGCCTGACCTATATTTATACTTGCTGGTATTTTTAAATATTGCTGAACAGAATATCTCTGATGTGATTTCTTAAAATCTGGTAGCAACAGCTGCCTCTTCGGAGAAGGACTGGGAGTCTGGGGGACAAAGGTGGGCGGAAAGCAGACGGGACAAGTTATTACTTTGTCATTATTAATTAATCATTTTTAAATGAGGCTAAGACTTCACCTTATCAACCCACAGTCAACCTCTCTAAGTACATGTTAGGACTAGATGTCCCCTTTTCTGCAAAGCTTCCTCTAACTCCTCCAAAACTCAAGAATCACTCAAGCCCCCAACACATAAATCTCTCAAAGAACCAAACTTGGATCTCCAAAATAAACAAACGGCTCATGCAGCTCTATGTCAAAAAAACAAACAAGCCAATCAAAAAATGGGCAGAAGATCTAAATATACAGTTCTCCAAAGAAGACACACAGATGGCCAAAAAGCACATGAAAAGATGCTCAACACCACTAATTATCAGAGAAATTCAAATCAAAACTGCAATGAGGTATCACCTCACGCTGGTCAGAATGGCCATCATCAAAAAGTCTACAGACAATAAATGCTGGAGAGGGTGTGGAGAAAAGGGAACCCTCCTACATTCCAACAGGTGGGAATGTAAATTGGTACAGCCACTATGGAGAACAGTATGGAGGTCCCTTAAAAAACTAAAAGTAGAACTACCATATGACCCAGCAATCCCACTACTGGGCATATACCCTGAGAAAACCATAGTTCAAAAAGAGTCATGTGCCACAATGTTCATTGCAGCACTATTTACGATTGCCAAGACATGGAAGCAACCTAAATGTCCATCAACAGATGAATGGATAAAGAAGATGTGGTACATATATACAATGGACTATTACTCAGTCATAAAAAGGAATGAAACTGGGTCATTTGTAGAGACGTGGATGGACTTAGAGATTATCATACTAAATGAAGTAAGTCAGACAGAGAAAGACAAATATCACAGGGCATCACTCATATGTGTAATCTAATTTTTTAAAAAAAAGATACAGATGAACTTATTTACAAAACAGAAGCAGACTTATCAATATCGAAAACAAACTTCTGGTTACCAAAGGGGAGACGCAGTGGGGGAGGGATAAATCAGGAGCTTGAGATGAACTCATGCACACTACTATTGCATAGGATAGATGACCAATGGGGATGTATTGTATAGCGCAGGGAACTCTACTCAATATTCTGTGATAACCTATAGGAGAAAAGAATCTAAAAAAGAATGAGTATATGTTTATGTATAACTGAATCACTTTGCTGTACACCTGAAACTAACACAACGTTTTAAATCAACTATACTCCAATCAAATTAAAATATTAAAAAAAAAAACTTGGGGTTTGTATTTGTTTCTCTTCTTGTATACTACCTTTTTTTGTCTCTCTGAGGACAGGAGCTATGTATTTCACTCAGGATCCTCTACCCCAAGTAATGTGCCTGAAATAGTTGGTACTCAATAGACATCTTTAGAATAAACACAGTGAAGTGTTCTTTACCATACAATGGTTTTAAAATGACCCGAGGAATGTATTCATTACTTTTACTTGTTTTACATACTGGTGCTCTTGAAAAGGTTTGTTTAGGAAAAAGATACAGTCCTTGAAGGTGTTTCAGGGCAAGCCCTATGAGAACAGGGATTATGTCTGTTTTATTAACTTCTGTGTCCCAAGCATATCTGAGCTAGTGCCTGGCACACAGCAGGTGCTAAAAAAATGTGTTGACTAAATGAAGATCCTCAGTTTTGAAGCATTCTACATACCAGGAATCCAGTTCCTCTCTCTATTAAGTTTTTTAATTCTTTTAATTCACTTATTTATTTATTTTAATTGTGTTAAAACATACATAATATAAACTTTATCATTTTAAGCATTTTTAAGAGTATGGCTCCGTGGCATTAAGTATATCCACACTGTTGTGCTACCAACACCACCTTCCTCCATTAACTTTTCAGATTTTTAACCCCAATCTGCAACATGGCATTTCAAATCATTAGAGAGAGAAATAGTTCATTCTTATTACAAGGTCCTACATTAGTATGAAATTAGCTGCTTTGTTTTCCACCTCTTCCTTTTACAAACTCGCAGCCGCCATGATCCCTTCAGAAGCATCTGTCTCTGTCTCAATTTGCTCTCTTTCTCTCCCTTTCCTCTCCCTGATTTCCCATCCCTCTCTTTCACCTTCTCTCAGCCATTCACCCTTTATTTACTCTCTATCACATAAACTTAACTTTCTCATCAAATGTGAAAGGGTTTGATGTGTTTACAATCCAAACCCATTCTTTTTTTTTTGGTGGTACGCAGGCCTCTCACTGCTGTGGCCTCTCCCTTTGCGGAGCACAGGCTCCGGACGCGCAGGCTCAGCAGCCATGGCTCACAGGCCCAGCCGCTCTGCAGCACGTGGGATCTTCCTGGACCGGGGCACGAACCCATGTCCCCTGCATCGGCAGGCGGACTCTCAACCACTGCGCCACCAGGGAAGCCCCCAAACCCACTCTTTTACACATGAGGAAACAAAGTCCTTTAAAAGAATGTATGCATTCTCTCAAAAACAGCAGACATCCAATCAAGATGTTAGAATAAACGTTCTGTCCACTCATCTATCAAGTCACGCACTCCCTTCTCTCTCTGTGTATTTTTTGGGGTAAGTAGTTATAAAAGTATGTGCATCTGAATGAACATTTGTGACTCTACTGTCTAATGTCTAGATGCATACCTGCGTGTGTGCGTGTGTGCGTGTGAAGGGTCAAACTAACCCAGAGTGTGTTTAGGATTCTGCCTGAAGGCCTAAGATCACCTACAAATAGCAAAGGAGAAAATATATATATTTTTTTTTAGGAGAAAATATTTTTAACTGACAATCCAAAGTGGAATGTACAGAATCGATCCTCTAATTGATCCTTACCTACCCTACAGTAAAGGAATAAATAAACTCACCTTCTGCAACAGAAACAAGACCCTTGACTTTGTTGGTTCAATAAGATGAGCTCACCCTTGAGTTCCCTGACCAGCTGATTCCTGATCCAGTTGATACAGACGTGACCTCCTGCAGAAGAGCCTGATCCACCCAACACGTGACAATGAACTTGGGAAACAGTGAGCTGGAGCGTAAGCTCCCTCAGGACAAGAACCACACGATGACTCTTTGTTCTCCTCCAACACACATATAACACATATGCACGGGGATGCACACCTTATACAGAGACCGTGGGTTTTGTGTGTGTCTGCCTGTGAGCAGGTAAAGTCTCTGGATATTATGAAACCAAAACTAATAGAACTATTTAATTTTTGGCTTACTTGTCCACCTTCCCCTTTCCGCTTCCCAAGGGCAAAGACACTTCATAGCATTCACTACTGCACATTATATTATATATTGATTAGTTCATTCGATATTATTTTTATTCCATCTGTATTTATTTATTGTTTGTCTCTCCCCCCATGGAATGTAAGCTTCTCCACAATACCCAGCCTCCAGGCCATCAATAAATATTTGTGGAATGAATGTGTACGTCCTTCATGTCTATAACCTCAGCACCTACCACAGTGAACAAAACAAACACTCAAAAAAAAAAATACTCAAAATCACAGAACAAAAGGTGGACAAGCTTCTGTCTGGGGGTCTCAAGGCAAAGTGAGATGCTTTGCTTTGAAATGACCTTCCTCTCAGTGTTAAGCTGGAGTCCTCCAGCAGGTCTCACCTTTGTGGATTCTAAAATTACTTCCTATTTTGTTATATCTTTGAAATAGCAAGTTTATTTCTTATTGAAGTTGATTTACAAAGTTATAGTTGATTTACAAAGTTGTGTTAGTTTCAGGTGTACAGCAAAGGGACCCTATTTCTTTTTTAGTTTGGGGAATCAGTATACCAGCTTCTTCTCCCCCCACCCCTGCCCTGACAGACTCTATGGTGACAGTAGAGTGGGGTGTGTGAGTCTCCAAACCAGGAGCCAGAATTCAAATCCTGACAACTTCATTTCCTTATCATGAGCTGTGGCAAGTTAATGAAGCTTTGTGTGTCTCAGTTTCCTCAACTGTAGAATAGAGATAAATAATAATACTACCCACTTCAGAGCAGTATTATGAAGAATAAGTTAGGTAATATATGTAAAGCTTTTAGCAGAGTACCTGGCACCAAGTCTGATTACTATTAATCTTCCCACCCCGTCAACTTTGCAAGTTACTTTAATGGAGTCAGGAGAGGGAAAGGAGAGAAGAGAATTCTGTGAGTCAAACATGGAAAATTAGCGGCTTCGCTGGTGGCACGGTGGTTAAGAATCCGCCTGCCAATGCAGCGGACACGGGTTCCAGCCCTGGTCCGGGAAGATCCAACATGCCACGGAGCAACTAGGCCCGTGCGCCACAACTACTGAAGCCCGCACGCCTGGAGCCCGTGAGCCACAGCTACTGAGCCCGCGCGCCACGACGGGTGAGGCCACCGTATTGAGAGGCCTGCGCACCGCAGCGAGGAGTGGCCCCCGCTCGCCACAACTAGAGAAAAGCCCGCGCACATCAATGAAGACCCAACGCGGCCAAAAATAAATAAATTAATTAATTAGTTAATTAATTAAATTTATTTAAAAAGAAAAACATGGAAAATTAATAAAACATAGATTTAGCACAACTGACCATGAACTAAAACCTTCTGTGAAACATTCAAGTAGCAAAGTTTCTTCAGGTGTAGAATAATACTCTTAAATTTAAGCCCAAGTTACCATGTTCAATTATCCCTCATCTGAAATAAAGTATGCGCTTGCTCTTAGAGGCTATAGGCTCCATGTCGCCCTGTCCCATAGAACTTTCTGTGGTGATGGAAACATTCTGTAATCTGCACTGTCTGAAATGATGGCTACTAGATACATACAGCTACTGAGCATCTGTCATGTGACCAATGTGACTAAAGAAGTGATTTTTTTTTTTTTTTTTGCGGTACGCGGGCCTCTCACTGTTGTGGCTTCTCCCATTGCGGAGCACAGGCTCCGGACGCGCAGGCTCAGCGGCCATGGTTCACGGGCCCAGCCGCTCTGCGGCATGTGGGATCTTCCCGGACCGGGGCACGAACCCGTGTCCCCTGCATCGGCAGGTGGACTCTCAACCACTGCACCACCAGGGAAGCCCAGAAGTGATTTTTAAATTTTATTTAATTTTGGTTATTTTAAGTTAAGTAGCCGCGTGTGGCTAGCAGCCATCCTATGGGCCGCACTGCTACAGGGGATCTGAGCTCACAAGCTCCTTGACTTGGCCCTCGCCTGCTCTCCAGCTGTTGGTCTGCTCCTCTCCCTCGCCCCAGAAATCAACACTCACAAGGCCAAACTGCTGGTTCACACCTCCATGGCTGTGCATATGCTGGCCTCTTTGCCTGAAATGCCCTTCTTCCCCATCCACCTCCAAACTTCATGAAAATCTTGTTCAAATTTCATTTCCTCAGGGCAACTCTCCCTAACTCCTTCCTGCCTGACCTCATCCCACTGCCGACACAGTCCAGCATCACCTCCTCTGTTTCTCTGCATCTGTTTCTGTTGCTCTCAGTGTTTTGTACTTGTCACTTATTCTATGTGACACTAACAGACTATGGGAATTCTAAGGACCAGGTCTTATTCTCTCTTCTTTCTAGTGATATGTGCCCATCCCATAATACCTGTGCAGTAAATATTTGCTGAGTAACATTATTAATTTGTGAATACGTGCAATGTTCCATTAAAATATACTTCAGAACATTGACCATCACTCCATGATTATGAAAACCATTTAGGTCAAATTCTATTATAAGGCTTATTTTCAAATAATAAAAAAGTTCTTAGAGTCTCAGTTGAAGGTCTGCTGATTTCAAGCCATATCAATATAAGATTTCAGTACTAACCAAAGAATATACATGTTCCCGGGAACAAAATCCAACCTGTAGCTGGTCCTCCTAAGGGTCTGGAAGTCTCTTGGATTTCAGAAGCTGATCCCGCCATTGATCTGTCCCCAGTGCAGTGACTTACTAGGGAGACACAGATGAGGTTGAAAAGCAGGAAGACAAGAGGACATGAGTATGGACACAGATGGGAATTCAAGAGTGACTGATCCTTGCTGCACCCTCTACCCAAATCCTACCCTCGAGAAGGAAATAATTAAAATCTTATCTAATGTGAAAAATAATGATTGTGCGTGATATGTGTTTTTTCAATGACACGTGTTATCCAAAACTACGGTGTTACCTCTATTCCTTAGCAAAGCTTTTGCTCAAGAAATCCTCCTTGTTAAATTATGTAGCCTCTGTTGCAATATTAACCTGCCCTGAGAGCTACACTGGTTCATTTCCTATCACAGTTTTCTGACTAATCCTTTATTTGGATTCCCATACGGTGTTCCTACAATTAGAATAAGCTCTTGATGGATAAGTTTCTGTGAACCTAATTTGTATATTTCCCAAGTACCAAGCAGATGTATTTTACAAATGATTATCTTTCCTGCCCTCCAGGAACTTATTGTTCAGTAAGACAAACAAATAAATATGCAGTGATCAGAAATGCCTTTTTGTGGGTACAGTCATGTCAGCAGGGCAAGAAACGGATTCCAGAAAGAACATGAATCCCAAGGACTTTATCTTCAAATCAGATATGGATTTGTTTTGTTTTCTTATTAATTATGTGGTTTTATTGTAAAATGCAAAAACAGCACTTTCTAATGTAATGAACATTGATTTAACAAATGACTGAGTTCTTTAGGGCTATATGATCATTTAGATAAATCTCTAATTTTCCCATAATATTGACAGCTTTTAAGCAGTCTTTTCTCTGATTTCCCTTTCCCCCTGCCCAACACATATCTCCAGAATTTTAATCGAAGATGTTTCCAAAAAAGACAAAGGCGTAAGATAGCTTTTGAGGCTGCTAATGAATACCATGAGAGAAATATCTTTCCCTAAGGTGTCCTAAAAGTAAATATAGGGATATCAATTTATTTTTTAACTTCCTTCTGAAATCTGTACTTCTAGGAGGAACATTAAGTCTAGAGGTTACATTCTATGTGCCATTGGAATTGCTTGTGAATTCTCCTAATATAAGATGCACTTATTTCCAAAATGTGTCCATCACTACTTAGAAAAAGCAGATCTGGCTTTGAAAGATTATGTTTTGAGATTAAAAATGAAGATAGTGCCCTTAAGTCTCTCAAGATTTGTAAGGCTGGCATACCATCTATCTCAATAATAACTAACAAGAATGTCAAATGGACAGAAACAGCCATGGTAAGCAAGGGCTTGCAGCTGACAGTGACTGCTTTATTTTGGGTGATGGGGAACAGCGTTTGCATTAGTTCAAGAGAAATACAGTGCCCTCCCAACTCTAGGTATCAGTGTATTCAATCCCCCTGCTGGTCCATTTTCTGTTGCTTCAATTAAAAATCAGTCGATACAAAGTCAAAATGTTGTACATCCTTCCCCTACCCCTTTCCCCGTCACTGTGTTTCCAGCTTCACCGGAAGAACATGTCACTATGGTAACCAATCCCTCTGGTGCACAGACCAAGTCAACCTTTCTAGTCGGATCACCAAGCAGAGCAACATGGAATCAAAGCTCTCAATGGAACCACCAGAAGCCACGAATTCCATCCCCCTTTTTCTAAGTGGGGTTAACCAGTACCAGACAGAAGGATACCAGTCTTGTTCCAGGAGATGTTCAAGAAAGGAAATTCAAGAATGTCCTTCAGCAAGTCCTACCAGTGTTTGTCAGTCATTATTAACATGAATTCTTCCTCACATGTCAACTAACTTCCTACCACTGCAATTTTAATAAAAGCAGAAAATGACGGATAAAACAACATTTTCTGAATCTGAGAATTTGAAAACTGCTACGAAGTCACCCATTGTCAAAAACTCTTCCGCTTCCTCTTGTTTTCCCACTTCTAAATCCAAACCCAAGTTATTCTCTTCTGCAATTCTCCAATATCCTGTACAGCTTGACAAAGTTGTAGAGCTCCAAGCGGGACACCCTGCTCTAATAAGAGTCTAACCATGAAGCAGATGTGATATTTGTAATAGTAATACATTCTTAACTAAATCAGCTAAAATCCCTCGTCATTCTACAGAAGCTGTAAAACAAACATTAAGATGGATTCTCTTTCTGGACCTACCCCACCTAAATCTAAATCCATATCCACTGTTTGCCTTTCTTAAACAACTGACTTTTTTTCAAATTAACAATTTTTTTCTGATCCATGTCAACAGTTTTATAAATCAAAGAATATCAGTTCTCACATATAAGATTTTAAAACAGGAGAAACCTTGCATTATAATTACTGAGACATTAAGAAACTGCTTGGTATCTTGGCCACAGAGACTTTGCAGATAACAGCATTGTTTTCACTTTGGTATCACCACTTAATAGATGAAGAAAATGAAGGGAGGTGCGGGGAACAAGACATATAGAATTGCACCACATCTTCCAGGGTGCAGCTACCATCAATGCATATTCCCTTCTTCAGAGCAATATTAGTATACATCGAAACAACATCTCAGTAGGTTAACGGAACAGGATAGTCCCCAAAGTATAAATCATGCAAGATTTACAAACTGCATCAGATGAAGAGACTTTTAAAAATTTATGTGATCATATTAAAGTATCAAATAAATTTTTATCATTAGCAAATGCAGTTTGTTTTCTGTTTTGGTATACTTTGGGTATTTTTTATACAAATCTTCTGAAAATAGTATTTTTTTGTCTTAAGTACCCACTTTGGTGCTGCTGGAAGAACTACTTTTTGTGTGCTTATTAGATCTTGTTCATATTCAATGTGCATAAGACACTTTTGTCAACCACTTTCTCAAAATGAGAAATCAAGAATTGTGGCATGATGCTACAGGTCAACGGGCTTTGGGGGTGAAACAGGGCAGGGGCTGTGATTTATTAATGTTTATATGACCAATGCCTGCAGTATGCCCGGTATAGCATAGCACTTAAACGCTTCCGGCATGAATAAGGCCTTCTCTGTGAGATGTTTTCCCAAATTTCCCTTGATGAATCAGTTCAACAACATCCAAAACAAAGATTAAAACTAGGAGTGTGTCTACACCGACAAATCACTCTTAAAGGGCTTCCTCTACTAAAAGCAGAACATTATAGACTCCCTTGCTTTTCAGAGACTACTGAAGCCATTTCCCTGTGTAAAAACCCTGGACCGTGAGATTCTACTGGAATCCCATCAGACAAAACGCAAGGCAAGAGGCCGGGTAGGGAGAGGTAAGCCTCCATTACCAGCTACTCGGCGGCAAGATCTGGCCACTGCAAGCCTCAGCCGAGCCTGGATAACCTGACCTCCTGGAACCAGGAGGCCTGCGAGACTGCGGCCGCTCAAGGGAGGAGAGGGCGGCCCGGCCCAGAGGCGCCGGTCTCTCCGCAGCGCCACGCGTCGCGGCGAGCGCTTACCTTTCCGAATCAGGGCCGCGATCTCCGCGTCGAAGCCCTGTCGGTGGCACTTCCTCCAGAGGCCAGTGTTGGTGGAGTTGTACTGCCGGCTGCACTCGTCGGCGGGGCTCATGGCGAAGAGCTGCCGGCGATTCCGGGCCCGGAGGAGTGTGCCCTCCCAGCGGTCCAGGCGCGAGCGGCTGGCCCGGAGTGGCAAGTTGTTGTTATTGTTGTAAATGAAGCCAGGGTCGACCCGGCGCGTGTTGAAGGCCTTGCACCTGTCCCTGTGCTTCCTGGCGTCCGTCTCGTACCAGTGGTCTGAGCAGACGGCCACGGCCAGCATGCCCAGGGCGCAGAGCGCTAGCGACAGGCCCGTGTAGAGCAGGAACCTTCCGGCAGCCATGCCTCCGCTTCGCGGCTACACCGTGGGCATGACCCGCCGCAGCCTCGCCTTCCCTCCGCGCGCCCGGAACACAGCTGCGGGCGGGCGGGCTGCCGAGCCAAGGAGGGGGAGGGGGCGGGAGAGGGGGTCGCGCAGCGGCGCCCCCTCGGCCCCCGGCTGCCGGTGCGCAGCCCAGGGACTGCGGGAACGCGGGCGGGCAGCCTAAAAAGTTCTCATCCGGAGAGGCTCCGGCAAGCCTCTGCGCATCCTGCGGAGCAGGTGCAGCCTCAGGCGGCGGCGAGCCAGACACGGCCGCCTCCCGCCCCCTCCCGGCTCGGCAGGAAGCGACTGCTCCGAACCCGCCGCGGCCGCACTCAGCCGGGCTTCGGGCGACGCTGCCCTCGGGCCGGAAACCAAACACCGAGTGCCCTCGGCTGCGGCGGGGCTCCTTGGGCTTTCTTTGTGTAGGGGGGCGATGGGACCCACTCGCTTGGCTTTCTTGGGAGGGGGATGGGGGTGGGAGAGTGTCTATCAGGAGGAGCCGCTAGACACTGGATGAACTGCAACACCCGCGATGCGGCCGGCCCGCGAAGGAAACCTCCAGATGCCAGGGCTGCCTGCCCTGCGTCCCGCCTGGGTCTCCCTCTTAGCCACTCTCCCCCTTCCGGTCTGCGAGAGAAGAAATGTTCTTCCTCTCTGGGTCGGGTCTTTTAAAAATCTCTGTCCTCTGGCCACCAGCAGGTCCTTTGCTTCTTCTGGCCAGCGCGCTGCGCTCAGAGGCGGGCTCGCAGTCGGCGCACGGTCTCGGCCGACCTTTCCCCGCGAGCTCCCGGGTCGTCTGCCTCTTGCTTCGCCATTCAGGCGGCCCCTCGGGCCGACGGTGCGGTCACCCGGACGGCGTTACCGGACGAGCCTTGGCCGGGGGTTTGCGGCGACGGGGCGGCAGCTCGCGGGCGCGAGAGGCGGGCTGCGCCGGGGAGGGCGCACCCGGCAGGGCGCACCACGCGGGGCTCGCGGAGCTCGGCGCAGGGCGCCTTCAACACCATGGACAGGTCGCGCGATGGCTGCTCCCCGCCAGCCAAGCAGCCAGCCCCCGGGGCGTCATGCCGCCCTCCCCAGTGCCGTCTTCTTCCTGGAGTGTCCACCCTGCCACCTTCAGACCCGCCTCTCCCGCGGCGCCTCCGCCTCACTTCATCTGGCTCCCGGGTAGCCCCGGGAACGTGCTGCCCGGGAGCTGCAGGTACCCAGAAAAACAACTGCCCCGGCCCTTCAACACAATCCGCCCCCTTCTCCTTACACCTGAGCCCCAGCACTCTAGCACCCCGTCTGCGCTGCCCAACTGGGGTCAGCCGCTCTCAGATTGCAGCATTTTCTTCGCAGCCCACCCAGGAGCTGAGGTGCCGGCTCGCTCGGCAGCGTGCAGAGAATCGCATCCCAGCCTCGGCGTTCCACGATCAGGCTCCCGGCGAGGTGGTCGCCGAGGTGAATGGGGCGAGGGTGGGGGAGGGAGGCTGGGTCGCTCAGCTTCCCCTCCCGGCCTCCTCCTCTAGCCGCGGCGGCTCCGGGGCCTTGCGGTCTCGGCCGGTGCCGGGGAGCGAGAGCCCAGGCTGCGCCCGGGAGGCTCGGGAAATAGCATCGCCCGATTGCGGGCGCTGTAGGAAGCCGCTGCTGTGCTCGCTCGGGCGCCGGGCGCTGCAGCCTTGGCTAAAACCCACAGACGAGAACACGGAGCGCGCAGCCAAAAGCTAGTGATGTCATCCGTGCAACGTGAGCCTCATCTCTTATTTTTCTAGCATTCTTAAAGATAAAGTGCACCATTTCCCAGGCAAAATGTCTAAGCCTTATTCTTTGACCAGGCAAGTCAATGGTGTCTAGAGAGGTTTGTGCCCAACCACATCCATATTTATGCACATATACATATATGTGGTATGTAGCATGTTTACACGCATTAGTATTAAATTAGGGATGTTGCCTCCATCTCCTGTTTATCTCTTTTCAGTCGTGGAAAATTCCCTTAAATAGAAGAAAAGACTGCTTATTGCGGAGTCGGCATTCAGAGGGGCTGAGGAAGTTCCCTGCATCCCCGGTTTCGGTCGCAGATGTCCTGGATTGTATTTGATCTTTGTTTTCCCTAGAAAGCCACAGGCGCTATCCTATCAGCTACAGGCGTTTCCACCCGGGGCTGAACGCGTGTCCGCGGGGTTGTCACCGCCAGCCCCGGTCCAGCCCCACGCCAGCGCCAGACACCCGACACACACCCACCTCCACTTGCCTCCACCTCCCTCCTCAGCGGGAGAAGAAAAAAGAAAATTGACTGATCCTTTCCAGACAAGAGGAACAGAATTTTCATGGGTGTGGGGGGGTGGTGCTTAATAGACATTATGAAAACGCCCAGGGCCTCGCGCTTTGAGGAGGGGAAGTGGGGTTAAACGAAACCTCGGTGCGGGCTTTGTCCTTATCCGGGTGGGGGCTGGATTTGGGCTCTGCGAGGGCTCTGAGAGGTGTCGCGGGTAGACCCCAGACCTTGAGCGAGTGGGCCCCGAGCGAGCCCAGCTTCATCCCCACACACACACCGCCCGGCTCACGTGAGACGGCGCCGCAGGGCTGGGAGCCTCCCTCCCAGGTCGAAACCTTAGGCTCTTCACTCTAAGCCTCGCCCCTCATTTTCACCCTCATTCCAAAGCCGAGGGCCTGCACTGCCGGGTAAAGAGCTACCCTGGAGAGTAAGAGAGGGTCCGGCACCCTGCTTTGAACAACTGGGCCTGCGATGCAAAATGAGCGCACCTCCACCATATTCTTTTTGTCTTTTTTCCTCCTTCCTGCATTTTGAAAATCGCGAACGAGGCGTTTCAGTGCCATCTAGTGGGGGAGGGGTGTGCCTCGCTTTTCGTCCCTGATGCTGCAATGGGACTCGCTGAAGGGACAGCTGAACCCGAGGATGTCCGCTCGGGTTCCTGGGTGCCCCACTGGTCGCGGGCTGCAGGCATGTCCCCTCTGCCAGATCCCGGTCCCGGGAGCTAAGGCGGAGCTAAGCGACTTTGGCCACAATGTCTTCTCACCTTTCTTTCTACACTCCTCTTACCCGCTCTCCCTCCGTCAACCGTGAAAAAAACAGAAACAAGTGCAGACACTTCGTACACAGGCAGGCAACGTCTTAAATTTCTGGAGCTATTTTCTTCGGTAAAGCCCAGAGCACTTTTAGCTTAGCAGTATGCCTGCCTTTGACAATAGGAAGGAGGCAGAAAGGCGAAATGACATCCACAAGGTCACTCGGGAAGCTGGGGCACAGCCAGCAGTAGAGCCTCAGTCTCCTGGTACCCAACTCTCCTGCCCCTGAGAACCAGCTGAAAGAGGTGCACCTGAGACCTCTGGAAGCCCAGGCAGCTTCTGTTCACAATAAATGTACTTGTTCATTTTGTCTGTATTCTTCCTCTCTCTGCCATTATTCCACTCCTTTCTTGCTCTTGCTTTTTAACTTTTTCTCCTGGCCTGTGCCTTAGGCCTGCTTCCAATGATGTGCCTTGCCCCTCCCTCATGGTCCTCCTGAGCAGTCCTGCGGGGGGAAGGGAGCAAAATGCACAATGTCATCTTTTCTGAACATCATTAAAATTGTATTTTGAAATGTTTGTCCTCCATCCCCAAAATCCTATGAAAGACACTGATTAGAGGCCTTCTTTAAAGTGCAACGTTCTTGGACAGCCCTAAACCATTTGGAGATGATCCTGGTCTTTGGGGCTAAAAAGATGGTGGATTCTTCCTCTAGACTATATGACTACAGGATTTTCTTTTCTCAACTGAGTGATCTACATTTCTTCCCTCTGTCTTCTTCCAATTCCTCATTAGTTACGGCTCACAGTCTCTGTATTTCCAACCTAATCCTTCCCATTCGCACCTACACTGGCCTAGGATCACAGAAGCTCAAAATTGGAAGGAACTTTAGAGTTACCCACACAATAACACATGAATCTCTTCAAGAACATTTCCAAAAAAAGTGACTGACCGGCTTCTGCTAGCACACTTGCAGTGATAGAAAAATCACTGTCTTGGGGGACTTCCCTGGTGGTCCAGTGGTAAAGAATCCGCCTTACAATGCAGCGCATGCAGGTTCGATGTCTGGTCAGGGAACTAAGATCCCACATGCTGTGGGGCAACTAAGCCCGGGCGCCACAACTACTGAGCTCGCGAGCCTCAGCTAGAGAGCCCACATGCTGCAGACTACAGAGCCCACACGTCCTGGAGCCTACGCACCACAACTAGAGAGAGAAAACCTGTACACCACAGCTAGAGAGAAGACTGCGCTGCAACAAAAGATCCCGCATGCCTCAAGGAAGATCCCGCGTGCCGCAACTAAGACCCGACACGACCAAAAATAAATAAATCTTTAAAAAAAGAAAAAGAAAAATCACTGTCTTGGAAAGCACTACTGGATGGTGCACGTGGTTACACAGGTCTTCCTTATCCTAAGTCTTATCCTAGGTCCCTGGAATTCTACCCATTGGCCTTCGAGAAGCCCACAGATACCTGATCCCTCTTCCATATAATGGTCTTTCTCATATTTGACATCAGCCACCATGTTCTCTCTAAGCCTTCTTCCCTCCAAGCTAAATATTCTTTCTTCATGTCCTCCTTGTGCTTGCTCCTACTGGGTTTCTAATACCTCCTGATTTTTAGTGCTTCCTGCATCAGATCGTGCTCCTGGATCTAACAGTCATGGCATGACCCATGTAGAACCAAAGATCCTCACCTCCTCTTCTAGGAGACTACAAGTCATCCCTTTGGAATGCTATCCTAGGGTCTTGCCCCGAAATGACATTAAGATCATTTGCAATTTGTGAAATCTACATTTTTGAAATTTGGAATTCTATTTGCGCACACACACACACACACAGGCATACACACACATCTATTTTTAAGTTCACATTCTCCAGGCTTTCTCCAAGGTCAACATCAGAGATTCAGAGATATCATTAAAACTTCTTTCAGTTTCCTGGGGTACAGCTCACACAGAGCAGATAGATGCTCTCCTATAATTTTTTCACCCATTGTGAACTATCTTCAGTTATCATAGTTGTTCTACCCTACACCCCACCTTCAGTCTGAAAATCACTCTCCTTGACATTGTCAATTGGAAGCAAAATAAAGGTTGATGAGGTGTGCTTTCTCTTAGCCGTCCATCAAGATTACATCATTGCCCAGAGAAAAGGCCCTCTGTATATTCTTATTTCTATTGTCCTAATTAACTTTGGACATTATTTGAAACCCAAAAGTTATCTTCCACTTTAGCCCTCCTGACAAAGTCCCCCAAGTCTGTGACGCGTTAGTACTTATGCTTGAATAGGTACACTTCTTTCCTTATGAAGATCTTCTTCCTAAATCTCTCCTCATCAGAGTCATATTGGTGTGATACCTACCTTCCTCCTTTTTTTCCTTATTAGGGTCATTATGGCAAAAGGCTATTTTCATCTCACCCCTGGGTTTCTAAGTCCACTCCTTGCTTTTATTTTCGTCTTCCTCCACCACAGCATCATATTAATCTTCTTAAATTCTACAGTCCTTTACTCAAAATTCTGCAGTGATTTCATTTTGCCTGTACAGTAAAGCTCAAACTCTGTACCCCACATAAAGCCCCACAAAGCTTCAGCCAGTTTTCTAAAGCTGACCGTCACATTCCCTTAGACACATCCTCTGTTCTAACCAGGCAGCCCTCTAGACATATTTTGAAAAACCCCACATTGGCATCACTCCTTTTGCCCATAAATATTTAATTGCTCTGCTTCTTAAAGTTCTTACAATTACAGGTGCCTCATATCAATAGGTCAAATAAATATCATTTGATCATCTCACTAGAAGCTGAAAAGACAACCAATTAAACCCAACAAACATTCTTGATATTTAAAAGCTCTTCCTATACCAGGAATGGTTTAAAATGAATAAGATCATCTCCTGCATAAAGAAGTATTTCAAACTAGTAGGAATAAAACAAATAACACAACAGGAAACCGGGCAAAGGTTATAAAAAGACAATTTACAGAAGAAGAAATTCAAATGGGAAATTAACATATGGGAAAAAACTCAATCTCACTAGTAATCAGGGAATACAATTTTTTTAAATACTGCTTTTTACCCATCAGATGGGAAAAAAGTACATGTCTGTTAATGTCAAGTGTTGGCCAGGGCATAAGGAAACGTGCTCCCATGCAAGGCTGATAGGAGAGTACACTGACATTGCCACGCTGGAGGACAATTCGGAGGAGCTGTTAAGATGAAAAATACAGGCTTGTTATGACCCAACGGATGTGCTTCTAGGTATTTAGCCTGCAGAGCACTTGTACAACAGGCAAAGAGTATATTCATCATACTACCTATATTAGTTTCCTAGCGTTTCTATGACGAAGTATCACAAACTATGTGTCTTAAAACATCAGAAATGTATCGTCACACAGTCCTAGAGGCTAGAAGTCCAAAATCAAGTTGTTAGCGGGACATGCTCCCTCTGGAACCTGTAGGGGACAATCCTTCCCGGCCTCTTCTAACCTCCAGGGTCTGCTGGCAATTCTTGACATTTCCCAGTTTACAGATGCTTCACTCCAGTCTTTGCTTGTGTCAGCACATGAACATCTACTCTCACATCATCCTTTCCTCTGTCTCCAAATTTCTCTCTTCTTATAAGGACACTAGTCTCATTGGATTAAGAGCCTAGCCTACTCCAGCATAACCTCATCTTAACGAATTACATCTACAATGACACTGTTTCTAAATAAGGCCATATTTTGAGGGCATGAGGATAAGGACTTCAACATACCTTTTGGGGGGGGACACTATTTAACCCATGACTTTACCTTTCATGTAAAAAAGAAAGGGACATAAGAAAATATTCATGTGTCTGCTTATTTGTGCAAAATTAAAGGATGATGGAAGAACCAAGAAGCCAAGCAGGCAACAGGAAGTTGATAGCAAAAAGCCACTACCACCCTGCAGCTGAAGGCAGGCTCACCTCTAACAAGGAGCTCAGGACGAGCATACAAATGGAGGCCCACATACCATATGTCTAAATGTTTAAAAGGCAGAAGTCAAGTGAAAAATTGTTAACTAAGAATTTTCTATCGTTCTACCTTTATGATGACAGAAATTTCAAATATGTGTAAAGTTATGGTTTTTGTATGAAAAAAAGTTGGCAAAATATCAGAGACAACCAAATTAATTATTACTGCTCATGCATTGATGGGCCAACAACGTGAAAGTGAGTAAAATAAAGACTTCGTAATTAACTTGTAATATGTGTATCATAAGACTTAACCTTCTTGACTTTTGTTTCAGAAAAATCATTCTATTGTTGTAACCAGGATTTTCACATAACATTATATTCCATAGATGATAATGCCAAATGTTTCTGACAACTGTTTTTGATTCACTGTAGTTTCTAGATAGTTTTTTTTTAATTAATTTCAATTTGGAGAAACTTTACTGAGGCAATAGCACTTCTATTGGAAGTGTCAATAAAATTCTTAAAGCAATACTTGCATTTGGAATTTTACATGTTACATTCAAGCACTGTAACAATCACATATGACAAATTATTGTTAATGCAAAAAATACTATATTACTTTCACCATATAAATCATTATCACATACAGCATGATTTTTACTATCTCTTAAAGTAACATCTATATCCACACAATATTAAGTTCTTCTTTCAAATATTTAAATGTCAGAATGAAGAAAACCAAAAATTGCAGTACATTGCTTAATTTATTCAAATCTCTCTACAAGACCATAACTTGATCAATAATGGTTGGAAAATAGTTACTACAGACATTACTTTGGGACTAATTGTATGTGAATCTTCTCTAAAATCATAAAAACATTTGCATTTCCTTGTTCTAATTTCCTTATATTTTTTTGGAATATCACTTTTGGTTCTACATAGTTCATTTCTACTTAGAAAACCATTTTCTTTACAATTTTAAAATATTTTAATCCCTTTAAGTGAGAAATTGCAAAATTTAGATATGCTTTTTTATATTAAAAATAGCAAGCAACAGTTCATATCAAAAACTTTTCGATAGCACAAATCCAAAGTTAATTTCATTTTCCACCAAAGACCACATTTTGCTCTGTATTTAAAGATCTTCTATTGTTTCATTTACCTACCTAGTATATCTTATACCCTCTCTCAATTAAATTTAATGGCTTTAACAACATTTAATTGACATTTCCATTATATGTCTTAAGTGGCTATAAAGTCAAATTTAAATGTATTTCATCTATGGATAGATTCAAGACATATCATAAATAATCTTTGAGTTTCCCCAAAGAACTTCATGACTATTCGCTCAGTTGAGGTCACATCGCTAGAAACAAATTCAAACTATGTTCCACACAAGAATATTTCTGGATCGGGGGCCAAAATTCAGATTAGGTCTACAGAAATACACTGGTAGTTTAAGAGCAATACGAATTGCAAGAGCATAATGTTGTAAAAAGTTCCTCAGTTACTGTGTGCTACTGTTCAAAATACCATGCTAATTCATGTGTAACTCCAGAGCCATGAATTGGAACACAAAGGGAAGCAAGAAAACGGATGCTCATCACTCCTGGGAAATGATACTTCCTTATTCAAAAATCTACTGTGGGCCTGCTCTCTGGGAGGAAGACTTTGACAAGTTAATCATTTCATCTTTTCTTTTATCAACGTGCCTCCACTCTCAGATCCTCTCAGCACTCCAAAGCAGTATCTATCGCCAACATCAGCAGCAACTCAACCCGCATAACTTAAAGGCATTCAGATGCAGTTGCCTTTTGTCTTGAGGACACAGGGCAAGAGGTATAGATAAGCATCTCCTTGGGGCCTGTTCTGTGTTAACCAGAATAACAGATGTTTTGGGTTGCAAGCCATGCTATGCCAGTACTGATGCCGGATCCCAAGACATAAAGGCAACCATGAGGTCTTCAACAGTTATTTTGTGTGTGTTTGTGATATGTGGGCCCTCTGAAACAAGGGGTCTAGGGCAAGGGCGCTCTTGCTGGGGACTGACGGCAGCCTAGCTGGAGGAACAAAAAGAGGTCCTGAGGCCAGGAACCAGATTCACCCAACAGATGCTGGAACCATGGAAACACTTGACCGGCCAGAGATGGAACCATGAATTGAGGCAGCTGTGGCTGGAGTTGTTACCTGCGGCAGAGAATAGAGATACTCTGGATGCTCCCTTTCTTTTGTTCGTTAATCTCTTCCCAGGACCTCCCATTGGCTGAACCCAGATGGACACCAGCTGACATGGGAGCCTCAGGATATGCAGCCTACAAATGTCAGCCCCCTGCAGTAGAACTGAGCAAGGAAAATCAAGGAACAAATCTGAGGGCAAACAGGCCAGGATGGACTGGCCCAGAGGGGATATTTCCATAAAATCAGGACAAAGACAAGTATGCTCTCTCTACCACCACTATTTAATATTAGGGCGGTGAGGGGTGGTAATGAAAACTCAAAAGAAAAAAACCAAAAAACTACTAACACCAATAAGGGAGTTCAATAAGATGGCCTGATATGAGAAACATACACAGGAATCAATACATTCTAATATAATAACAACTAATTGTTAGAACAACTACTGGAAAAGTATCCTATGCACAGTAACAACAACAAACAAAAGACACCCTATAATATACTTAAGTGTAACAGTTACAAAGAAAGTGAAGGCTTTAAAACCACAAAATTTTATCGATAGACATAAATGACCTGAAAAAATGTAGAAACCTACCATGTTCCTGAATGAAACAACTCAATACTGTTAAAATGCCAATGCTTTACAAAATCATTCATATATTTACACAGTTCCAATCATAATTTCAATAGGTTTTATTGAAACCTAGGTATTTATTGGAAAATAATTCTAAAGTGCATCTGTAAATATCTACTAGTGAGAATAGTTATTTTTCTGTGATAATTTCTCTCTCATAAGTATGTATGTATGTATGTATGTATGTATGTATGTATTTTTGACTGCACTGGATGTTCGTTGCTGCGCGTGGGCTTTCTGTAGTTGTGGCGAGCGGGGGGTGGGGGGCGGCTATTCTTCATTGCGGTGCGCGGGCTTCTCATTGCGGTGGCTTCTCTTGTTGCGGAGCACAGGCTCTAGGAGCGCAGGCTCAGTAGTTGTGGCTTGCGGGCTCTAGAGCACAGGCTCAGTAGTTGTGGCGCACGGGCTTAGTTGCTCTGTGGCATGTGGGATCTTCCCCACCAGGGCTCGAACCCATGTCCCGTGCACTGACAGGCAGATTCTTAACCACTGCACCACCAGGGAAGTCCATCTCATAAGTATTTTTAAAAGCCACAATATTTTAAACTGTGTGATTATCTGCTTCGCAGACTCTGTAATTCTTCCCCAGGAGCCCCAGGATTTTTTTTATAAATAAAAAGAATAAGAAACCTGATCTAATCATTCACCAAAAATCATGGCACACGTGATTTGTATGAAATTAGACCTCTTGGGGACAACAATTCCACAGGATCTGGAAATGTGATGAGTAGACACACTTCTCCCAGGCAGGCTTTGACCAGTACAGGTGCACTGCAATGCCACCCAGCCAATGCAATACCCTGAGGTTTTCCAGGCATCAACCTCCTGGACTGAGGACTCCCTTTGGGAAAAGGAATCACTCTTCAACTAAGGCCTGTGCAAGACTTGAAGGTACTGCCCAGGATATTGCATTACAGGGCGCTCACATGGCTACAGCCTGTAATAGGCGACACAGACACAGAAACCACTCCTTCATAACATAAGCAAGCTAACATAACAAAAGCGAGCTGCCTTTGTCAAGTTTACCATTTCATATGCGCCAAGCAACTAAGCCCACTGGGAAGAGCCCCCTCCTAGAAGGTAATAAAAAGCATCCTACCGGAGAGCATCCTCCACCCAACGCATCTTTGGTCCTTTAGCCCCACTGCAGTTGATCTCAATGGTACCCCATGGACGGCAAACCAGAGCTTCACGAACAGCCAGAGGACCTTGGAAATATAAAGTGCTCACAAAGAATCTATTTGAAGGGTATAACTGGATAAGTACTCAAAAATGAAAGTTCAAATATTTACACTGAAGTATTATTTCTAATAGGATTCACAAATGTCCAGCAATAGGGGTAGATGAGTAAATCATAATACAGTCATTCAATAAAAGGATAAGCAGCCATCAAAAATAATGTTTTGGAGGAGTATTTTTTTTAACATCTTTATTGGAGTATAATTGCTTTACAAAGTTGTGTTAGTTTCTGCTGTATAGCAAAGTGAACCAGCTATACATACACACATATCCCCATATCTCCTCCCTCTTGCATCTCCCTCCCACCCTCCCTATCCCACCCCTCTAGGTGGTCACAAAGCACCGAGCTGATCTCCTGGTGCGATGCAGCTGCTTCCCGCTAGCTATCTATTTTACACTTGGTAGTGTATATATGTCAATGCTACTGTCTCACTTCATACCAGCTTACTCTTCCCCTGCCCCATGTCCTCAACTCCATTCTCTACGTCTGCGTCTTTATTCCTGTCCTGCTCCTAGGTTCATTAGAACCATTTTTTTTTTAGATTCCATACATATGTGTTAGCATACAGTATTTGTTTTTCTCTTTCTGACTTACTTCACTCTGTATGACAGACTCTAGGTCCATCCAGCTCACTACAAATAACTCAGTTTCATTTCTTTTTATGGCTGAGTAATATTCCATTGTATATATGTACCACATCTTCTTTATCCATTCGTCTGTCAATGGACACTTAGGTTGCTTCCATGTCCTGGCTATTGTAAATAGTGCTGCAGTGAACACTGTGGTACATGACTCTTTTTGAATTATGCTTTTCTCAGGGTATATGTCCAGTAGTAGGATTGCTGGGTCATATGGTAGTTCTAATTTAGTTTTTTAAGGAACCTTCATAGTGTTCTCCTGGAGGAGTATTTTTAAATGTAGAAAGACACTCCAGAGATACTGGTAAGTGCAAAGAGTAGGATATAAAACCATGGATTTTCCAAATTTCATAAAGAAAAACAAATGACAAGGACATACACCAAAATGTTAGGATTATTTCTGGATTATTTTCTCTTTAAAGGTTTTTGTATTTTCTAGGTTTTATATAACGAGCATGTATTACTTAATTACCTAGAACAGTCATATTAAGACAGTAAAGGTACTCAAATTCAAACTTTTATAGGTATGATTAATTGCCCATGCAGATAGGCTTCCCCAGGTTCCAAAATGAACAAATTCATTCAAAAGTACAAAACCAATCAAAGAGTCACTGACATCCAAAATTAAAAGTATTCTCCTTAGAGACAATTCTGCTTCTAAGTGATTTGAACTGTATATTTTCACCCTATTCTTTTTGAAAGTGAAGATTCTTTTCAGGAAAAAATTACGAGTCGTGGTTTTTCCAGGGTTCTCTGCTCATTGCAAGCCAAAAGCCATCTCCTCCCTCAACTGGATCCTTATGCATCAGTCTGACAAGCACATGCCATAGAGAAACACAGGTATGGTACAGGACCTGAAATGATTTTGCCAAGGTTAGAAGGCAGGTTACTGAGTGACCTGATGGGAGTGGTGCTCTAACCCAAGCCAAGTGAGAGCACCCAGAACTAAAATCACAGGAACACAGTCAATGAGCAAGTTGATGGGACCCAAAACATCCACTAAATGAAGGAGGACAAACAGCCAGAAAGGAAGCAGGAACTGTGGTCCAAAAGCAAGATTCTAGACCAGGACAAGGATAGTCCTGCCAGGAAAACCAGAACCTCTGCAATTAACTCAGACAACTGGAAGGGAGGGCAGGTCAGAAGGACAGTTATGAGCATCCAGCCCCCCATTTGTTGGCTGCCTAATTTGTGCCAAGCATTGAACAGAGGACTTTTCATTTGATCATCAAAATTCTATAAACCTGTATTATGTACTTTTGTCAGATGAAGGGAGCCACTCAGTAATTTGCCCAAGTTCATCCAGGTGGTAAATAATGGATGTTAATAACTAACCCAAGTCCATTTTCAAATAACACTATACCACTTCATGGGTAATCCAAGTGCTTTATAACAGGGCATTTCCAATTCCTCATAATAGCACTGTCATTCATTTCACTATGCAGAAGCTACAATCACCAAATACCTTGTTTCTATTATTATTTTGAGCAAACTATTATGTTAGATTAAGAATGAGAAAAATAAAAGATTTATATTACCTTTATTTATTCCTTCTCTAATGCTCTTCCTTTCTTTATGAGGCCCGAGTTTCTGACCTGTATCATTTTTCTTTCTGTCTAAGAACTTCTTTGGCTGGGGAAGGGGGTCGGGTTGCAAAGGGAGGGTTCCTGAAGAACTTCTTTTAAGAAGAAGGTGGGTCTACTGGCAACACATTCTCAACTACCGCTAACCAAGCAATCACTAACTGGGCAAATTATTTAACTTGTCTCATTCCGTGGCTTCTACAAATATGAAATTATCATCAAACATTTTTCCTGTTCTGAATTTCCAGAATTCTAAGGACAATTTTATAAATTAAGTCAAATAGCTTACTCACTAGGGTAAATATTAATGGGAAACATAGAAAAGGCTTTGTTTCAAGTGAAAAATCTTTTTTATACAAATAATCACTCCTTCAAATAGTCATTTCATAAATATTACTTCTCAAATACCAGCTTCTCTTAAAGTGAAACTCATTTAAATGACTCTGCTTTTCCTGTATCAGTAAGTACAGAAAATCTACAATGTAAAGGTCAGTAAACTGTGGACTTTAGAGAAAGGTTTAAAAAAAAATTTTTTTAACTAAAAAAAGGAGGTGGCACATTTCTAATATTTTCACTTTGCTTTAGTGGCTAGCAAATGTATTTGGACCCAGAATTTACTCTGGAGCATGGATGTTAGATATGAAGGCTTTTAAAGGAAAAGTCGGACTTGATGAAATGGAAGGGAAAGGAAAACATTGCAGTAGGACAAATTAACACAGTGAGGCAATATAGTTAATCCTTGACATTGCAGATTTAGCATTTGAGGTTTAGTTTCCTCTTTAATGATCCTAAAGTGTGCATCCTGTGGTAATAGATAATTTTGCTAAAACATTAATTTTCAGAATCCTATGCCCCAAGCAGCTGGTGCATGATCCCAGCACCCAAATTCCACTGCAGCATCTTCAGTCCTTGACTTGTCATTATGGATGTGCGCACTCTCACATGTGCATTTAGGAAGGAATTATATGCTACAATGGCAATTAATAATTAGGGATCCATGAAGGTCTCTAGGAGATCTCAAAAAACATGAAGCTTTACTCTATTTTTAAAAAGAAAAAGAAATAGATAATAGATAGATAGATTTTTTAAGATAATTTTTTTTTTTTTTTTTTTTTTGCGGTACGCGGGCCTCTCACTGTTGTGGCCTCTCCCGTTGCGGAGCACAGGCTCCGGACGCACAGGCTCAGCGCCCATGGCTCATGGGCCCAGCCGCTCCGCAGCATGTGGGATCTTCCCAGACCAGGGCACGAACCCGTGTCCCCTGCATCGGCAGGCGGACCCTCAACCACTGCGCCCCCAGGGAAGCCCTAAGATAAATTTTTTAAAACAGTGGTACAAGCTACCATGAATAATACAAAGCTCCATAGTCTGTTTTGCAATGTCAGGTAACTGTCCTGTTGCAAGTGACAGAAACTCAACTCAAACTGGCATCAGCAAAGGGTTTTGGTTTGTTATTGAAAAGTCTCAGGATGCATGATTTTCAGTGAGCCTGGAGCCCAAATGATGTTATCAGGATGACAGCGTTTCCTTCCCTCTTGGCACTGCTCTCACTGTTGGCTTCATTCTCATTCTCCACTCGGCAGCTCTCTGGGCTCCCATCCTCCCTACTGTATTCTAGCAGAGAAGACAGTGCCTTTTTCTAATACCTCCCCTATGAGTCCTGGGTTCACACTGATTGGATCAAGTTGGGTCACTGTCCACTCCTGATGAGTCAGACTTTGGTCATATGTTCCACGTCTGGTGCCAGAAAGGAGCCTCACCCGATCCAAAATCCACAGGGTTGAGTCACGGGGAAAGGTTCACCAGAGGAAATTCAGGATGTTCTGACCCACAGGAAGAGCAAATGTGTGATGGGTGACCAAAACAGTCGCTGTTGCCTATGGATGTTTAAGATAAAACTGAAGTAACCTGTGGCTGCTATGGTGAGAGTTGGATCCTAAACAACCGTAGTTTCAGTATCAGACTCTCCTGTTTGGAAAGCAAGGGAAGGTCCAGGGCTCTGGCGAACGCGAGTGTTCCAGGAACTGTGGCAAAATGTAGCTGCTCCATGGTTTTCCCAAGAAAATGTCCCAACACCCCTTTAGTATCTGTTGCCTCTCTGTGTTCAGAAATTTAACTATTAATGTAATTGTCAGAGAAATCCTGCTGATGGTCAAGCCTTCTGTGTGTATTGGCGACCATGTTTTTTTGCTAAGCCAGCCTTTAGTGAAGTCAACCCTTGAACAATACAAGTTGTTCATACACACACAGATTCTTTTCAGTAAATGAGTACTACAGGACCACACAATACAAGGTTAGTTGAATCTGAGAATAGGGAACTGGGGATTTGGAGGGCTGACCATAAAGTTATGCATGGATTTTCCACTGTGAGGAAGGTCGCACCCCTAACCTCTGCATTGTTCAAGGGTCAACTGTACTTCCACATTTATTTGTCAATGTGTTTATTTTTGTATTACTAGCAAGACCCAGGAGTGCCTACATTTATTACATGTTCATTTTTGTATAAAAGCAACTTGGGATAAAGAGCCAAATAAATTTTAGGGGGGAAAACTTATTTTATGTTACTAGAGTTTTTGGACTAGCATTAGGCTATGCAGAAAACTGACACTATGTTTTAAACTCCCCGGCCTCAACCAGGAGAAAGTCCACTTGTATCTCAAAAGGGTGAGTGGGGCTTCCCTGGTGGCGCAGTGGTTGAGAGTCTGCCTGTCGATGCAGGGGACACGGGTTTGTGCCCCGGTCCGGGAGGATCCCACATGCCGCAGAGCGGCTGGGCCCGTGAGCCATGGCCGCTGAGCCTGCGCGTCTGGAGCAAGGATGAGTGACTCAGAGTGTGAAGAGCCACTGGCTTAAGCCCATGACCTGCAGAGCACCATTCTGCCCGTCTCACTGGGAGGGTGATTGGTCATAAGAGTGACATGCAAGGGCTGTGGAGACAGATTCAGAGTTAACCCAGCTCTACTCTGTGACCTTAGGCAAGTTATGTAGTCTCTCTGTGCCTCATTTCTCTCATCTGTAACATAAGAATAAAATAGCTCCTACCTCAAAGGATTGTGGTAAGAATTAAAGGAGATAATTCATGTTGAGTATTTAAACCAGTAACCAATGTGTAGTAAGTATTAAATAATTATTAATATTATAACTGTATATATTGGTTTTCATGTTTCTCTTCTCTGAGTTTAAAAACTCTATTTGTAACAATATAACTTATCCACAGTTCATCCAACCTCAATGTCAATCACCCACCATATGTATTTACATAATGAGAACTTATGCACATGGAATTTGGGATTAAAATTTTTTTAATAAAAATATTTTATTTAATATACATATATATAGCACTGACTGTGTTTTGAGACTGTTATTAAATACTTCACTATATCAAACCATTTAATCCTCATAATAATTTTATGAGGTAGGTTCTACTATTATGTAACTTTATAGATGAGGGAACTGAGGCACAGAGAAGTTAAGTAACTTGCCTAAGGCCACACAGCTAGTAAAGTTTAGATTTAGGATTTGAACCCTGACAGTCTGATTCCAGAGTCCAGGTCCTTAACCACTTTACCATTTACTTTTCATCTTTGCTATTCAGTTGACAGAGAAGGAATTGTTGAAAGAGAGAAAAATAATTATCAACTTCTCACATTTATTAAGCACCTACTGTGCTGGAGCTTTCACACCTACTTATTTCAATACTTTAATCACCATTAGTACTTTAAAGAATAACCATAAGAAGATTTTTATAGAGTGCTTAAATACCAGAATTTATTTCATTTAATCCTCTAACAGCCCTATGAAACAGATGCTATTATTATTGCCATTTCACAGATGGAGAAAGTAAAGGTATAAAAGGTTAAGTAACTTGCCCAAAGTCATGTGGGTAATAAGTGGTAAAGCTGGGCTTCAAACCTAGGTTGTCTGGCTCTAAAACTCTTGTGTTTAACCGCGACACAAATACTCTCCTATTTCCTTAACCGTGTGGGGTAGGTACTACGATGCTATCATTAATAAGTCACACGAATACTTATTCAGAATCCACTCAGAGAATACTGACCACTGGCACTATTATCTATCACTCTGAAGATGGAAAAATGAAGCCACAGAGACTAAATAGATACGAGGCTGCCACAATGAAGCGTCAGTCTCGTCACTGGGAAAGCTAACTGCAGGAAAATTTGTGAAGCAAATGAGTATTTCCTTTCGGGTTTCTAAACTCTCTTTCAAACCCTTTTCTCACTAGTAACTCTGATTCCCCACGGTGCTATTGGAAAATAATATATTCTCTCCAAATTATTATGACTCAGTTAAGAACTCAAAATGGGTTGGAGAGGATATGATGAAATATAAATGTGGAGTTCCAAGAATGCTAATGCTGTCAAGTAGACAGTTCAAAGGCAAAATGTTTCAGTTAAATAAGAATTTCTAACATTCTGATGTATGGCCGAGGACAAGAACTCCTGCCACCCAGGGCAGAATAGTGGAGGAAACTAGAAACTTTGAGAGAACTTCTGGATTCAGAAATTAAGAAATATGGAAAACATTCTAAGAGCAGACAACTCGGAGATTCGGATATAATGATAACAAATGTCCAAGTAGAGTTTAATTTCTGTTGACCAAGTCCAGAGATACATACCAAGATTTAGGTAACTCCTAGGAAGGCAGGTTCAACCTTAAACTGAGAGGAATGAGTAATGGCAAACACCATGTGGTTCACACATTATATTTATCAATTCTCACGATGGTCTTGCTAAATAGCCATTACCAATCTGTTTTATTGATGAGGAAAATAGCTAAAAGAGTATCTAGATCTCTTAAGTACGGGACATAGGATTCAGACCTAGTTCTATCTGATTCCGAAACTTTTGTTTTTAACCATGCTGCCCCCTGGAGCAGAAAAAGAGCATGCCTCTTCGAGGATCGCAAAATCCACCCCAATGGTGGGATACAAAGGGGAACTTCCAAAAGCTAGAGTGAGAAGGAGTGGGTCAACGCAGCAGACAATGAGCCAAGCTAACATAAGAGTGTGTGCCTAGGGCTTCCCTGCTGGCGCAGTGGTTAAGAATCTGCCAGCCAATGCAGGGGACATGGGTTTGAGCCCTGGGCCAAGAAGATCCCACATATCGTGGAGCATCTAAGCCTGTGTGCCACAACTACTAAGCCTGTGCTCTAGAGCCCGCGAGCCACAACTACTGAAGTCCGCACATCTAGAGCCTGTGCTCCACAACAAGAGAAGCTGCTGCAATGAGAAACCTGCGCACCACAATGAAGAGTAGCCCTCACTCGCCACAACTAGAGAAAGCCTGCTCGCAACAACAAAGACCCAATGCAGCCAAATAAATAAATAAATAAATAAATTTATTTTAAAAAAATACATTAACCAATTAAGAAAAAGATGAAGAGTGCGTGCCTGCAATTTACACAAGGCATTATGCCCCTTAAACAAGAGTCCTTCTAAATGGCCCATGGGCTATGCTAGACTGTGTTGATTTCCTGTGCAAGTGATCTAAATGATAAGATTCCTGGTCACTAATGGAAACATGTTTTTCAATAACCTCTGTGATGACAACATCTTTGGATCCTTTTTCTCTGGTATTGACAGGTGTGACTTTTTGCTCTCTCAGAGTTATAACAGTTCCAGGATTTGAGTTTGGGTTTAAGAGTCAGAAGGCCATATTGCCCCAGATTTGGATATTCATGAGTCATCAGGCCAAATTACCATGATAATGTTACTGCTTATTCGCACTGCATTACAAGGTCCCGAAAAAGGCTGATTTTATTTTAAATAAGCAAAAGAAAGTCCCAATCTTTTAGACATGTATGCTGAAATACATGCATGTGAAATCATATGCCATCTATGATTTGCTTCAAAATAATATTAAAGGAGGGGAAGATGGGCCATGAAATCGGGTGATGGGTACATAGGGGTTCATTCTGTCGCTCTTTCTGCTTGTGTATATGTTTGAAATTTTCTATTAAAAAAACTTTTAATACATCTTGCCACTAAGTTTTTGTTTACAATATTGTATCAGCCTGCTATGCACTTCCCTTCCTCTTTCTGAAAATGCAGTTCCCATCTTCTCTGTGATTCTTTCTCTAGCTATGCTAGCTCACAGGGTTCTCACCCTCCTCAGAAGTCATCATTTCTTTAAATGCACATAGTAGGAAAGAAGACAGGTTTAAAATCAATATGCTAAAGGGCTTCCCTGGTGGAGCAGTGGTTAAGAATCCACCTGCCAATGCAGGGGACACAGGTTCGAGCCCTGGACCGAGAAGATCCCACATGCCATGGAGCAACTAAGCCTGTGCACCACAACTACTGAGCCTGCATTCTCGAGCCTGCAAGCCACCACTACTGACCCCATGTGCCACAACTAATGAAGCCCGCCTACCTAGACCCCATGCTCTGCAACAAGAGAAGCCACTGCAATGAGAAGCCCATGCACCACAACGAAGAGTAGCTCCCACTCGCCGCGACTAGAGAAAGCCCGTGCGCAGCAACAAGGACCCAATATAGCCAAAAAGAAAATAAATAAATTTATTAAAAAAATAATGAAGTAGATTAAAATCAATATGCTAAGCATCCACATTTATAAGTAGTAAAAACCAAAAAACAAGCAACAAATTCAACCCAAACAGAAAAGAAGATAATAAACATAGATGAAAACAATAAAATAGAAAACAAACATACAGTAGACAAGATTATCTAAGCCAAAGGTTGGTTCTCTGAAAATGGATAACCCAGGGCCTACTGTGACAATAAAAAGTTAGGCTACATGGAACACTAATGATGAAAAATCTGGAAGAGAAATTAAGGAAACACTCCCATTTACCACTGCAACAAAAAGAATAAAATACCTACGAATAAAACTACCTAAGGAGACAAAAGACCTGTACACAGAAAACTAAAAGACACCGATGAAAGAAATTAAAGATGATACAAACAGATGGAGATATATACTATGTTCTTGGATTGGAAGAATCAACACTGTGAAAATGACTATAATACCCAAAGCAATCTACAGATTCAATGCAATCCCTATCAAACTACCACTGGCATTTTTCACAGAACTAGAACAAAAAATTCCACACTTTGTATGGAAACACAAAAGACCCTGAATAGCCAAAACAATCTTGAGAAAGAAAAACAGAGCTGGAGGAATCAGGCTGCCAGACTTCAGACTATACTACAAAGCTACAATAATCAAAACAGTATGGTACTGGCACAAAAACAGAAATACAGATCAATGGAACAGGATGGAAAGCCCAGAGATAAACCCATGCACATATGGTCATCTTATCTTTGATAAAGGAGGCAAGAATATACAGTGGAAAAAGACAGCGTCTTCAATAAGTGGTGCTGGGGAAACTGGACAGCTACATGTAAAAGAATGAAATTAGACCACTTCCTAACACCATACACAAAAATAAACTCAAAATGGATTAAAGACATAAATGTAAGGCCAGACAGTATAAAACTCTTAGAGGAAAACATAGGCAGAACACTCTATGACATAAATCACAGCAAGATCCTTTTTGACCCACCTCTTAGAGAAATGGAAATAAAAACAAAAATAAACAAATGGGACCTAATGAAATTTAAAAGCTTTTGCACAGCAAAGGAAACCATAAACAAGACCAAAAGACAACCCTCAGAATGGGAGAAAATATTTGCAAATGTAGAAACTGACAAAGGATTAATCTCCAAAATATACAGGCAGCTCATGCAGCTCAATATCAAAATCACAAACACCCCAATCTAAAAATGGGCAGAAGACCTAAATAGACATTTCTCCAAAGAAGACATACAGATTGCCAACAAACACATGAAAAGATGCTCAACATCAGTAATCATTAGAGAAATGCAAATCAAAACTACAATGAGGTATCACCTCACACCAGTCAGAATGGCCATCATCAAAAAATCTACAAACAATGAATGCTGGAGAGGGTGTGGAGAAAAGGGAACCCTCCTGCACTGTTGGTGGGAATGTAAGTTGATACAGCCACTATGGAGAACAGTATGGAGGTTCCTTAAAAAACTAAAAACAGAACTACCATATGACCCAGCAATCCCACTACTGGGCATATACCCTGAGAAAACCATAATTCAAAACGAGTCATGTACCACAATGTTCATTGCAGCACTATTTACAATAGCCAGGACATGGAAGCAACCTAAGTATCCATCAACAGATGAATGGATAAAGAAGATGTGGCACATATATACAATGGAATATTACTCAGCCATAAAAGGAAACGAAATTGAGTTATTTGTAGTGAGGTGGATGGAGCTAGAGTCTGTCATACAGAGTGAAGTAAGTCAGAAAGAGAAAAACTAATACAGTATGCTAACACATATATATGTAATATTAAAAAAAAACTGGTTCTGATGAACCTAGGAGCAGGACAGGAATAAAGACATAGACATAGAGAATGGACTTGAGGACACAAGGAGGGGGAAGGAGAAGCTGGGATGAAGTGAGAGGGTGGCACTAACATATATACACTACAAAGTGTAAAATAGATAGCTACTGGGTAGCAGCTGCATGGCACAGGGAGATCAGTTCGGTGCTTTGCAACCACCTAGAGAGGTTGGATAAGGAGGGTGGGAGGCAGATGCAAGAGGGAGGGGATATGGGGAAATATGTATACATATAGCTGATTCACTTTGTTATACAGCAGAAACTAACACAACTGGTGGGAATGTAAATTGATACAGCCACTATGGAGAACAGTATGGAGGTTCCTTAAAAAACTAAAAATAGAATTATCATATGACCCAGCAATCCCACTACTGGGCATATACCCTGAGAAAACCATAATTCAAAACGAGTCATGTACCAAAATGTTCATTGCAGCTCTATTCACAATAGCCAGGACGTGGAAGCACCCTAAGTGTCCATCAACAGATGAATGGATAAAGAAGATGTGGCACATATATACAATGGAATATTACTCAGCCATAAAAAGAAATGAAATTGAGTTATTTGTAGTGAGGTGGAGGGACCTAGAGTATGTCATACAGAGTGAAGTAAGTCAGAAAGAGAAAAACAAATACTGTATGCTAACACATATATACGGAATCTAAGGAAAAAAAAGGTCATGAAGAACCTAGGGGTAAGATGGGAATAAGGACACAGACCTACTAGAGAATGGACTTGAGGATATGGGGAGGGGGAGGGGGAGGCTGTGACAGAGTGAGAGAGTGGCATGGACATATATACACTACCAAACATAAAATGTATAGCTGGTGGGAGGCAGCCGCATAGCACAGGGAGATCAGCTCGGTGGTTTGTGACAGCCTAGAGGGGTGGGATAGGGAGGGTGGGAGGGAGACACAAGAGGGAGGGGATATGGGAGCATGTGTATATGTATAACTGATTCACTTTGTTATGGGGCAGAAACTAACACACCATTGTAAAGCAATTATACTCCAATAAAGATATTAAAATAAAAAAAACTAACACAACACTGTAAAGCAATTTTACTCCAATAAAGATGTCAAAAAAAAAAGGGGGGGGGAAGCAAAAAGCCATAATCTGATAAATAATGTCTACAGTAAACCTCAGCAAGCATTATATTTAATGGTAAAAAAATTGGAAGCTTCCTCTTTCTGAAATCAGGTGCAAAATGAGATTCCCGTTATCATTTCTATTAAACAGAAAAAAAATAATATAAGGATGAGAAAAGAAGAAATTAAAGATACGTGGGCTGTTAAGGAAACTAACAATGGATGGTGAAGCATCCCAACTGCCAAAACAGAAGGCTATTACTGCCCATAGGCCTGAAGGGTCCAGAGCAGGAGAGCAGTTAGCAGAGCTCAGCAAGAGCTGTGACTGTAGAGAAGGGCTGCCCAATGGCTTTGGGTAGAAGACGTAGCCACCCAGGCTGGGGAAACTCAAGGGAATAAATACCCCCGCCCTCCAATCTCTTGGTGGTGCCTCCCAATGCCTGGGCCCAATGAAACGCAGTCCTAGAAGGTCAGCTCCTACAGCACAGGGCAGGGTGGAAAAGAATGGACAGTACATATGGAGGTGCAAGTGGGAATACCCAGCACATGGGCTTTGAGGTAGTGGTGGGACACTCAGGTTAAAAGTTCCCAGCCCATCCTTAAAGATGTGGGTCTGGAACTCAAAGAGAGTGCAAACAAGACACACTTCCTGCTCTCAGAGAAGCTAAACTGCAGCTAGAGAGGGGGAGGCCAAAAGACTTCAATACATAATTGGGTTAAATGACATGGGTCAGATTATAAGTACCATACAAATGTAGAGAGGAGGAATATCAGTAAGAACAAAAAACAGTCAGGATGCATATACATGCTACTATATATAAAAGAGATAACTAATAAGGACCTATTACAGAGCACAGGGAACTCTTCTCAATATTCTTAATGACCTATATGGGAAAAGAATTTTTAAAAGAGTGGATACATGTATATGTATAACTGACTCACTTTGCTGTACAGCAGAGTCTAGCACAACATTTTAAATCAACTTTATTCCAATAAAAATTTAAAAAAATAAAGGATGATTTTAAGTCAGACATGGAACTTAATCTGAGCCTTCAGGATAGATGGCTTGGTTAAATAGAAAGGAGGGAACAGGACATTCCAGGAAAGAGGAATAACAATATAATTATAATAACAATCAGCATTTACTAAGAGCTAACTATTTATCAGGCACTGTTCTAAGTGCTTTACCTATAATACTACATTTAATACTCAGAACAAGGGGTGGGATAGGGAGGGTGGGAGGGAGGGAGACGCAAGAGGAAAGAGATTTGGGGATATATGTATATGTATAGCTGGTTCACTTTGTTATAAAGCAGAAACTAAAACACTATTGTAAAGCAATTATACTCCAATAAAGATGTTAAAAAAATTTTTTAATTTAAAAATTTAAATTTTTTTAAAAAAATACTCAGAACAATCCTATGAAACAGGTACTAGCATCAGTCTGATTTGACCGAGGAGGAAATTAAGGCACATAGAGGTTAAATAACTTGCCCAAGATTTAGGCACAGAAGGGTTAAATAACTTGCCTGAGGTTGCACAGCTAGTAAACGGCTGAGCCAAAATTTGAATCCAGGGAATCTAGCTTCACAGAATATGCTCTTAACCACTCTGCTATAGCACCTCACACCATAAGAACCACTGTAACAGGCTTGGGAATGAGATTATTTTGGAACAGTAAAATAGGTCTGCTAAAGCTAAGCTATGTGGCATCTGCCCTGTTTTAGATGGGCAGTGAGTGGGATTGAAAAATCACTTAAGGATGATGATGATGGTGATGGTGATGCTTATATGCTGCTGCTGCTGCTATGATGACAATGATGATGATGATGATGGGCTTCTAGAATTCCTATGAGCAGATAGCAGACAAGATTCACTGTGAAGGGATGAGGTAATTTCCCCATTAGTAAAGTTTTAAGAAAAAGAAATAGGGAAAAGTACTGAACAAGCAAGTAGTGGGAAGGAACCGTGATGTGCTGATAATACAGTGTTTGATTAAGAAAAATTGGCTAAGAAAGAAAGAAAAGCAATTCAATTAATAAAATTAGAAATAGCTAGAGAAGGGCTTCCCTGGTGGCGCAGTGGTTGAGAGTCTGCCTGCCGACGCAGGGGACACGGGTTCGTGCCCCCGTCTGGGAGGATCCCACATGCCGCAGAGCGGCTGGGCCTGTGAGCCATGGCCGCTGAGCCTGAGCGTCTGGAGCCTCTGCTCTGCAACGGGAGAGGCCACAACGGTGAGGGGCCCGCGTACCGCAAAAAAAAAAATAGCTAGAGAAGAACACTTTTTCAGTCAAACTGGCTTCAAGAATATCTTCTGCATTTACACACACATTCCTTCACATTTCTCAGTTTGGACTATTATAAATAAGGCTGCTATGAACATTTGAATACAAGTCTTTGTGTAAACATATTTTTTCATTTCTCTTGGGTGGAATGGAATTTTGGGGAATTCTGGTAAGGATATACTTAACATAATAATTTGCCATATTGTGTTCCAAAGTGCCTGTACCATGTTCCAATTCCACTAGCTCCACATCCACACCAACACTTTTATTGTCTGTTTTTAATTTTAGCCATTCTAGTCAGTAAGTTGCCTTTAGTTTGCATTTCCCCGATGTTAAGCATCTTTTCACATGCTCATTTCCCATCTGTATATCTTCTTTGGTGAAGAGTCTGTTCACATCTTTTGCCCATTTTTAATTGGGTTGTTTGTCTTAATTTTTAGTTGTAGGAGTTCTTTATATTTTCTGACTGGACATGAGTCCTTTATCCGGTACAATTTTTGCAAATATTTTCTCCCAATTGTGGCTTACCTCTTCATATTTTTAACAGTGTATTTCAAAGATCAGAACTTTTACATCTTCGATGAAGTACAATTTATCAACTTTTTATTTTATGGTTTGTATTTTTCATGTCCTGTCCAAGAAGACTTTGCCTAACCTAATGTCACAGTAATCTTCTTGTATGTTTTCTCAAAGAAATTTTATAGTTTTTATTCTTACATTTAGATCTATGATACATTTTGAGTTGATTTCTGTACATGGAAATACAAGGTCTCTGGATTAGACAACAGGCCATTTATTACTCAGAGAGCATCTTAGCACCAGTTCTGATGCCCACTTCCCCACAGGACAACACAATGAGGGCCTGACGTTACCCTGCAGATGCAGCAGTGCTAAAACCAGAGGTGAAGACCCCAAAATTATGAGACTCAGAGTTTATGAAGGGACTGATGGCAATCTCTTCTCAAGAGGATGGGAAAGATTTTTACTCTGGAATGTAAACAGATCATCTCTGGGTAATAGGTGATGAGTTTCCTTTTGTTTTTCCTCTTGCAATTCCCAGATTTCACCCGAGGGTGGCCCAAGTGAGGAACTGTGCAGCAGCACAGGCAGCAAAAAACTCCAAGAGAAACACTGTCTTCCTGTCTTGAGGACCAAGAAAAGGGGAACCTGAGAGCCAGAAAGTATAGGGAAAATGCACTTTCTCCTCTCTTTTTTCTTCTCTAGCCTTGCTGCAAGGTTAGCCCCAATCATGGGCCTGCACTACAGTGCTGGTGGTGGAGCAAGCATCTGAAACCTCAAGAGGTAACTTATCATTCTGAACACAGGAAGTGGGGGAGGGGCCTTGTCATCTAAAGACTGCAGAGGAACCCCTACCATTTTTCTCTCTCCCTTTTTCCTCCCTATTTGGCCCCATGGGTGGCCCCAGTCATGGCAATGTACAAAACTAAACTCCTAAAAGAAACATGTCTTTATAGCAGCCAGAGGATGAGGAAAAAAAGAGGCCCCTGAGAGCCAGAGAGTGTGAAGGAAATCTCAGAGAGTAGAAACATAGAGAAAGGGAAACATAATTCTCTATATAAACTGACCCATTATGGGGCTCACTCCCTAATCTGCACATGCTTAGAACTGATCCAGGGGACTTCACTGCTGGCACAGTTGTTAAGAATCCACCTGCCAATGCAGGGGACACGGGTTCGAGCCCTGGCCTGGGAAGATCCCACATGCCACAGAGCAACTAAGCCCGTGCACCACAACTACTGAGCCTGTGCTCTAGAGCCCATGAGCCACAACTACTGAGCTCACGTGCTGCAACTACTGAAGGCTGCGCACCTATAGCCTGTGCCCTACAACAAGAGAAGTCACAACAATGAGAAGCCCGCGCACCGCAACGAAGAGTAGCCCCCGCTCGTCGCAACTAGAGAAAGCCCGTGCACAGCAGTGAAGACCCAACGCAGCCAAAAATCAATCTATCAATCAACCAATAATTTAAAAAAAAAAGAACTGACCCAAAGCAGCATTGCAAGGGCTTTGAAAATTGTACTGACATAGAAGCCACACATAACTTGCAATCCAAATATAGCCAAGCTGACTGCCTACTAAAACAAACAAACTGACAAAAAAATCAACATTCTCCAGAGAATTTTAACAGGGCTGACAGACTCACTACCTAATATTCGAAATACAAGATACAATCCAAAGTTACTCAACATACAAAAAACCAGGAAACTGTGATCAATTCTCAAGGGAAAAGAAAATTAAGATGTGCCAACCCCAAAACAACCTAGATATTGGAAATATCAATTACTTTAAAGTAGTCATCATATCCATGCTTCACAAAGATAAACATTCCTTAAGTGAATAGAAACACAGTTCTTGCAAAATAACAGAATCAATAGCAAAAACTCAAATCGAAATTTTAGGGCTGAAAATAAAATAAACATTTCATCTGAAATAAAAATGTCACTGCAATGGCTTGATAACAGAATAGAGACAGTGAGAAAGGAAAGGGCCAGTGAAATTGAAGATTAGATTGAAAATAGATTATAGAAGTTATCTCATGTGAGAGGGGAATAAAAAAACAGAGCATTAGCAAATAATCTAACATTTGAGTCACTGGAGCCCTAGAAGGACAGGAGAAGCAAATTAGTATAAAAAGAATTTTTGAAAAAAATAATGGCCAAAACTTCCCTAATTTGGTGAAAGACACAAATGTACAGATTCAAGAAGCTCAGGAAACCCAAACAGGATAAATGCAAAAAAAAAAAAAAAAAAAAAAAGGCAGATTCATCAAATCAAACTTCTAAAGACCAAAGGTTTTTTTTTTTCTTAAATCTTAAAACTTCACACATTACATATAATGGAACAACCATTTGAATTATTGCTGATTTCTCATCAGAAACTATGGAGAGCAGAAGATAGTGGAATAACATTTTTAAGAGCTGAATGAAAACAACTATCAGCCCAGAATTCTATATTCAGTGAAAATACCTTTAAGGAATGACAGTGAAATAAAGACATTCTCTTGGGCTTCCCTGGTGGCGCAGTGGTTGAGAGTCCACCTGCCGATGCAGGGGACACAGGTTCGTGCACCGGTCCGGGAAGATCCCACATGCTGTGGAGCGGCTGGGCCCATGAGCCATGGCCGCTGAGCCTGCGCGTCTGGAGCCTGTGCTCCGCAACGAGAGAGGCCACAACAGCGAGAGGCCTGCATACTGCAAAAAAATAAATAAATAAAGACATTCTCACATGAAGCAAAAATAAAAGAATTTGTCACAAGCAGATCTGCTCTAAAAAAAGTGATAAAAGAAGTTCTTTAGGCTGAAAGGAAATTATACTAGAGGGACACTTGGAACTTCAGGAATGAAGGAAGAACACAGAAATGGTAAATATCTGGGTATTATAATAGATGCTTTTTCTTCTTTTTTAAAAATATGTATGACTTGAGAACAGAAGTTATAACCTTCTCCAGTTTTCAATATATGTACATGTACTACTTCAGACAACTGAAGTATTAGTATAAAGAGTGGAGGATAAATGGATAAATATCATTTTAGGCTTGAAATAAACAGCTGGGAAGCCCAAAAAATAGAGGACCTAGGGTTCAGGGATACTTTGGCAATGGGTCTTCATATGATACGTACATGCTACTAAATCCTTTCACAAAATGTTGACATTTTTAGATGTGTTGATGTGAGGGAAAATGCATTTAAACTATTTTGATAAAGAGATAACAGTTTCCTATATTGCTAAGTTTTATTTCTCCCTTATTTATCAACTTCTTTGTCTGAAAGGATATACAACAAACATATGAGAATTGGGTGATAGAAACAACAAGGAAGGATGAAGGTCATTTGTAGTAGTATGTGCCACCAGAAGACAGCTTTGCTTTCCCGTATCCATAATTTAGATTAAATCTACATAAATATCCACACACTTATGAAAATGAGACAATTACACAGATAAGCAACAGGTATAAAACTCTTTTTCTGCAATGAGTTCTCACAAAAAGAGATATCAGGAAATGGTAATTACTCTCAGACAATTACCTTAATTCTCCAGTTAGCACTTGTCAACACAGCTTTAGAAAACATTAGTGTACAAATATAACACAGTCTTCAAACTTTTGCTTATGAACCACCTAAGAGAATTTACAAAATCATGTGCTCTCTCACACATCTTTGGTTGACATCTAAAATTCTTCATCATAAATTTAGAAAGTGGCAAAGTGTATCATGAACATTGAAATTTTAAAATAAAACCATTACATCATCTCTTCAATGTCCAAAGGAATAGTAATTTCATATCCATCATCATTTGTTTTTAAAATTCACGAATAAGGCCTTCTTTAGAAGTCAAAAAGTTTATACCATTTCTTTTTCTCCTTCAACTTACATTCTACTCACCTCATGAAATTTCACCATATCCTAATATGTTTTTATGCTTAAAAGACATTTATTTCTTGATCATCTATCATATCTCTCTGCAACAAAATATTTGTAGATTGAATTTTAATTTTTTTTAAACTTCAATTTTTTGGTACACAAGTGAGCAAAACAAACTAAATATATCATGAATTTTGGTGAATGCTTATAAACAACAAAAAATTTAACACATCTCTTGACATAAGTTTTCCCCATTTACCTAATGTATCCATGTATGACTATTACTTATTGCTTGAAAGAGACAGCATCAATTCTATCCCTATTTTCACTTGTATTGACGTAAGCACTGAGAAACTTTGTTCACATGAGTAAGTATATGGGAATGGAAAAAGCTAGGTATAGTAATATCACCCAATTCTTTAAACTCATTCCAAGTTAGATGCCAAAAATTACATAGAAATCTATCATAAAAATTACTTGTAATGATCTATCCACTGACAACTTCACTAGTTCCTCCTTTAAAATTTCTGAAAACAAAGAATTGTTTTCAACCTGACTTTTAAAAGAATATATTGACCTGGGCAGTTACTGTCTGTGGCTAAGGTTTCTACTACAGATGCTAATATAAGGAAAAACATAGAAGAATTTTTGCAACTCAAAATAACTTGTAAACAGTGTAGAGGTTGTTTTACTCCAAAAGAGAATCTAAAATCTGAGATAAAAGGAAAATAATTTATTACGCAGCCATCATAGCCATTCACTTTCACAATGTCTGGGAAATAAACCAAAAAAGCAATACGAAGATTTACCAAATCCATATTTGTTTTGTTCTCATTTAGAAGCATCTTGCCTTACCTGAAATAACCCTTAAAAGACTAGCAAAATGGAAACAGTATTAATTTAACGTAAAATATTTTTTATAAAATATTTTCATTTCATCATGTGTTTTATATATTTTTGCTGTACCTTGGAGCTGCAGATATAACTTATTCAATATGCAGAAAATGTGCTATTGACCATGTAATCTAATTAGTAAAGTCGATCCTCACTGTCAAACCAATCATCTAAATAAAATTCACTTTGAGAAAAAGTGTGACAATTTTCAATTCAAATGAATGTGTTAGTATATGAATTTGATGTAAATTTTCTAAAAACTGAGAAATAGATCACAAAATATATCTCATAAGCTCAATTATTAAAACCAATCAAGATTAAAATGATGTAAGAACTAATAGAATTAGTTTATACATTTTTATAATGTCATAAAACCAGGAATAAATCTATATGGGTCTGTCATCACTTAACTCATAATAGTAAAACATAATCAATAAATATTATTTATGAATTAGAATATGATTTTTTAAAAGCACAGTATTCCTTTAAAAAAGTATATCCATGTGTATACTGAAATTTGGTTTTCAGATTTCAGGAATAACTAAATAAAAATCACATATAAAAATTCTGTAATAGCTCTAACCAGTTTTTTTTTTGAAGTAGTAATAAAAACTTTTCCCATATATTTAATGAGGAATAAAAGTATGTTGTTAAAAATAGATCAGTCCTGGGCTTCCCTGGTGGCGCAGTGGTTGAGAGTCCGCCTGCTGCTGCAGGGGACGCGGGTTCGTGCCCCGGTCTGGGAAGATCCCACGTGCCGCGGAGCGGCTGGGCCCGTGAGCCATGGCCGCTGAGCCTGCGTGTCCGGAGCCTGTGCTCTGCAACGGGAGAGGCCACAACAGCGAGAGGCCCGCGTACCACAAAAAAAAAAAAAAAAAAAAAAAAAAAAAAAAAAAAAAAAAAAAAAAATAGATCAGTCCGGCAGCTAACACATAATTTTTTGATAATAAGAAGCACAAAGTATCAAACATGTTAAAAGATAAAGTGAGGTCAGGATGGGAGTATTTATATACTGATGCAGAATTTGATAAAATAAGTATATCAGACAGGATAGGCTAGGTCATGCTGCAGTAACAAACAACAAAATGGTATGACTCAAAACAACAAAGGCTTCTTTCTAACCTAAGCTACATGCACACTGTGGCTGGCAGAACAGATCTGCTCCTCATAATCACTCAAGGGCCCAGGCTGACAGAGCAATGATCCCCTGCACCAGAGGGAAAGGACAGCTCTAGAGGTTTCATATGGGTAAAGGCAATACTTCTGTTCATAACTCACTGGCCAGAAATAATCCTATGGCCTTACCCAATTCCACGATTGCCATGAAATTAACTCCAACCTTATGCCTAAAAAGGGAGGGAATGGGAACTATTTGGTGATCTGTGATTTTTACAACACGTTTTAAGTTTTATCGAACAACACATACCAAATCTAAAATAAAATTACATATGACATTTTTTGCAGATTATTCTGTATAATGGGAAAAAACAGGAAGGTCTCTTAAAATAATCCATTTTATATTTAAAAGAATCACTGTCACTAACCTCCACTCCTTCAGCTGTTCAAAGTCACGTTTCTTTCCAGATAATGACACATCTTACAGATAAGTGTTCAGAATAGCTGGAAAATATTGCTTATGTTTAAATCTGTGAAAAAAATTTAGGGTTCAATATTTTCTTCAATGCTGGTTTTGCTTTGCTCTCACCAGACTCTCCTTCAATAATAATGCACTTCTTAACCACAGAGATAAAAGAGATGTGATGATTAAAAGAGATGTGATGAAAATTACTATCACTCCCACCATTCACACTCACACGGTATATCTGATTTCAGAAAGTCACAACAAATATCCAATTACCATATTTCTAACAGCCTTACTTCACTCTTACCTGGGATATATGTAAGATGGGAAAAGACAGGAAGCCTAAGAAGGGTTTATAATGCCTTGATTAATAATTAAAGGAAGCTTCTCCCAAAACATGTTGAATTGTCCCTTTGTTTGTCATCCCAGAGGGTTCTACACCCTAGGTGAGGGATATACCTTTCTTTTGTAAAGTTAGAAAAGAACTATTGTAAATGCAGAAGAAGGAAAGAAGAACTTACACAACACTAGGAAAGAGTATAAGGGCTCTATAAGTTAATTTACTTCAAGGAGTAGGTATCCACCTGCCCCGTGGACTATTCCACACAATAAGAACTTGAATTGATGGGAGCTTTAATTCCTGCTCAAATAGCAAGAAACATTTGCCACTGAGTATGATGAGGAATGAATTTGCTTACAGAAGAGGCTTTCCATTTTACCACAACTTAGAGTGAGCAGTATATTTTACATCATGATCCAATACACATATACATACTGTTTCATGAAACAATAATTACCCTCACTACATGTGATGCACTCTGATACTTCCTATTCTAATGTCTTTTAATGCTGTTCACGACCCACTAAATTGATTTCACAACCAACTAATGATTCATAACCCACAAATTTAAAACACTGGGCTATAGAAAATAGAAATATATAAGGCAATCTCTGACTATAACAAGTGTCCTTAAGGAAGCTTTAGCTTGGAGGTACAAGTGGGTAAGCCAAAGTCTGGAAGTTAATATCCACAGGAGGTTAAATTTTATTGTTACATTAGTTTGCCCATCATAATATTTAAACTTCCCCATTGGTCAGTAACAGCTTTTATAGGCCTATTATCATAGACTTGCTGTTTCCAACTCTGTGGTAGACAGGAAAATGTCCCCCAAGGTTATCAGTCCTAATCCCTAGAACTTGTAAATCCCACTATATATGTGACAAGGGCCCTGGCAGATATGAATAAATTAAGAATCTTGAGATGGGGAGATCATCCGGGATTATCCTGTGGGCCCTAAATGCAATTACACATAACCCTATAAGAGGAAGGCAGTAGGAGATCCGATACACATCGAGGAGAAGGTGATGTAAAGAGGAGGCACAGAGATATTTGAAGATTCTGGCCTTGAAGATTGGAATAATGTGGCCATAAGTCAGTGAATGCCAGCAACCATCAGAAGCTGGAAGAGTGAAAGAAATTATTCTACCCCAGAGCCTCTGGAAGGAGTGTGGCCTTGCCAACACCTTGATTTGGGCCCACTGATACTGATTTTGGACTTCTGGCCTCCAGAACTGTGAGACAATAAAGTTCTGATGTTTTCAGCCACCAAGTTTGTGGTATTTTGTTATAGCAGGCTCCGAAACTAGTATAAGCCCTATGAAATTGACTTAATAAGAGACAAGGTACAAAGTGCCCCATAGTACACAGCCCTCTGTAACTCTCTATACCTTGCTATATTTTAAGAAAGAGTTATGGTAGCTTACGGAGAGTCACAAAACATCCTGATAACACAAATAATAAATAGGCGAAAAGGGAAAAACCAAAGATATATATGCAAAACAGAGCCAACAAGGTTTATATTTGTGTATGCAAATATACATATAATAGTTCCTGCCCTGAGTCCACAGCAAATTTGGCTTTAAAGTTTCTAACAGCCAGTATTCAAAGGAAGTCTCCTTGTTTATGTGATTCAGTGGTTATTAGATAAAAACAAGCCAAGACAAGGTGAAATTCCTACCCAGGATATTTCTTTTGGACTGAGCTATGCATGCTATACTCATTACACCCTGTGTCAACTTCTTAAGCCAGACCCAAGATAACAAGGCTACTAATTATATCATAGGTTGATAACATATCGAAACTTAACTTGATAAAAACAAATTCTATAGCACATATTGATAAGATATCAAAACCTAATAAAACAAAATTCTATAGGAGGGAAGAGGGTGTCAATAGAATACCCTCTAGGAATATAGCTTGCCACTGATTTACCTTAATTCCGGGGTACATTTTAGAGTATTTATGACAGGCCTTGAAAAATGCTCAGAAAATAAGAAGTGTTCTCAGCTGAACTATTAAATATTCAACAAATGCTTCAGCCAATGCCTATATGGCTTGCTTGAGAGCAGATGTCTTACGGAGTAAAATACAGTGTTTCTACTGTCAAGCGGGGTCTAGATAACTACTGAGGAGTCAGATAAATACCCCATCCCTACTCCCTGAAGAAGCTTCCAGGCCAGTGGGGTAGAGAAACACAGAGCACTCCAAATAGTTCCCCTAATCCAGCAAAGGGGTATCAAGAATGGCCTCCGGGAAGCGATACTAATTGACTGTTAGAGATGAGTAGTTCGGTGGGAGGGAGGGGAATGGCACCCCTGATGAGTCAGAAGTTTCTTCAGCCCCTAAAGTCAAGCAATGCGCTTGGAGCACGTCAAGGCCTAAGCTGGATGAAAAGAGAAAGAAATCACGCAGAAAGAAAGTGGAAGGAGGAAAAGAAAAAAAAAAAATGCATTTCATTCTCCACCACATGGCACACGCATAAACATTGCTTCAGAGGTTGGGGGGTTGGGGTCAGCGCTATAGCCATTTCCAACAAAAGAGAGTTAGCGAACCCTGCAGGACGTTCATGAAAGCCAAGCCTCTCGCCCCTGAACCTGCGTTCCGTCAGTCCTCCGCTCACCTGGAGGCGCTCGTCTCACTGCGCAGGCGCCAGGTCAGACGTTAGGAGTTCCGGGTCTCTCACTAAGACTCCACTCTAGCCGCCAAACTTCCGTTTCTCTACTGCTCCCCGCTGAAGTCTCCGGCAGGAACTGGGGGGCGGGCCTTCCGGGAAAGGGGCGCGCGGCAGAGGAGGCTTGCGAGTAGGTAAGTCTGTAGGTGACTGTAGTGAGTTATGGGCAATGGCTGCAGAGACCCTGCGGAGGTCTCCAACCTTGTAGAGTCGCCAGGAATAGGACGAGTCAATTTCATTAAGCAGCTCGGAGGTTTCACAGGTCTCCCCCAAACAACTTGGCCTTTTCCTGCATAACTTGGCGAGATTTACCAAACGAAGGACGCTAGCCTAGTTTCCTCTCCGGCGCAGTTACTCTCTTCCTGTTTAGGCAGCATTCAAGGCTCGGTTTCTCTGCTCATCAGTTGGCCTTAGCTTTGTGGGGCTGGGGGTGCAGATTAGTTTTGTTACCAGCTTCAGAAAAGTACGATTGAATGATATTTAAGAAAAATATTAGCGAAATGCGCTACCGATTTAAACGTCGGTTGACTTGACACTGTTGCTTCCATCACAGGCAGGCGTGATCCAGGCGGTTGGAGGTTGGGGGTGTTCTTGTTGAATTGAGTAAAGCTTGACATCCATTCAGAGCCGTTCGTGTCTCTGCGACCCAGTAAAATAAGCGGTACTGGGCTTTAAAAAAAAAAAGCACTGTGTCTAGATTTTTCTGTGAAACACGTGTGCACATTGTGTGAGTTCCTTGAGGCCTGATAACTCTATTAGGGCAGGCCCTGGGCCATGAGTTTCGCACGTCAGCCTCATAATTCAGTGAGATAGTACAACTGTCCTGTAGTAGATGAGAAAACGAAGGCAAAGAATACATACTACTGCAAACACGATATGTCCATTAAAGTGCAGAGGCAAGATTCCAACCAGCTTTTCTCCTCCAGAGCTGGCGCTCTCCACTAACCCGTGGTTTTTGAGAAACCTCCCTCCCCACCAGAATTTACACACACACACACACACACACACATTTCAGCATTCACTTTTAAAGTTCCCCCCGGGGATTCACCACACTGAGGGTTACCCAGGTTAAGAACTCCTGCACATTATCTGCACTTTTCAACGAAAAAAGGCAAACCTAATCCAAAGCCAGTTACTGTATAAACCTGACCTTTTAAATGCATCAGACCTATCAGAACGATCAGAGAAACTTAGCCTTTTATGCTAAAGTAAAGAGATGGATATTTTCTCCTATGGGCTTAACATGTTTTGCTCCGGCACATTTCAGTAATTTGTTTTTGCTTAGCATTTTCAAGTCCAGGTAATTTTTCTTCATGATACTGTTTTCTTTAGTTCACATTTAAAGAAACTTTGATATTTTAAGTGACTATTCTCTACCCCTTAGAATAGCTTCATGTGAATAAAAATCTAATTTTTTTGCCTTTTACCTTAATGTCTTTCACACGGTCATCATGGTTTTTTTAAGATAAAGTTGAAAGTTTCTGTAAAGGGGCATACCAGGGTCCTGAAAAATCCTAGGTAAGGCTTTCCAATCTTTAAAAAAACGTAAAGCTAATAGAGTGGCAGTTTGCCAGTCTCAGGACCAATATTTATGGACAGCAGAACTTGTGAGCTGTTTTAGTCTATGTAACAGGAAGGTTTACCAAGCTCCTATGCTGTACTTCATCAGAAGCATACAGGTCTGTGCTCTGTAAGAGACTACAAAGCAGTAGTTGGCAACTGTCATAGGCATTTTCAGTTTGCTTCTATTTAGCAAGTGTTTCTGTTTCTAGTAAAGGATTCAGGTTTGGAGAGGCTTATTCTCTTTCTCCATCATAAAAGTTTTAGGACTTGGGTTTTGTGATATGACCATTTCCATTGGATTCTAATGAGACCTTATTATTTATGAGCTATGTGTCCCAGTACTTTGCTACATTCCATGGTGGGCATGGAGATAACTTAGCATCCTGGGAAGGCTTCTGTGACCACTGTCCTAGTGAGTCCCTCCCTCCTTACTACCTGTCAGGTTACCAAGCTGCTGGTCCCCTCGTCTATGTTTCTCTGGCTGTCAGTGTCTATAAGTGAGGATACCATTCCAGGGAGGTGCAGGTTCACCTACATGGAGTGTGCATATGCTTTTTTACATGATTAAATGAGGACAAGGAATAAACAAATGTGTCTGTATAGAACGTATGAACACCAAGCATGTTCAGGTTTTTCGTTTTTTCTTTTTTTAGTTTACCATTGATTCAGTGCCACTGTCTTGTTTCTCACGTGGTCCTTCAAGCTTTGTTTTCCGAAAAGGAAACTCATTATTTAGAGAGGATAGGTAATTGTTCAAAATAACCCAGCTGATGAGTGGCAGAGCCAGTACTCAAACCTAGGCCTCAGGATTCCATGCTGCCTCTTCATTTAAAAATAAAATGATTGGGGGCTTCCCTGGTGGCGCAGTGGTTGAGAGTCCGCCTGCCGATGCAGGGGACCGGGTTCATGCCTCGGTCCGGGAAGATCCCACATGCCGCGGAGCGGCTGGGCCCATGAGCCATGGCCGCTGAGCCTGCGCGTCTGGAGCCTGTGCTCCGCGACGGGAGAGGACGCAACAGTGAGAGGCCCGCGTACCGCAAATAAAATAAAATAAAATAAAATGATTTGGGGTTCAGAACATATTTTCATGAAAATTTTGTAGCAAAATGATAGTTCCTAGACCACCTTACAAATAACTGATTGTGGAAATATTGTGCAATGGCAACAGAAATCTGTTCTGATGCCATAATGGTAATTAAGCAAAACAAAGAAAAGTTGATTAAGAAACCTTTTGTTTTTAAGTTTTTTTGTCTGATGTTTGGGAAAAAGATAACCTTAAAGGTGGAAAGAAGACAAAAGATAATGCATGCAAAGAAACTTTTTGTAGCTTCTGAAGGCAACTTCTGGTAATTTGCAAGGCCTTTAGAGGTTTGTAGCACTGACTGTTTTCTCTTTATACATTAACTGTTAATGACTTTTTTTCTCATTGATGAAATTATACATCTCTGACAACCCCAATCCATCCCCATCCACATAATGGAGCAAGAGTTGGGAGAGAAAGGAATCCTAGAACTGAGTGCTGAAAGGAAAAGGAAGGAGTAAATAAGGTTTGCACAGATCCCAGGTTGGAGGGGAGAGACCTTGGACAGTTCTCCCACTGCTGGCCTTCAGGTGGCGCTATTGGCCCAAGATTGCTCGGTTGGTGTTCAGAAGGTAAATGGTTTGCGACTGACATTCTGAAATTGGTTTGAGGTCATCCTCTGCTCTTTCAATGGATCTTGGAATGGACATGAAAAATTCTTTAATTTAAATACTGGATATTTAAATTGCCAGAGCAGTTTTGAAATTAACTTGGCGGCATTCCTGTTTAGGAGGGTTTTTTAATATATTTCTTCTCTTGGTTTTTCAAGATAGGTTTATGCCTTTTTTCTATTTGGAGATCAACTCCTTTTCATCCCAGCTGAACTGTCCCCCAGGATACTGTCTTAGTCAGCAAAGACTCTCATCTCACTGTAAAAATTTCATGTAAATTAGCATATTCTGCCAACAGGTACCCTTACATTTGAACTAGAATGGAATGAGGGTTATTCCACCAGCAACATTCTTTGTTTTTTTGTTTTTTTTCAGTTAAGGAACACTCAAATGCTTTTTTTTTTTTAATTGAAGTATAGTTGGTATACAATATTATATGTTACAAGTGTACCATATAGTGATTCACAATTTTTAAAGGTAATACTCCATTTACAGTTATTATAAAATATTGGCTGTAGTACCCGTGAACGTTCTTGATTTTTATGTATCACCTATATAATCTTCGATATATAGTACCTATAATTTCTGCATATTACAGATATCATTCTTATACTATTTCAACATTCTATGCCTCTGAAGAAAAAGTTACTGTTTTCAGCTAATAAGAATTCAGCTAATTTTCATTAAAGCAGAATATATAAAATGGAAGATAAGGCAAGTAACATCACAATTCATAAATGCCTTTTGTTCAGGAATAAAATGAATCTTTTGAGCTGTTGAGTTAATTCCTATAAGACTACTATCTTTGTTTTTCCCAGCTGGCTCTCAGTCTCTAGGCAGAATTCAATCCAGCAACCTGGAGGCTAAATGACCTCATAACTCATTAGCTGTTCTTAGAGCCATCTGGAGCCCTTGAGGAGAACAGCATTCAAAGGGCTGATAATAAAGACAACAGCATAATTATTTCTCCACCATGATTAAACCTTTAGGTGGCAAGCAGTCAGCATAGTTATTATGCAGATTGCTGAGGTAGGTGTTTTCTGAAGGTATAATAACAATGCTGTGGTAGGATAACTTGTTTCCCTGTCCTCATCTAGCCTACAAATAGGTAAGCTGACTCTCAGTAAATAACCTATTGAGTCATAAAATCATTCCTTGTAAAAGAGGCAGTACAGCTGGGGCATAATAGTGTGTGAACACCAAATGTAAAAGATGCAAAAAGGGGCTTCCCTGGTGGCACAGTGGTTGAGAGTCCGCCTGCCGATGCAGGGGACACTGGTTCGTGCCCTGGTCCGGGAGGATCCCACATGCCGCGCGCAGAGCGGCTGGGCCCGTGAGCCGTAGCCGCTGAGCCTGCGCGTCCGGAGCCTGTGCTCCGCAACGGGAGAGGCCACGACAGTGAGAGGCCTGCATACCGCAAAAAAAAAAAAAAAAAAAAAAAAAAAAAGATGCAAAAAATGTAAAGCATGCAAAGGAAATAGCCACTTGGACTGTGGATATTTCTCAACGCCAAGGCACATCCTGCCAAAGATGTGAACTGATTCACGTGTGGCTTGCCGTGTTTTCACTTTGTAAACCGTTCATTCGATAATCTGGGAATTTCTTGCACTAACCTGTTTATCTTTCTTCTCATTTTCTATAGGGACTCTTGCTCCTTGCTGCGCAAGAAATGTCGTCACTTTCAGAATATGCCTTGCGCATGAGTCGTCTGAGTGCCCGGCTGTTTGGTGAAGTTGCCAGGCCTGCTGATTCCAAATCCATGAAAGTGGTGAAGCTGTTCAGCGAGCAGCCTTTGGCCAAGAGGAAGGAGACTTATGACTGGTATCCTAATCACAACACTTATTTTGCACTCATGGGAACACTACGTTTTCTTGGACTCTACAGGTAATGACAAAAAAAAAACACACAGACGAAGAGTAACCTATAAGAAATTTGTTTAGTAGATCAGAAAAGGAAAAAATTAGCCTTTCTATCTTTATAGTTTTGTGGTTCTTATAATAGTGCCCAGGTAGTTCAAAAGGTACAGTTGTGGGAGGGGAAAGCTTTCAAAATATCCATAATGAATATACTTAAAAAAAAAAAAAGGAAACATGCACTTATGGGAAGACATAATCTAATTATGTCTAAAATGTGACTAACATTGACTAGATACTGAGCTATAGTGAGATGTTAAATTAGTCATTAATCTAAGAGCACTCAATGGATGCAGAGGAAAACTGGTCTAAACACTGAGCACATTCTTGTTGGTCAGATGAAAGGAGTCCCTGCCCTGTGGCTGATCTGCTTCCTAACTGGCGAGGGGGAGCCTCCTTCCTTTCCTGAGGGCAGTTTTGTAGGATTTCTTATTTCCTTTCACCCTCTTTGGACACTTTTAGTTGGTACCCTTTTTGGTATACGAATTTGGTCTAAATAAGCTGTAGTTTACCTTTAAGAGTAATATGTAATCAACATTATAATAGGATAATAATATGTAATAGTAAGAGTAGCAGGCTCTTTCCACCATGCATTTGTATGTTTGTGTATGTGTCGGAAGTGGGTGCTTAAGATGATATACTGCTCTAGAAAGAAAAAAGATCAAATACCCATGTGACCATTTTCTTTAAAAAAAAGTCTTAGTTACCAAACAAATACATGCTCATTATAAAAGAATTTAAACAGTACATAATTGTATAAAGTTAAAATGCCTACTTTTTTTTTTTCAATTTAACAAGTCTTAATTGGACTTGTCTTAGGGCAACAGTACAAACATTAATTTGGGACTGTTGGCGCTAATATAATAAAATTAATAGTTGATTCCAGATAACTAAAGATTGGTACATTCATTTATCCAATAGATTTTTTTTTAAGTACCTTCCATGTACAGGCGCTTAAGATGGGCACAAGGGGAACAGCAATGAACAAAATAGAATAGATTTTCTTAGTTAATATATTACTAGAGATGATAGTCCATGACGTATTTTGAATTTCTGGAATTGCTTTTGGGATTATCTCCCTTGCCATTAGTCTCGGCTCAAAAAATAAAAATTAATTTTATTCTTACCCCAAATAAAACATTGGAAGGTAGATGTCCTCAGTAGAAAATCATAACCCATAACCAAATTAAATACATTCAGTTATTTTAATTTACTTGTTTGCTGCTACTCTCCATTTGTTTGAAAAATAAAGCCTTGACTATCTTTGGGGACAGAGAAAAAATACTTAGCATTTAGTTATCCATGGAAAAGCACAATTATTTTCACATTTAGCCACTAGTTATGGTAAATGGTGCCTCTCACACAAGGCCTCCTGGGAAGTCAGGCAGGATGAAACTAGACAGTCTTCAATGAAGAAAATCTTACTCAGAGACCTACAAAACAGGGAGGGAAGCAGGTTCTCAAAAACAGTGACTCATTCAGCCAAGCAGGTGCTTGGGCTGGTTCATCAGCAGAGACAAAGACCCCTGCCTTGGTCGCTTGCTCTCTGGAGGAGGTTGTCAGGAAAGGTTGGGGGGCGGGGAGGGAAGGAGAAGGGGGAAACATATTAAATAAGTAAATTATGTGGTGTGTTACCAAGTTGAATGTGCTACAGGGAAGAAAAACAGTAGAGCCTGCTGAGCAGGATCAAGAGTGCTGACTGGGCACTCAGTGGGCGGGGAGAGGACAGGGCACAGTATCAAACAGGACAGTCAGGGTTAGCCTCATTGAGAAGATGAGGCTTAAGCAGAGACTTGAGGGTGGTGAGTGAGCCAGGTGGGACCCAGGGAAGAGCTTGCAAGGCAGAGACAAGAGCAGAGCAAAGGCCTTGAGTTGGAATGTTCCTCGTCTGTTCCAGGGGCTGCACAGGCTGAGGGGAGAACAGTGGGACAGGAGGTGGATTGTGCAGGGGGCTGAGTAAAACGGGGAGCAGTTTGCCGGGTTGTAAACAGTAGTGACATGATCTGACTTATATTTCAGAAGAATTACTCTGTTTTTGAGAATGACTTATTTGGGGGGCAATCATAGCTGATCCCTAAGAGGTCTGTTGTATCTATCATGTTCATGGAATGAAACATCATACCCTATAAAACGGATCTATTTTAAAACAGCCTAGGGGGAACTCCCTGGCAGTGTAGTGGTTAAGACTCTGAGCTTTCACTGCTAAGGGCCCGGGTTCAATGCGGTTGGGGGACTAAGATCCCACAGACCACATGGCACGGCCAAAATAAAAAAATAAAGTAAAACAGCCTAGGGAGTTAAAAATTGGGCCCAGCAAACCCCTCTCTTACATTTAATTGGTACGCCATTATCCACCCTTTTACAGGTGAGGAGACCAAGGGGCAGGGAGGGAAGATTCCTTATCCAAGGTCACACAGCTACTGAATGGTGGAGCTGTGACTTAAACCCAGGGTCAAATGGGTTCCACAGCTTACATATTTAAACACTATACTGTTTGAGGGCCTCTATATCCGCAGGTTGCATATCTGCAGATGCAACCGACCACGGATCAAAAATATTAAAAAAAAAAAAATTCCAGAAAGTTCCAAAAAGCAAAACTTGAATTTGCCACACACCTGGCAACTATTTATATAGCATTTACATTGTATTAGGTGTTGTAAGTAATGTAGAGATGATTTTAAATATTCAGGAGGATGAGTGTAGAATATGCAAATACTATGCTGTTTTACGTAAGGGACTTGAGCATCAGTGGATTTTGGTATTGGGGGGGGGTCCTAGAGCCAGTCCCCCAAGAATACTGACCGTATTTGATCTTAGAACGCAGATATTTTTATACAGTACAGGCAGTCTTCATTCGTATGTACAGACAGTCCTGGCGGCCTTGACACCTGGAGGATCTGTCTGTTGATCCGGCTTCCTTCTGCCTGAGACTTTCCCCGGCAGCCTTTTTGTGTGAATCATCCACTGCCATCAGGGCAGCTTCCTCCAGACCTTTCCCCTTTGTAGCAGGTGCTAATCCCTGGGCCCCTCAGGGTCTCGTGTAGCTGTTGAAGCTTATACCCACTTTCTGCCCCCTTCAGTGCTTAGTCTTAGTGTTACAGGGAAATTTGGGGCAATTATTAGCGTTGTGTCCTAGTTACCTAGGTTTACATGGGTGGGTTTGGTAATTAAGCTGTTGGTAGCATTGTTTCTGTGAGGGAAAACTGACCTAGAAATGAACTTTGGGAACACAGCCCATCTGTATGTCGGGGGTTCCCTGTCCTTTCTGTTCACCAAGCTGAGCATGCGCCCTGTAGAAGTCAAAGCTTGATAACCAGAACCACCTAAGAGAACATTCTAGATTGGTGTACTTTCCAGTCTGATAAAAATACTGGCTACTTTTTTTTTCTTTCTCTTTTAGAGATGAGCATCAGGACTTTAAGGATGAGCAGCGGCGTCTGAAGAAGCTTCGCGGAAAGGGGAAACCAAGGAAAGGAGAAGGGAAGAGAGCAGCAAAAAGGAAATAGTGTTGGGCCATCAGGGGAGGGCTTCTCCCTCAGCAACCAAGAGCAGGACGAAGTGTATTTATTGTCCCTCCACATATTGGAGGAGTACAAGCTTCCTAAGTTGAAGATTATTCAGAGGAATACAGTCATCTCCGTGCTGAAGTCTAATGCAGTTGAACTGTGACTGGTTTCTTGAACACATTTTAATTCTGCAACATTGTTTACCTTGGTTCTGTAATCTGAAGTTTACCTTATTCCCCAGAGAAATGAGTGCATGGTTACTATTGAATGACTTGTTTGGGAGGGGATGGGATGTTGGCGGAGTGGAGGGGAAACTCATTAAATGAACACCCTCATTACTCCCTCCTTGCTTCCCCACTTAGCCAGCCCTAAGCTCTTTCATCTCTCTGGCTGTTCAGCTACTGTCTCCACCACCAAGCTCACAAACTTGATGTGCCTCTCCACCTACTCCTTTGAGAATATCTGTAAGATAAATTTGTGGGATAAAAGGCTGCGTCTGTTAAGAGAGCATTGGGTACCTGCTGTATACAGGCTACCAGAGCCCGGGTAATACAGTGGTTTGCAACAAACAGTCCGTACCTTGTGGAACTTTCAGTCCTGAGGGAGAGCCTAATATTACATAATTACATAAATACAATTGTATTACATGCTACAAAGGAAAAATCCAGACCAGACTTCTGTGAGAGTGTGGATGGATCAATAGATCGATCCACAAAGATAGCAAGAGGCCCAAACCTCATTAGGTATTTTAAAGAAGGCGTCCCTGAAGAGATGATATTTAAGCAGGGCTCTGAAGAATAAATTAGAGTTAGGCAGAAGAAAAATGGTGGAAAAGCATTTGAGGCACAGAGAACGCCGTTTGCAAAGCCCTAAGGTAAGAAGAAATTGTCCCGTTCAAGGAATTGGAAAAACGACCACTAACTAGTATGGGTTAGTCATAACGAAATAGACAAAGGCCAGACTGTGAAGGGCTTTGCAAGTTCTGTGAAAAAGGTTGGACTTAACCAACTTAACCAGAGATCAAAGTGTGTAAGACGTTATTTCTGTGAGAGGTGAGTTGTACACAGTAGAGGAGCTCGATGCTCATTGTGTTATATTCTAGCAGTGAGTTTCCAATGAGGTTGCAAGGGCTTTCTGATTTTTTTTTTTCCCCAAGAATTCTGAAGATCTCTAGCACCATCAAGGAAATTTTTTAAGTACTTTGTTTTTATTGTGGTAAAATCATAAAATTTACCATCTTAACGATTTTCAAGTGTACAGTACAGAAGTGGTAACTATATGCACATTGTTGTGCCAAATAAAGTACCTTTAACCTCGTTCCTGCCTCTCTCAGGAAAAGAGCAAAGCACACAGGCAGGAGCGTGTGCAGCAACTACTCCAACTATAATTTTCTTTCCCTCCAACACTGGAAGTATTGGCAATAACTGCCCCGTGAATAATTCCTGAACTAGTAGGAATCCTGCTGCATATGCTTAGATAAATGATATTTTTAAAGAGGCCTAATCCAGATGGTATAGCTAGGGCCTATATTACAGTTGTTGGTAAAAATAAAAACTAACTAAAAATGGGTAATTCCATCTGATAGATGTGAATTCCAGCAGAAGGCTGAGAATCCAGTTAGAACTCTTTCCCGAGCACCTGCCACATGCCTGGCACATGCTAATTTTAGAGGACACAGATAAATAGCCGTAGTCCTTAAGACTGTGTGAATGAGCATGTGTGTGTTGTAAAGTATCCACAAGATCTTGGGGATTTGCTCAGAAAAGTGCAGATGCACTGTTACTCTTGGCCAATGCAGCTGAGCCTGGTGGGTGGATGGGCCCCAGGACACTGGACTGAGAAACAGGCTTGTAGCCTGGATCCAGTGTAGCTAAATGGATGTTCTGAATCAGGCCATCTCCACCTTTGGGAGAAAGACTAACTGTAAGAGGAACTTAGGAGCATTAGGTTGATACTTTAAAGAGGATAACTGCTTTAGATCCCAACAGCTATCCTGAGTCAGAAAACAAGGCAAAAATCTGTGTGTTGGTTCTCTGATGGGCCCCGAGCCTCCAAGGAGCCTTAGCACTGTTTGATAGGGAAGCTGTAGACAACTCAGCAGCAGGTTAGTGTGGCGCTGCTCCATGCTGAAAATTAGGAACTAAAGCTAAAATGCATTTGTACATCAGCTGTACCCTAAAACCAACTGATACAGTAAACACTGTGCAGCTCAAGACAGCCCGTACTGAACAGTGGACCAGATGGAAAGTAGAGGATGAGAGGGACGAGTCAATTTTTTTTTTAACATCTTTATTGGAGTATAATTGCTTTACAATGGTATGTTAGTTTCTGCTTTATAACAAAGTGAATCCGTTATACATATACATATATCCCCATATCTCTTCCCTCTTGCGTCTCCCACCCTCCCTATCCCACCCCTCTAGGTGGTCACAAAGCACCGAGCTGATCTCCCTGTGCTATGCGGCTGCCTCCCACTAGCTATTTTATGTTTGGTAGCGTATATATGTCCATGCCACTTTCTCACTTTGTCCCAGCTTACCCTTCCCCCTCCCCGTGTCCTCAAGTCCATTCTCTAGTAGGTCTGCGTCTTTATTCCTGTCTTGCCCCTAGGTTCTTCAAGACCATTTTTTGTTTTTGTTTTTAGATTCCATATATATGTGTTAGCATACAGTATTTGTTTTTCTCTTTCTGACTTACTTCACTCTGTATGACAGACTCTAGGTCCATCCATCTCACTGCAAATAACTCAGTTTCGTTTCTTTTTGTGGCTGAGTAATATTCCATTGTATATATGTGCTACATCTTCTTTATCCATTCATCTGTCGATGGACACTTAGGTTCCTTCCATGTCCTGGCTATTGTAAATAGAGCTGCAATGAACATTGTCGTACATGAGGACTAGTCAATTCTTGATGCCATGGAACCAGCACATTTCAGGACACCAGTAACCAAAGGTTAAGACAAGAACTAACTGTAACTAGAAAAAAAGTCTTTTAACTGTAGGTTTCAGCTAGCCAGATTGTTTAGTTGGATTTCTCTGGTCACGACGCAAACTATTTGTTTTCCCTCTAATGTTTAGTGTTTTGTGTGCATGAAGGATTTTGCCCTTGACTTTAGTGTGGCATAGTAAAGAGAGATTAGGGTTTGGATTCAGAAGTCATGGGTTTGTGACAGTTCTACTCACTGGCTGGGAGACCTCAAGTCACTTAACGCCTCTGAACCTCTTTCTGCCTCTGTCAAATCCTGATAATACTTGACTGGATTAATGAAATCATGTTTGTGAAAAGGACTAGGTAAACTGTAAAAGGTTAATCAAATATTTTTACATACAGCTATTTGTATGACCAGTAAGAATCGGTACGTCTTACTAGCAGATTTTTCCAAGAAGGTGTTGACAAATACCTGCTAAAAATATGAAGTTCTCTGTGTTTACATGCAGCATGATAGGTTCAGGAAGAAATAAGTGTGAGATGCATTTTATTGTTTTTGTTTCTAACATTTTATTTAATTTTTGGCTGCGCCATGTGTTAGTTGTAGCACACGGGCTCTTCGTCGTGGCATGCAGGCTTCTCTTTAGTTGTGGCGTGTGGGTTTGCTCTCTCTAGTTGTGGCACGCGGGCTCCAGGGCGCGTGGGCTTTGCAGTTGGCGGCATGCAGGCTCTCTCGTTGAGGTGCGTGGGCTCAGTAGTTGTGGCGCACAGGCTTAGTTGCTTCACGGCATGTGGGATCTTCCCGGACCAGGGATCGAACCCATGTCCCCCGCATTGGAAGGTGGATTCTTTACCACTGGACCACCAGGGAAGTTCCAAAATGCATTTTATTGTTATGTAATCATGGGTTCCAGAAATTTATTTTTTTAAAAAGCACACACATACATAATAATGCTTTTATTTATGAAGCACCTTCCACAGAAGAATAAGTCAGAATTTAAAATTCCACCCTCTTCACCTTTTTCCTCTTTCCTCACACATTTCTCCCAAAGCTTCTAAGTCTCAAAGTTTAGAGAGAGAGAGAGATAGGAACAAACTTCCAGAGCAATAGACAGGGGGAAAGGTCTTTCAACCTGCCAATCCTGTCTTCATGGCCCTTAAGTACTCATTTGTTAGTTCAAAAGGAAGCGTTTCTTTAAAAAAAATTTTTTTTGAGATAAAATCAGCAAAACAAACAGCAATACATTCAAGAAGACTTAGATGAAACAGGGAAACAAACAGTGAAACCCTGGATATCCAAATACTGGAAAACCGGTAAAACATTTATGCTGAACTTGAAACGTTTTGTAAAATGACATCGAAGCAGCAAAACAGAGAAGTTCATGAAACTAGTGGGAAGACTGACCAAAGAACCTACCCAGATGCAACTTTCTAACGTCACTGGAGATCTGGTAGAATTATAAGTTCATATTAAAGTAGAAACTAGACTTAAACCAATGTAGATTCTAAATCGTCTTCTACTTAAGAAAATGTGTTTTCTGAGACAGGATAGATTCATTTACGGAGAACTTTCTGTGTCTGTTGCAGAAAACATGCGCTTCTCCTTACTGACAATCTGAATTGGTGCTCGGTATCATCTTCCCCAAATCGCCTGAAAACTACTAACTGACCCTTCCTTTTGAGTTTGGCATAAAAACAACACTCAAAAGAAATTGAAGAGAACAAGGATCTATCTAAAAAGAGCTCCAGGCTGAGTATATCGGTATGGGAACTGACCAGTGCATTAAGCACCAAACAAGTTAAATTCTTAATAAAGAAATAAGAGAGAGGAGAGATCCATGTGGTTTGAATCATCAGGAACTTCACAAGCAGTGAAAACAGTGATTGCAAGTAATGTCAACATTTTTGGAGCACTTACCAGATGCCAGGCGTTGTGCTTTGTAAACCTTACGTAACCCCCATATGATAAGAATCCCCGTTTTACAGATGAAGAAACTGAGGCTTACATCTTGTACCCAAGATCACACAGCTCTAAATGTCTTAGACTGAGGTTTAAATCCAAGCTGCCTGACTCAAAAGCTTGTACCTTTTATGACACGACAGAGTAGCACAGATCTGCTAAGTCAGAGGATTATCGTAACAATAACTACCACTTGTCCAGTGTTCTAGCATTTGCCAAGCACTATGCTTAACTCTTTCTATAAGCTATATCATTTAATTCTTAAAACAACCCTATGAAGGAAGTGTTACCGTTCCCATTTTATATGTGGACTGCAGTTTAGAGCTGTGGTTCTCAGCTCCAGCTATGCATTAGAATCACCGGCAGGAGGTTAGAAGAGCCCTGTGCCTGGTCCCACTCCAGGCCAATTCAATGCAAGTTGGGACAGGGAGGGAGAAATGACTTAATCACTGTATTTTTGAGAAGCTCCTATGGCTCTGTTGTGTAGCCAAGTTTAAGAATCATTGGTTTGAAGCAGTATTCCTCAAACTCCAGTGTTCAGCAGTATCATCTGGAGAGCTTGTCAGACATAGCTGGCCACACCCCAGAGTGTCTTATTCAGTAGGGCTCCAAGGGGCCCAAGAATTTGCATTCGTAATGCTTCCCAGGTGTTGCTGGTGCTGCTGGTGTGGGACCACACTTGGAGAACTATTAGTTTAAAGTCGCTTGGCCAAGGTCCCCCATTGGCAAACTATTGTGGCTCTACCTCGCTAGTGAAATTCCCTAGCCACCCTGGAACCTCTTCAAATCTTTAGAACTTGACAGCAGTAAAATAAGTATCCCATGTAGGGAGAAAGATTTAGCTAATATGAGAAAGTTTATGAAAATACTGAATGTTGTAAAAAAAAACTGAATAAATGGAGAGGGATCCCATATATCTGAATGGGAAGATTATGTATTATTGAGATGTTAATTGTTTACATTTAATTTATATAATTTATTTTATAATTTCTATCAAAATTTCGATATACATTTCTTGTGTTTGATAAAAGGATTTAAAATTTCAAAATCCATTTGGAAGGAAAAATAGAGAACACAAGAAATTCTGAAAAGGAAGAATAACGTGGGGACTTATAACAGATGTTGAAACATATAATTTAAATTGTTTCTGGATTTCCCTGGTGGCGCAGTGGATAGAATCTGCCTATCAATGCAGGGGACACAGGTTAGATCCCTGGTCCAGGAAGATCCCACGTGCTGTGGAGCAACTAAGCCCGTGAGCCACAACTACTGAAGCCCGTGTGCCCTAGGGCCCACGTGCGGCAACTACTGAGCCTGTGTGCTGCAACTACTGAAGCCTGCGCGCCTACAGCCCGTGCTCTGCAACAAGAGAAGCCACCGCAATGAGAAGCCTGCGCACTGCAAAAAAGAACCAACACAGCCAAAAAAAAAAAAAAGTTGTTTCTAAAAATAGTGATAGTCATACAAGAATAAATCATTGGGGAAAAAAAGAGATAACCCAGAAATAGTTTGTATAAGAATTAACATATAATAAAAGATGCTTCACAAATTAGTTAATAAATGGTATTGGGACAATTAGTTGGCAATTGGGTGGGGGGAAAACAATTTAGGTTATCACTTCATGCCATACACCAAATAAGTTTTGGATGCGTCAGTAATTAAACATGGGGGGAAAATTATTAATGGAAACTATAAGGGAATAGAACTGAATCGTTAGCTAAACTTGGACAGGAATTTACTTCTCTAACTTCAAGTAATAAAAGAAGCCCAAGGGGGGGCTTCCCTGGTGGCGCAGTGGTTGAGAGTCCGCCTGCCGATGCAGGGGACACAGGTTCATGCCCCGGTCCGGGAAGATCCCACATGCCGCGGAGCGGCTGGGCCCCTGAGCCATGGCCACTGAGCCTGTGCGTCCGGAGCCTGTGCTCCGCAACGGGAGAGGCCACAACAGTGAGAGGCCCGCGTACTGCAAAAAAAAAAAAAAAAAAAAGAAGCCCAAGGAAAAGGCAAGCATATTAAAAACAGGTTCTTAAGAAAATTTTTAAATGATACCAAAAAATATTTATGGCAAACAAGACAAATAAATAGGGTATTTTTAAAGTTATATAAAAAGCTCATACAATTTTATGAGAAAAACATTCATGTAACAAAAGAAAAAGGGCAAATGATATAAATAGGCAAATGACACAAAAAGAGCAACTAGAAGTAGTAAACAAATACACGGCGGGGAGGGGGGGGCGGAGGATACACACTTTGGCCTCAGGGCCATTATATTGTTGCCTCCAAACACAATCTCCCCAGACGTCCCACCTGACTCTTAAACTCACTTTTTCAGGTCTTTGTTCAAATGTCACCTCAACAAAGCTTTCTCTGACCACCCATTTGAAAATCACATACGTTATTCACTAGTGAACCACACCCCCTCTTCTGCTTCATTTTTCTCCCTGGCACCTTTTCCCCTTGCTAGAACCCAGCTCTGTGTGGACAGGAATTTTACTCACTGCCATATCCCCAGTGCCTCGAACAGTATGTGATTCGTAGTCAGAATCTCTACATTTTTGTTGAATGAATGAAATACTCAAGCTTGCTTATAATAACGTAAATGAGGTACATTTTTCTCACTATATTAGAAAAGAGAGAAAGAAAAGGAGAAAGGGAGGGAGGGAGAGATGAAGGAAGAGAAAGATAAGTGAATGATAATGATAATTCATTTGGATTGATAACGTGATTTAGTAAAACTGGAAAACGTTGTCGGCAGCGTATTTAGTTTAACCTTATGGGAAAAGAATCTGGTCTTCCCTGGTGGCGCAATGGTTAAGAATCTGCCTGCCAAAAGCAGAGGACACAGGTTCGAGCCCTGGTCTGGGAAGATCCCACATGCCACGAAGCAACTAAGCCCGTGCGCCACAACTACTGAGCCTGTGCTCTAGAGCCCGTAAGCCACAACTACTGAGCCCACGCACCTAGAGCCCGTGCTCCGCAACGAGAAGCCACCGCAATAAGAAGGCTGCGCATCTCAAAGAAGAGTAACCCCCGCTCACCACAACTAGAGAAAGCCCACAGGCAGCAATGAAGACCCAACACAGCCAAAATTTTTAATAATTAATTAATTAATTTAAAAGCCTATGCTTTAAAAAAAAGAAAAGAAAAAGAATCTATCGATGTGTATACTGAGCCATTAATAACACCCATATCCTCTGACCCAAAATGGTGTTGATTTTTAAACACTATTCTCCAACAAAAGATATCCTAGCTCCTTGGAGAAACAGTGGATTCCAGAGCTGGGACAGGTAAGATACAAATTATGCCAGAAAGTCAGGAAGTGCCCCTCCAAAAAAAGGATGGGGGACCTGTTGAAAGGGCATGGAATCCAACCTGAAAGAGTTCCCAGTGGCCAAGGCTGGAACAATTTGAGCAACAAAACAAATAAGAATAGTACTGAATTAAAACCCAGAGATTAAAATAAATATCCTTGAGTTCATACTGATACAAATAAATTGGGAAGAAGGGACAACTCTTCATTATAGAAGAATTCTAATTTAAAAATATAAGGAATGAGGGAAAGAGGAAATCACCATCGGAACACCGCATAATCATTGCTGCAGGCAAGATCCAGTGATGGGATGCTAAAATTAGTGGGCAAAAGTTTTAGGAGAAACCAGATATCTGTATGCTTTTAAATGATCTCCCCTAGATAACTATTGTTTACAAGGAGAAAAGTAGTAACTTTAAGGTAGAGAAACCTAGTGGGCACCACCTTAAGCAGGTAATCCAGGTTGACATCAATAATAAGACACGCCGACATCCTGTACTCCTGATAGGACACACTGAGAGGGCTACACCACTCCTGTGAAGTTCTTCCCCATAAGTAGAACTGGGACTTCTGTCAGGTACCCTGGCAAGATACAGATGGGCTTGGAGTTGCAGGGCTATGACAGTACGAGATTAACACACATGGCACCTTGCCTTGGCCCGTGCAGGTTTCCCCAGGCGAAGGCTTTGGTCCTGGAAGCAGCAGCGACAGCAGAAGGCAGAGCAGGGGGACATGGGTCAGGCAGCTGGGGGACACAAGTGAGCCTGGAGTTAGTAATTAGAGAAAGAAGAGTGCAAAAGGTAAAATCAAGCTCAGAGTGTGGAAGCCTAAGGACCAGAGAGTTCAAGAAAGAAGCAACCAGGCCAAGAAGGATCAGAGGGAAAGCATCTAGCCCAGAGGTCATAGGCTGGGAGCCTGCAGCCCATATTTGGCCCGTGAATGTGATTTGTCTGGCCCACATGATATTTTTTGAACTGTGAAGTAGATATCAATGTTTTTTAATTAAGAGATTTTACATCAAACCCAGATATCAGCTTCTGTTTAAAAAAAAAATCAGAAGTCATGGGAACACTGGGTATCTGTGGCTGCCCCTCCAGGACAGAGAAGTCAGAGACAGCCTCCATTTATTACTGGGCTGTTTCCCTGCCTGTTTCTCTGGTTCCGTCACCTGCGTGGCTTTCCTGTAGGCTTTTCAGTTTCAGGATCTCGCCGAAGCAGTGAAGTCCACGTGACGAGCCAGGCAGGGAGTGACTGTAGGATAAGGCACTGCCTGTCCCTGGCCTGGGTTTGAATCAGCCCCCTTGGTGTTGAAGGAGCGTCGCTGGTGAGGGTGCTCTCTGCAAGGCCCCAGTGCAGCCAGAGCGCCTAAGTTCCAGGGGCCGTGCTAACAACCCATGCCGTCAGAAACGGAGACAGGAAAGCACATTCTACCGAGGAAGAGACTCGCAGGCTTCATGGTTTCTGCTCTGTCACACTCAGCTCTTCTCTAAGCAGTAAGACACCTGGTTCTCTCTCTGTTTCCTGGGATCTTGTGACAGCCAAGGAAAAAATAGAATAGGATCCAGTAGGCTGTGCATGGACGAGACAGACATATTTGTGTGGTTTGAGGGCAGAGGTGGGAGGAAGAAGAGATGATGCATTTCAGGAGGGACCACTGTTCTGGAACAGAAGTTTTCTGGCTGTCTTCCCTGTGTGAGTGTGCATCTTACCTACTCTGATAGCAAATACGGGTAGGAATTGCTGGCTGCCGAGTGTGAACTTGAACTCCGATGGGGAATGACTTCTGAGCCCTTGGGTCAGTGGTGGTACTGACCCAGAATGAAGCCAGATGGGTGACCAGCCCGACCAGGACACCTGGTCTGGCAGGTGGCATAGAGAAGGCAAGGGCTCCGTCACTCTGCTTCTCCAGCCACAACTTGACAGTCAGCGGGGCAGAGTGCAGGGAGAGCCGGGGCCTTGGGCAGAGTATAAACCCCTCACACGGAGGCAGAAGCCAGCAGCAATGACCCCCAGAGAGATAGGAGGAGGCACCAGCCGTCTGTGTGGGGAGGGGAGCCCTCAGGCGGACGAGGGGCTCTGCCGCTGTGAAGGCGGGGGCCCTCAGGGCTCTCGCTTGCTCTGCTCATCCTGTTCACCGGGAGTTATTCGTGGTGGAGAGGCTAGGTGGAGCTGAAAAAGAAAGGAGAGGCGGCAAAGCCACTACCACGTGAAACTCAAAAGTGGATAGAACATGCTGGGGTTTAAGTAAAGGGAAAGTAAAGATGAGCTCGCATAAATTAGATTTTTACACAATCTTTCAGAAATACATCTAGGATGTAAAAATTGGGGTTTGTCTATTCTGTTTTTCTTTGGACCTCTTCCCTTCGTTTAGCCTTTGCTCTTAGCTTTGGGTGGGAGACCAGTCGGAGTTAAAACACCACTTTCTTTCCCAGTCGCACAAGACTTGCACTTGTCAATCAGTGTGACTCCAAGAAGGAATAACACTCAGCGGATGGGCTCAGCCCTCCTGCGCAGAATCGTCACCTGAGGCGTCTCTGAATCAGCTGGATGGGCTGCAGCCCAGGCATCTGCATTTCCCACAAGTGCTTCCAGGTGATTAATATGCACTTTAAAGCATGAGAATCACTGTTTCAGGAATTCTGGTGGAAACAAAATTGAAAGGGATAAACACTGGTTGCAAGATACTTCGTTAGTGAGCCACAAGATGTAGGCCTGATCGTGTGCTTGGAAACGTACCAAAGATGACTTGAGTCAACTTTGAATTGTGGGGTCCTCATCACCAATCTCCTTCAGGCTCTGATTTTATAATTCTCTCCAACAAGCTCATATGTCTGTCTGGTTTGATTCTTAGTGAGGCCTTGGTGTTAATAATTGCTTATCATTCTGGTATGATCTTGTCTCTGCGGGGGCATGTTCAAGGATGCACAGGTAGTAAGGATACCCGAATCCCTGGGTGCTAAATTCCAGCCATGTGGTCTGCTCCAAACCATCTGTGCAGGCTGTACAGTTCATCATGGAAAGGCAGGCATGACGAGAATTACCTTTCTTGTGAAAAATAATCAATTGATCTTTCCTCCGCCTTCATTAGTCTTTTGAAGTCTCCCCACTGCATTTCACAACCAGCCTTAATAGCAGGGAAGATGAAAGTGAAGAGAAGCTCAGTGATCTCATTTGGAGATCGCAATGTGTCTTTAGCACACAGGTTGGCCCTCTGGGATTCTGTTTGCCACGTCGCCAAGCCACTCACCAGAGCCAGCTCCCCAGGGAGGGCATGGCGACAGGGTGATGTATGGAAAACAGGAATAAAAGAAAATTAGTCCAGATCATCCTCTCAACTAAGATCACTCCAAAACATGGTCGGTTGTCAAATGTTCTGCAAAAAACAAGTATTACTTCTATGATACAAAACAAAAGGTCATTCTTTAGGAAGAACATGGTCAGGAATTCAAAGCAGAGCATCTCAGTGGATGCATCTATTTTCTAGCTAAAAATGAAGCACCTGAGAAAGCATCAACAAAATAACTCAAAATGGTAACGTGGGTTATGTTTTCCTAATTGTTATTATTCTGCAGGAGCCCCAGTCAGTTTAAAACTTGTGCAAGTCCCACGTGCTCTGCTTTCCTTTCCACCTTCCACCACAGACCCTCAGACTCAGGAGTTCTCCACTGGCCTGCTGCCCTGATCCACGGGAACTGACCGGTCCTGCAGAAATTTTGCCCTCGGCATTACTGCAGTGCCTGCTCCCTCATTTCTTGAACCGGTGACCTACAGGGTGAGTGACCCTCAACTTACTGGTTCAGGTACAATGCCGAATCTGTTTCTGAAATGCTACAGTCTCCAAAAAAGAGGCTTCTTATACTTTTTATTAACTTGCTCAGACAAACTTGTGCTCTCCATCCTGCTCTTAGGTTGCACCAGCTAGCAGGCCCAGCTGAAGCAGACAACATTTACAGAATTAGAGCCTTTTTACTCAAAATGAGATATGTGGACCCCCTGAGAGCTTGCTAGAAATGCAGAATTGCAGGCTCAGCCCAGACCTTTTGGATCAGGATCTGTTTGCTCACAAGATCCCCAGGGGGTTTGCAGGCACTGACTTAGATTTGTATTATTAACCTTCAGAGTCCTTAGAGGTCGTAGGTATACCAGGGACCCAAATGCAGCCTTTCTGCCTTTACTCGTGCAATTCGTTATTCTCTGTGCCCCGAAATACCTTCCATAACAGCTCATCAATCTGGCAAACTCCTTCAAGGCCCAGCCCAAAGATCACATCCCCATTGGAACCTTCCTTATAACCTGAGCCAAAACTAATCATTCTCTCTTTTGTGCTCCCTTGATACCTTTGATACTTTACATCTACATCTAGTACATACCAGTATTACAGAGTCTTCTTACCATATTATAATTATATGCTCACATATCTGTGTCCCCCACAAGAAGTTGAGTTACTCAAGGGCAAAGAGCACGCCTTAGTCATCTGTGTTCCTCAGCACCCAGCCCAGGACCTGAACAGAGGCTCAGTAAATGAAAATAACTTTTTGATCTTTCCTTTCTTTGTTTTAGAGTCATGTCATAGTAAATCGTATGTTGCCTGAAGATTTTTCACATTGTAACCTTCTATCCTTTAAAAACTATCCTTGTATCTTTAATTTGCTAGTTTACAGTAATGATTCAAAAACATTTGCATTGGCCTAGAAACGATCTCTGAGCCTGTGTTCCGTCGGGATAACTATTTCTGCCCCCTTTCCCTTGCCCACTGCCTGCTCCCACAACATAACATATCCATTGCTGATGAAAAGCCAGCTTACAGAGCAGATATTTTTAGGGGGTGGTGGTAGATGGTATAATAAAAGGAAGTAATGTATCTATTCATTTATATTAAGCCTGTCTTGATGCTGCTAATATTTTCCTACAGGTATCTAACTGATATTACTGAATTGGTTGTGAGTGAAAGACAAAAAAACAGTAAAGAGAAGAAAGTAAAGTAGAAGATAAGTAGTGATCCCAGAGTCACAATAATTAATAGCTGTGTTCTTAAGACACACACACCAGCAAACATGCAGGTAATTATGGGGCACTTACAGAGTTAGCATAACCCCTCAGGTTAACAATGTACTCTTGAGAGACTCTGTGTAGTCAGGTACCAGCCTGCATGAGATAACACACAGCCAGAGATGTTCATTGGTAATATCCAAGAGGCAGTTATCACTGCCCCTGCTGGTCAGCAATGCACAGCAGTAAGCAACACATGGGGCTTCCCTGGTGGCGCAAGTGTTTGAGAGTCCGCCTGCCGATGCAGGGGACATGGGTTCGTGCCCTGGTCTGGGAAGATCCCACATGCCGCGGAGCGGCTGGGCCTGTGAGCCATGGCCGCTGAGCCTGCGCGTCCGGAGCCTGTGCTCCGCAACGGGAGAGGCCACAACAGTGAGAGGCCCGCATACCACAAAAAAAAAAAAATAAGCAACTCATGGTCCCTAAGACTCATTCAAACAGCCCACAGATTGGTCTCAGTCATTGTTCACATTTATTCTGAATGTATGTTTCTGACAGTGGCAATTAAGAGACACTACTTAGGTGAGCTTTTGCTTTCTAAAGTGGCCCTTGCAATATTAATCAAGAGGTTAAATATGAATATCCTTTGACTCAGGAATCCCATATGACTGTAGCATAGGAATACAGATATTCAATACAAATGCACAAAAAAGTCCATGCAGTTTTTGTAGAAAAACAGGAAAAAAATTTCCATGTTCATCAATAGTAAAGTTATTAAATAAGTTGTACTATACATCCATACCCTGGATATTAAACAACTAGTTTTTTTGTTGTTGTTGTTGTTGTTTTTTTTTTTTTTTTTTTTTTTGCGGTACGCGGGCCTCTCACTGTTGTGGCCTCTCCCATTGGCTCCGGACGCGCAGGCTCAGCGGCCATGGCTCACGGGCCCAGCCGCTCCGCGGCATGTGGGATCTTCCCGGACCAGGACACAAACCCGCGTCCGCTGCACCGGCAGGTGGACTCTCAACCACTGCGCCACCAGGGAAGCCCAACAACTAGTTTTTAAAAAGAGATATATGTATATGTTCTGACATGGGAAAATATCAGTGATAAAACATTTTAAAAAATCAAGTAGCAGAACATTCTATTAAAGTATTATAGTATGAACCTACTTAAAAATTATGTGTAAGGGGGCTTCCCTGGTGGCGCAGTGGTTGAGAGTCCGCCTGCCGATGCAGGGGACGCGGGTTCGTGCCCCGGTCCGGGAAGATCCCACATGCCGCGGGGCGGCTGGGACCATGAGCCGTGGCCGCTGAGCCTGCGCATCCAGAGCCTGTGCTCCACAACGGGAGAGGCCACAACAGTGAGAGGCCCGTGTACCGCAAAAAAAAAATTTAAAAAAAATTATGTGTAAGAACACATATACAGACATGTACATACACATCTATTTATATATGCATAGCATATGTTTGTAAGCCTACCCACCAAACTGTTTACTGTGATTATATCTAAGGAAAAGAATTAAAAAAAGAATAAAAACCACTTTCTTATTCGTATTACAGCATATACATTTTTGCATTGTTTGGATTTTTTTAAACTTTTGATTCTGGCAAAATTTCAGATTTACACTAAGTTGCAAAAATAGTCCAAAGAATTACTTTGTAACCTCCACCCAGATTCCCCAGATGTTAACATATCAGATTTGTTTTATCTCTCTCCCTCTCCCTTCCCCTTTCCTTCTCTCTCTCTCCTTTTTCTCTCTTTCTGTGTGTGTGTTTGTGTGTAAATTTTTAAAACTGAGAGTAAGTTGCAGATATGATTACCCTTGGACCTCTAAATACTTGAGCATGTATTTACTAAAGCAAAGCATTCTGTTACATAACTGCAGTATAATTACCAAAATCAGGAAAATCAAGAAATTAACATAGATAAAAAGCTATTAGCTAATCTACAAACTGTATTTCAACTATTATCCCAATAATGACTTTTATAGGAAAAGAAAATCTCAGATAATGAATTGCATTCAGCTGTCGTGTTTCTTTAGTCTCCTTTGATCAGAGACAGTGCCTCAGTCTTTCCTTGTTTTTCATGACCTTGATATTTCTGATGAATACAGTCCAAGTATGTTGAAGAAAGTGACTCAGTTTGGGTTTGTCTGATGTTTCCTCATGATTCTGGTTAGGTTATCATTATGGGTGGCAGTATCATAGGTGTAATGTGTTCTCCATGCTCTGTATCAGGAGGCACACTATGGGCCATTACAGGTGATGGACTTTGAACACTTGGTGAAGGAGATGTCTGCCAGGTTTCTCTCCTGTTAATTTACTAGTTTTTCCTTTGTAATAGTGATTTTCTACTTCCGTCATTCCTTCTACATTAATTAGTTAGAATATTACTATCAAGGAAAACTTTCCCTTTCTGTCATTTATTCATTTGTTCGTTCTTTCTTTCATACATTCTTATCAGTTTGAACTCATGGATTCTTTACTATAATTATTCATTTTGATGCTCAAATTGTCCCAGATTTGGCCAGTGGGAGCCCCATTTAGCTGACTCCTATGTTCTTTTCACATATTCCCTTTCTTTGGGCACTGCCTTACTTTCTGACACAAAAATGTTGCACACTCATCTGGCACTTTTCCAGGCCCAGCCTTGGAACTGGCCATTTCTCCAAGGAAGATGTGGTTGCTTTTAAGGAAGAATGGCACTTAGAAACCAAGATGTGGGTGCTAAGTTTGCTCATTGCTGGTGGGTGTCATTGTTTTTAGCCCCTATCAGCAGACAGAGCTGGTAAACATATACATGTATGCATTTATATCCTCCCAATACACACATATATGTATCTATTTCTATATTTAACAGTCTAAATATGTTTCTCAAATACCATAAGTTCATACGCATACCTTCAATTCCAATCCAATACCACTGGCTTACTCTAGCTTTGCCTCACTACATCCCTCTTTCTTTGAGTACATCCTTACTGTCTGACACAAGGCAATTAGACAATGAACCTTAAAAAATGTGGAGTTAATTTGACCCTCATTTTTACTTAATGGAATTTAGCCTAAAGGTATAATGAAGTATGTTTGCAAAAATTAACAAAAGTGATGACCCTCACATCACTGTTTATAATGACAATAACTTAGAAACTTCCTAACTGTCCAACAATGGTAATTTAGTGAATAAAATTTATCAGCATAACAGAATACAGAAAGGCGGTAGAGTATAGTGGTTAAGAACAGATTCTAAATCCAAGCAGACTAAGTTTGAATCCCAGCTCTACCAATTATTGTATGTGTAACATCTGGTAAGTTATTTCTTTTCTATATGCTTCAATGTGTGTAACATGAAGATAATAATACTACCTTCTTCATAAGCCAGCCATGAAGATTAAATTTAATATATATAAAGCACTTGGAACTGTGCCTGGCATATAGTAAGTACAATGTAAGTGTTAGCTGTTATTGTTAATATTGTTATCCCATCATTAAAAATGATGTAGAAAAAATTATGATATTGGAAATATACCCAAAAGTTAACAGTGTTTACTCCTGGGTGATGCCATTGTAAATGACTTTTATAACCGTCTTGCTTCTTTGAGGTTTCTAACTTTTCCACAATAAACATCATGACTTGGTTAAAATTTTAAATAAATAAATAAATGCTACTGGAGCAATTGGGAAAAAAAAAGAAGTGGATTTTTTTTCCTTCCCAAGAGCACAAATGCAAGAATTTAATAATCAATGTTGTCTGACTATAGGTTCAGTGGCACTAACCTGGTCACTACTAGATTATAAAATCTTTATCCAAATAGCAATTGCCTTGTTAAATATACATTTCAGAGGCTTGTTTAAAACTATAACACTTGTGGGACTTCCCTGGTGGCGCAGTGGTTAAGAATCCGCCTGCCAATGCACGGGACACGGGTTCAAGCCCCGGTCTGGGAAAAATCCCACATGCCGCGGAACAACTAAGCCCGTGCACCACAACTACTGAGCCTGCGCTCTAGAGCCCGTGAGCCACAACTACTGAACCCACGTGCCACAACTACTGAAGCCCGTGCGCCTAGAGCCCGTGCTCCACAACAAGAGAAGACACCACAATGAGAAGCCCGTGTACCACAACAAAGAGTAGGCCCCGCTCGCTGCAACTAGAGAAAGCCCGTGCGCAGCAACGAAGACCCAATGCAGCCAGAAAATAAACAAAAATTTTTTTAAAATCACTGCTTATTAAAAAAACATAACGTGTGCCATCACTTTTTAGTTTCACAAGCTGACTTTTCTTTAGATGCTTTTCCTGTAATTAGGCAATGTGCCAGCAGGTGATGGTAGTGCCTCAATCATGGCCAAGTTATTTGAACAATAAGGATTTTACTATAGGAAGGTGTTCTAATATATCGGAATACGTATGGTTTTATTCTTTGCTCTGTTTTAATTTGTTATTAAAATCTTTGCACTTAATTGAATATGGTAAATATTTCTTACATACCAAGATAAAGAAAACAGAAAAAAATTTTAAAGATTTTAAAAAAAAAAGAACTCAAAAAAAGTCAGAGCCTAGTCACACTGCTTAGGCAATTAGAGTAACTTAAAGGAATAATATTATTTTGTCTTTCTAGTATTCCTAATCAATTATAAAGTTCCAGGCTGCTTCCTGTGACTCTCCTGAAATGTATTTTTCATATGGCTAAAGAAGAATGGCAAGAAAACTCTCCTTGTTAGGTTTCTTTTAATTGCAGGATTAAAAAATAAAATCCAAGCTTTAGAGCTGGCAGCAACCTTAGAGATTTAGTCAAAGCCCCCATAGAACAGCTGAAGAAATTGGCATGTCAGGAGCTAGATGTTTTGCCCAGGATCCCTTAGAAATGCAGAACTAGATCCCAGGTTACAGAAAGACTCTTGGCAAATGTGCTCAAACAGGGCACAAATGTTAATTTGTGAAACCTGTGGTCACTTTATAAGGCTGAGTTTACCAAGCCAGTGCTTTACAAACCAAGTAGTTCCTCTTAGTCACTATGTTTGCAGTTCAGGTAGGTTAAAAGATAAATTCTCCTTAGTAGCTGCTAGACCAGCCACTTAGGCTTTGTCCAAGTGGGAATGATCATGAGGGCATACATTGTAATTTCAACTAAAAATTAAGTGTGCTAGCTGAATTGATAACCTATACAAATATTTAATAATCCACAATGATAAAATAAAGATAAGTAGGTTCAAAGTATAAATAAAATATATGCACTACAAATATCTGCCTCTCTCACACTGAGTTTCAAACTGTAAGACTGCTTAATCTAATTCCGATTCTCATTTCATTTCAAAAGGGGAATAACTTCCTCTCATTTAGGCTCCACTTTCCCATGTAACTCACCTTCTGTGCCTTGACACTAAAATTTTACATTTACCCACTTTTTCTGTTTATCATGGTGAGACATTAAGAGATTCCCAGTCCACTTTCCCCCAGTTCTCTCTTTTTTCTCTCTCAGTTCCTTTTGAAAATGAGGAACTATGCTTTCTGCAACCCACAGTTTTCTGTCATTCTTAGGAAAGGTCTTAAGTCATCATTCCTTGAACCCACGGCTGCTACAAATTTACTCTAGAAACTCAGGAAAAGAAAAGAATGAAAAACATGAAGAGGCCTCAAACCAGTGTGAAAATCCATCATTCCAGACTCTCTAACCATCCCCTCCCAGTCATCCCCACTCTTCCTAATCAGCAGCTCATGGACAGTCACAGATGTTTCTTTCTTTCCTTTTTTTTTTTTTTTGCGGTACGCGGGCCTCTTACTGTTGTGGCCTCTCCCGTTGCGGAGCACAGGCTCCGGACGCGCAGGCTCAGCGGCCATGGCTCACGGGCCCAGCCGCTCCGTGGCATATGGGATCTTCCCGGACCGGGGCACGAACCCGTATCCCCTGCATCGGCAGGCGGACTCTCAACCACTGTGCCACCAGGGAAGCCCACAGGTTTTTCTTTCAAATACTCTTATTAAAAGTTTGCAGTCCAACTGGTTCCTAATAGAGACCAGCTTTACCTTCTTAATGAATCATTACTTATGCTTTCTTTGAGCTGATGAGTATATCCTCAGACTTTGGCGGTATGTAAGTGTTTTGCATTTAAAATAGCTTATGGATATACAATAAAAGAAAAGAGAAGGAAAACTTTGTTAAATATCTCTGGACTGGAGATAACTTTCTAAGTTTAAAAATAAAAGAGGGGCTTCCCTGGTGGTGCAGTGGTTAAGAATCCACCTGCCACCAGTGCAGGGGTCACGGGTTCGAACCCTGGTCCTGGAAGGTCCCACGTGCCGCGGAGCAACTAAGCCCGCAAGCCACAACTACTGAACCTGCACTCTAGAGCCTGCACGCTGCAACTACTGAGCCCACGTGCCACAACTACTGAAGCCTGCGCACCTAGAGCCCGTGCTCCGCAACAAGAGAAGCCACCGCCATGAGAAGCCCGCGCACCGCAACGAAGAGTAGCCCCCACTCGCCGCAACTAGAGAAAGGCCGCATGCAGCAACGAAGACTCAGGGCAGCCAAAAATATCTAAATAAAATAAATAAATTTATTAAAAAGATAAATAAAAGAAAATAAAAGATTAAAAAGTTGAGCTGCATCAAAGAGATATAGGTAGGTTTGAAATACAAGCAACACTTGAGGGAAATACTGAAACAAATATTATAGACTAAGGAGTAAATGAACTCATACAAATGAGTAAAAGAAACCCTCTAAATTCTGTATAGACAATGGACAAAGAACATGAAGAGACAATGAACATGCAATTGGATGATAAACATTTGGTAAAATGATTAACTTCACTGAAATCAAATAACTGAGAATTAAAACTATAAATACATGGTATTTCGCCTACCTATGAACTGAGCAAAGATGTGTTAAAATGTGAATGTCCCAACTGAATAAAGTGTGATGAAATGGGTCCTTTCATATATTGCTGGTAGTAGGAATAAAAATTAATACAACTTTTCAGAATTCACAATGTGTTTAAAGATGCTTTAAAATGTTCTACTTTCTGACCATGAAATTCCATTTTTCAGTAGCCTATGCTAAAGTAGTAATCCAAAATATACACAAATATTTTGACATTAAGATGAACAACGTAAAACTTTTTATACAGGTGAAAAATTGACACTGACCTAACATCTAATGATAGAAGTCTGTTTAGGCAAATCCATAAATAAAACACCAGGTAGCCACTTGAAATGATGGTTTTTAATAATTTTTTAAATAAGAAAAACGCCTGCCTTGTAACATTGTGTTAAAAGCAGAGCATAACTATTTTTTTATGCATGAATAAAGACAGTAAGGGAATATTTCTAAAGGTTAATAATGGTTGTAACTGGGAAATGGGATCTCAATTTTATTTCTCCTTCTTTATATTTTTATGCATTTTACAAAATGCATTTTATGCACTCTACATTCAATAAGTATTCCTTTTCTAATCAGAAAAAAAGAGAGAAATAAAAGGAGAAAAGCCAAAGAACAACATAAGAATTAACAAAATGATTTCTCCACCGTCCCGCGACAACGGAAGTTTCGAGAAGACCCTACAAGTCCACCCTCCAGGTAGTCCTCCTGGCCTGCTGTTTACAGAGAAGAGTTGGTTTAATGCAATGTTACGCGATAAATTGAGAAATGCCCCAGTTCCTGCCACATGACTTTATAGGGTGCTGAGTTCTCTGCAATAACATGTATAATAATCTTTTTAGCCATCCCTGCAATTAGGGGGTTGCCAAACTGGAACTGTTACTTTATTTTAGACAGGTACACACACACATGCACGCATACCAAATACCAGAAGCTCAGAACGAGCTACCCCCTTGAAGAAAAACAGTGTAATTAGCTCTCCTTTAGATGGGAAGATATTCTTCAAAATCTAAATGTAAACAGATTTTTGTTTTGTTGTTGTTCATAAAATACAGATCACCAACTTCCACCATACATTGGTCAGAAGTCAGGTAGATGATGCCATCTCTAAGTGGTATCATAGTGCTTTGGACCTTAGGACAACAAACTAAGTTGGTGACTAATAGGATACAGAGACCCACTTAGCTTTGGAGTTGAATAAGCAATGAAGGAAGTTCTCAAGCTGCACCGTGAGAACCAATTTTCTCAAGCAGAACTTAATCACAAGTGTACAATTATCAAGATATTTATGGAGAATGCTAACCTTACACCCACTGCTGGGTTTCTATTTAGCTGATTTCCTTTCACTGAGATATTCCCATGGAGTGTGTGTGTGTCTGTGTGTGTATGAGAGAGAGAGAGAAACAGAGAGAGAGAGATGGGCAGGTGATTACTACTGTTTTTGCTCAATATCAATAATATCTTGTCTCTTCCTTAGTAAAGGCTAAATATTTCCTCCCTTGACAAGAATCTGAGTGGGACAATATCTTAGAGAGCACCTAGTACTAGTCCAGCTATTGTTTTAAACACAAGAAAACCAATTTTCCAAGGTTATACAGCTAATCAGTGGTCCTGGTTTTACTGGAACCTGGTTCTCTGAGCTTGATTCCACTGTTCTTGTCCCATTGCCTTAGCAGTGTGGTATCCTTGGTTGCTTTTCCCAAAGAAAAAACTAAGACATGAATATCAGATTGTGTCTTTGAATGGAAAGAAAAATGAAAGATTAAGACAATTCATCAAATAATTCTGTAGAGGGGAAATAATCACCATTTGTGATATGAAGGAATCACTGTCCTGGGACTACGATTTGGGGCTGACTCAGAGATGTCCCCCACTCCAAGGACTGCTGGCCGTGTAAATGAGGAGGCTACACCCATGCAGGGACAGGAAAGAAAAGGAGCCCTGGCCAGGTAGCCAGGCATCAAGGCCAAACAAATGACCTGGGGGAGAAGGACGGAAGTGGGTGCAAGGCAAAGAGCAAGCAGATGGAAAAACAGTGTGTTTCAGCCCAATATGTTGTTTGGAAATAGGGTCATGGGTCTTCAGAGGAACCCATGAGCACCAGCTGACTTTTTCATCACAGCCACACACTGATAGACACACACACACACACACACTCTCACATACCTCTTAGACCCTGCCTTAGGGCAGTGCTGATACACAAACACACTCTTTGTACTCTCTCCTTTTGAACAAGCAATTTCTTCTCCTCTACTGCTCTGATCTGGCTAACTTTTACCCATCCTTAAACACTTAGTTCAAGTGACACTGCCTTCTCTGGGTCACTCCCCCATTCCTCCCACCCTCACTCAAATAGTGCCACATACCCCTCCTCTGTGTTCCCACACAACTCAGGTGTTGTGCTCTACAAAGTGCTTTTCGTACTGCACAGCAGTTGTCGGTCTCCCCTCAAGGGACCATAAGCTGCTCGAGGACAGGGACCTCATCTGTCCTCTTTATATCCCAGTACCGAACACTGGGCCTGTAACACGTTAGTGAGTATGTGAGTTCATCCATTGAGAGGATGATCATGGAGTATCTGCTTTGTGCTAGCCACGTACGAGCTCCTGGAGGCACAGCAGTGGGCGAGATACAGACAGTCCCTACCCTCATGGTACTTGTAGCCTATCAAGGGACATTGACACTCCAAAAGCATCTCTGCAGAAATGATATTTAACATGATGGCTGAAGGTCAGATCAGTCTGATATACTATAAACAATTTCCTATCCTGCAGTATTGTCCTACTTCCATTTAAAATAGACTCGAGGAGAAACACGTACTAGGATTAGCATTTTCTTAGGTAAGCTAAATTGTACAAAGATTGCTAACAGAGAGACAACACAGACAAACTGGCCTGAGGCTGGTTACTAGCAACACCTAAAAAGACTGGCATTATATTCCTACAGCAGAATAAAGACAGTCACAGCCAAACCCTCCTTAACTGAATTCTGCTAGTTTTGAATCTGTGAATTACTCACTTAGAAATTTGGCTGACCTATACTTTGACACTGCATACAGAGAATTAGACTTCCAGAGAAAACTAATAATAACAAACCCGTATATAGCTCTTCAAAGTTTGTCTTTCACACACAACATCTGGTCTGAAAATGAGACTGTAGCAACTTCCACCTTTGGGATCTTTACCTGTGAGTTTTAGCCACTCTCAGTAGGATGTAGTAAAGAATCTGAAGTTTGATGAATCACTGCCCGATATGAAGTGAGTTATCTCGGCCATGACTCAGGTACGAACACTAACTTTAGGTGATGTTCCAGGCACTGGTTCCACTGTCACACCATTCACAGGGACTCCACGGGTTCCAGTTTGAAATATTAAGTTTTTACTAAAATGTAGACCCCTGCCTTTAAGAATAGAGCTAAGGAATCTTAATTCACACTTCTTTTATCTCACCATGTCCAGATCTTTAGGAAAAATACTTCTTCAATATAAGAGTAGCAGAATGTTAAAATGGACTTTTCAGCTGAGACACCAAGGCAATACCTATTTGATTCCAAAGGAATTTTCAAGATAGACCACCCTACAGGAATCTTTCAGCGGATATCTAAAAAATTGGTAGCATGGCTCTTAAAAACCCTTTACCCATATTAAAAGTATAAAAGGAGAAAATTGTGGAAAAAGGAGAAGAATTTGTAGCAAAATTTACTTGCAGAAAATTGTGCTGTGATTCTCTCTCCCACCCCCCTTAGGGGAGTGGAGGGTACTTCTCCCTTTATATCAGGTGAAGAAAGAAGAAACACAGTGAACTGGTGCCTGATTCCCACCTGGAAAAACCCCAAGCCAGAGAAGGGCTGGCATCAGATCCGGAAGTGAGATAAGGATAGTGGGAGTGTAGGGGAGTGGCTGCTTGGGGTGGCCATGCTCCCAGAGAGTGTCAGAGCAGAGGACGCTTGAGCATTTTGAAGACCCACTGTGGCCCTCTCAGTAGAGAGCCTGCCTGGAGCCATATTGGACCTGGTCCCCGAGGGCCACATGAAGGAAGGAAGGACAGCAGAACACAAGAGGCTACATGGAGCAAACCCCTGAAAAACCAGAGAAAGAACTGGCCAACCTGTGGAAAACATCACAGGAAAGGCAGCCCAGTGTTCCCAGGGGCTGCCTCCAAAGAACCTGGGAAGAGTCCCATGAAAGAAATCGTCAGCCAGAAACATCTATCAGACCCAGAGCTGTAAGGTCATCTTCCAAGTCTACCAGTCAAGTAAGAACCTTCCTGCAGTGCTGTACCAAGCCATATTGGAGGCTGCGTCCATAGGAAAACTCCGCACCCCTATATACACCTATCAAATTATCCTCCCATATGTTGAACCAAGTGGAAAAGTTAATAAAGATTTTACAATCGAAAAACAGGATGACATATGAAGTCCTGAGTTGCCCAGTCTGTTCTCCCACCATTGTAAACCCTCATAAACATACTCATTGGGGGACACGATGACCCCGATGACCCGGTGGCCCTTGAACTACAAGCTGATGATTAGAAACACTGTTTCCATTGCACAATAACTCAAGGTCATAAAACAAACAAAAAACGACAGCCTGTCTATATTTATATCTTTGGTGTGTTGTTCATGCTGGATTTTTTGCATTCAATTTTTTAAAACATTGCATTAATATTTACCTTGATTACTGATGCCCTTTAAATTTTGCACCTGAGGCAAGCACCTTCCTTCCAACCCTGCTTTCCAGCTGTGTTTCTCCTTTTTTCACCCCTTCAACCTCTGAGAACCCAGAAATCTTGGTTATTTAGCAAGTTGAAGGGGAGGGGTGGAAGCATAAAGTGAAGAAGGATTTCCATCTACAGATGGTCTTAGCTAGAGGAGAGAAACAGTGGGAAGAAAAATAAAGATGCATTCTCTGATTACTTTCCCTTAAGATTTGCTTATTCAATGTACAGGTCATGTGAAGTTACATACCAGCTTCAAAACAAAATCACACAGATGCCTTGAAGGTCGGACTTTAATTGGGGATGGATAGAGGAACCTCCAGCATGGAGGTTGGATAGAGGAACCTCCAGAACTTGGGATTTGAAGTCAAAGGCCAGGGTTCTACTCCTGGCTCCTTTACACATAAGTTTGGGGAAATACTATGGTAGTCTCAGTACCTCATCTATAGGTTCAGTGAATGTTATTGAAAACTTTCAGTATGCTAGGAAGACATGATTAAATCTTTGGGGGAGACATAGGCAAACAGCCAATCGCTTTCTATTCAATAAGCCTTATGGTAGAGCTATCTGCTGGGTGTTTCTGCAACGGAGCCCAGAGGCACAGCAACCTTCCCACCTAGGGAGCTTAGGAAGGTGACAGCAGAGCTAAGTAGGACAGAAAAAATAGAGGTGGGTCACGTGAAGCTACAGGAAAAGAATGTCTCAGCCAGAGGGAACTGCATACATAAAAGCACAGAAGAGAGCGGAATCTAAAAGGGCCAAACTCGGGACGTCCCTGGTGGTCCAGTGGTTGAGAGTCCATCTTCCAACGCAGGGGACACCAGTTTGATGTCTGGTCAGAGAACTAGGGTCCCGCGTGTCACGGGGCAACTAAGCCCGTGCGCCACAACTAGAGAGAAGCCCGCAAGTTGCAACTAAGACCTGACGCAGCCAATAAACAAACAAACAAACAAACAAATAAATAAATAAAATAGGCAAACTCATAGAAGCAGAGAGTAGATGGTGGTGGCCAGGGACTGGGGGAGAGAAAAATGGGGAGTTGGTGGTTAAGGGGCACGAAGTTTCAGTTATACGAGATGAGATCTTGCAGATTGTTCTGGAGATCTAAGGTACTAGATTAGATCTCCAGACCTAACACATTACTAATATAATGTATTGTGACTAGAGTCAAAAATACCGTGTTGTTTATTTGCTAAGAGGGAAAATCTTATGTGTTTTCACCAAAAAAACCCCCAACAAACAAACAAACAAACAAAACAGAGAGCGAGAGAAAAGAACAGGAAAATGGTAACTATGTGAGGGGATGAATATGTTAATTAGCTTGATTGTGGCAATTACTTCACAACATAAACACATATCAAAGCAGCAAGATGTACACCTTAAAGATATACAATTTTTGTTTGTCAATGATTCCTCAGTAAAGATGGGGGTGGGAGAGCCTGAAGGAGAGCCGAAGTATCATCCCTGGTTTTATGTTCAGATTTGATGAGACATTCTAGCTAAATCTCACACACAGAAGGTGCCATAGAATGTTAATTATCCTCCTCATTACTTCTGTCCTGTTGTTACTATATATGTGCTGGCCAAGAACCCAGGCTGCTAAGAACATTGGTGCTGGTTACACTCTGTACACTAGGGTGTGCCTTTCACATACTGTAGTTTTTACGAATGGCGGCCCCTGGAATTGTGCAGCCAAAGACAGTGGTCCAGCCAAGATTTTATTTCAAGGATAAAGTCTTAAAAGCTTCCTATGTCTTTAAGAACATGGTAAAATATGTAGGCTTACATCTCTTAGGAGTAAAACTTTATAGTCCTCTCGGATCTTTGATCTTCCCAGCAAAAAATTTATAGAATCTAGGCAATGGGCCTCAGGATCCTCAGGGTCAAAGCTGCCTCTGGGGGCTTCCCTGGTGGCGCAGTGGTTGAGAGTCCGCCTGCCGATGCAGGGGACACAGGTTCGTGCCCAGGTCTGGGAGGATCCCGCATACCGCAGAGCGGCTGGGCCCGTGAGCCATGACCGCTGAGCCTGCGCGTCCGGAGCCTGTGCTCTGCAACGGGAGAGGCCACAGAGGCCCGCATACCACAAAAAAAAAAAAAAAAAAAAAAAAAGCTGCCTCTGGCATGGAGGGGGTAAGGTGATGAAAAGACAGATAATACCCAGCAGGTGAGAAACACTAATTAACAGGAAGCCTTTGGATCAGGCTTTCTCCTGTGAACATTGCTTAGCCTGTGCAGACAGAACCTGCCCATCCTGACCATGATTGGTTTGAGTTGAACAGGACCTATAAAGCAGGATGCCACAACATGTGAATGTGGCCTGTCCAAGGGTGGCTGTCAGCCCAGAGGACACAGGGTCTGGAATGTTTGGCACTGTCTTCATCTGATCTCTTACCCACCAAATGCATTGTCCAGAAGTGAAAGACAGGGCCTAAGATAAAGCTTTAGCACAATTTCTGGGCCAGTATTGTGGAACCTTGCCTTAGGTGGAAACAATCACACTTCCTCAGTTAATCATGGTAAGCCCACACAGTGACATATTACATTAAAATCTTAAATAATTATGAAGACTCTAGAAACAGAAAATTCTTGCAATGTAAAGTAAGACCATCATAAGGTATACAAAATGTCAGGTACACCATGATTATAATTGGATAAAAATGTGTATGTATCCGGCTAAAGGCCAAATGGAATCTCAAACTAAAAAGGATTCTATTAGGCTGCTAATACGTATGGGGTTTCTTTCGGGGGTGATGAAAATTTTCTAAAATTAGATTGTGGTGATGGTTGCGTGACTCTGAATATACTAAAAATCACTGAATTGTACATTTAAGTGCGTGAGTTTTATTGAATGTAGATTATATCTCAATAAAGCTGTCGTCTTTTTTTTTTTTTCAAAAGTACTTGCATACAAAAACATTTTTTTCCAGCGAGGTAAGATTATGAGTCTTCCTCCTTTAAAAAAAAGTGGTTTTTTTGGACCTCAGATGCAAAGGGATGAGTGGAATGTGGAAAGATTTTGAGGAAATGCTAACAGGAATAACATAAATAAGAAGAAGCAAGTCACTCCTCTTTTCTCCAGCTCTCCAGTCTACTTCTAGGGTCCCTTGTTGGTAAAGCCTAACAGGGAGCCAGGTGACAAAGGAGACACATGGTTTGCAAAGTCCCAGGCCCAGCATCACAGAGCAAAGAGTGGATTTTGAGCTAAAAGACAATAACTTTAAAATCAGTACAAATGCCCTTCAGCAAAAGAAGGGGGAATCTTAGAGAATATCATAGAATCAATAAACAACAGAAAGTCCATGGGACTTCCCTGGTGGTCCAGTGGTAAAGAATCCACCTTACAGTGCAGGGGATGCAGGTTCAATCCCTGGTCAGGGAACTAAGATCCCACATGCCGTGGGGCAATTAAACCTGCATGCCATAACTACTGAGCTCGCGCGCCTCAGCTAGAGCCCACGTGCCTCAAACCTCAGAGGCTCCTCAAGCGCTCTGGAGCCTGCTCGCCACAACTAGAGAAGAGAAAACCAGCATGCCACAGCTAGAGAGAAGCCCGAGTGACGCAACGAAGAGCCCGCGCACCACAACGAAATATCCACATGCGTCAACGAAGATCCCTCGTGCCGCAACTAAGACCTGACACAGCCAAAAATAAATTAACTAAATAAATAAAAATAAATCTTTAAAAATAAATAAATAATAGAAAGCCCAGAAACTGATAAAAATTGATTTTTTAAAAAGTTGGTAAATTTAAATATAACTACTAATGGTAACTTACAAATAACTAATTTCTTTGTGTTTAAGAAAGACAACTTAAAGCTGTTCATAAATTAAAAGATGGAGGAGGATATCTTATGGTTAAAGTGTGCAAGATCTGTATTGTTTTGGGAGAAGGATAAGGATACTGAATAACTTTAGACATTGTTAAAATAATATATATTAACTATGTATTTTAACAGTGTGGTGCTGGCATAAAGACAGACATACAGACCAACATAATAGAATAGATAGCCCTGAAATAAATTCTTCCATATGTGGTCAAATGATTTTTGACAAGGATACCAAGACCATTCAGTGGGGAAAGGACAGTCTTTTCGACAAATGGTATAGGGAAAACTGGATAGCCACATGCAAAAGAGTGAAGTTGGACTCTTACCTTACACCATATATAAAAATTAAGTCAGGGCTTCCCTGATGGCGCAGTAGTTGGGAGTCCGCCTGCCGATGCAGGGGTCATGGGTTCGTGCCCCGGTCCAGGAAGATCCCACATGGCGCGGAGCAGCTGGGCCCGTGAGCCATGGCCGCTGAGCCTGTGCGTCCAGAGCCTGTGCTCCACAACGGGAGAGGCCACAACAGTGAGAAGCCTGCGTACCGCAAAAAAAAAAAAAAAATTAACTCAGAATGTATTAAAGACCTAAACATAAGAGTGAAAACTATAACACTTTAAGGAAAAGACACAGGAGGAATGCTTCTTGATATTAAATTTGACCATGATTTCTTGGAATGACACCAAAGCACAGGCAACAAAAGTGAAAATAGATAAACAGGACTGCATCAAGATTAAAATCTTCTGTGCATTAAAAGACACAGAGTAAAAAGTCAACCCACAGAATGGGAGAAAGTACTTACAAACCAAATATCTGACAAAGGGTTAATATCCAGAATATATAAAGAACTCCTACAACTGAACAACACCAACAAAAACCCCCAAGCAACATGATTAAAACACGGGCAAAGGACTTAAATAGACATTTCTCAAAAAAAAAGATATACAGGACTTCCCTGGTGGCACAGTGGTTAAGAATCCGCCCACTAATGCAGGGCACACGGCTTTGAGACCTGGTCCGGGAAGATCCCACATGCCGCGGAGCAACTAAGCCCGTGCACCACAACTACTGAGCCTGCGCTCTAGAGCCTGTGAGCCACAACTACTGAGCCCGTGTGCCACAAGTACTGAAGCCCGTGCGCTTAGAGCCTGTGCTCTGCAACAAGAGAAGCCACTGCAATGAGAAGCACGCACACTGCAACGAAGAGTAGCCCCCGCTCTCCGCAACTAGAAAAAGCCCCCGTGCAGCAGCGAAGACCCAACGCAGCCAAAAAAAAAAAAAAAAGATATACAAATGCCAACAAGGACATGAAAAGATGCCCAACATCACTAGTCATTAGGGAAATGCAAATCAAAACCACAATGCGATACCATCTCATACCCATCAGGATGACCACTACTACTACAAAAAAAATTTGTTGGCGAGGGTGGGGAGGAATTGGAACCCTTGTGCACTGTTGGTGGGAATGTAAAATGGTGCAGCCAAAACAGCATGGTGGTTCCTCAAATAAATAAATAAAATAACCCAACAATTCCACTTCATGATATATACCTCAAAGAGCTGAAAGCAAGGTCTTGAGGAGACACTTGTACACCCATATTCATAGCAGCATTATTCACAGTAGCCGAAAGGTAGAAGCAACCCAAATGTCCATTTACCACTGACGGATGAATAGATAAGCAAAATGTGGTCTATATGTACAAAAGGAATATTATTCAGCCTTAAAAATGAAGGAAATGTTGTCACATGCTACAGCATAGATGAACCTTGAGTACATTATGCTAAATGAAATAAGCTAGCCACAAAAGGACAAATATTGCATGATTCCACTTACATCAGGTCCTAGAGTAGTTGAATGCATAGAGACAGAAAGTAGAATGGTGGTCGCCAGGGGTTGGGGGCAGGTGGAGAATGGAGAGTTAGTATTTAATAGGTATAGAGTTTAAGCTGAGAAAGATGAAAAAGTTCTGACAATGGTTGCACAACAGTGTGACTATGTATTTAATGTCACTGAACTGTACACTTAAAAATAGTTAAGATGGTAAATTTATGTATATTTTACCACACTTTTAAAAAAATGAATGAATGAATGGTAGAACTATTTGTAATGCATAAAATCAACAAAGCATTAACATTCCAATTATACAGTGTGCCCCTAAAAATTAATGAGGTGGTGATAAATAACCCAGTAGAAAAAATAGGCATAATGTATAAATAGCACTTCACAGAAGAGGAAAACACTGACAGATTTTTCTGTTTACCTAATAGCCATTCACCTCTTCTTCCTTATTAACAGAGCCCAGATTTCGTTCCAGGGAGCAATGTTTCCAGCTAAAAATATTCACTGTCTACAATTTTCTTGCATATTGAAGAGGCCATGTGATACAGTTCTGGACATGAAGAAAAAAATGGAAGTGCTGAGGATTTCTGGAAAAGTTTTTCATTATTGATACAGCTAATGCCGTTTCTTTCTTCCTCTTGCTTAAATGTGTGTCCAAAGCATGAAGATGCAGCAGCCGTATTGTGTCTAACAGGAAACCATCATGGGGACACAGGCCAAAATACTAAAAGTGTGGGAAGACGGAGAAGCCTGGACCCAGCGAATTCACTGCACCAAACCTGGACTACCTACCTGTCTCCCAATTTCTTGTGATTTGAGACAAATAATCCTCCATCTATTTAACAACCACACTGAAGTTTTTGATTACTTGCAGGTGAAAGTATTCCTGACTGATTATGACTTTTATCAGAAATGAGAAACCACAAGAGTAAGAAAACTAAATTGTGGAATTGGCTAAGAGGAAGTAGGTCAGAGAGTACCAAGGAATCAATCATTTCAGGCTGAAAAGGTGGTGAAATTTGATATGTGGTAATGAAATATCTGGGCCGAATATCATCTGTCATACCTTGTCATATAATGTGCAGTCTACGAAGTGCTATAGGAAAAAAATCAGCAAAGTAAAGGAGATAAGGGAGTTCTACAGATGGGAGTTGCTTTTTTATGAGTTGGTCAAAAAGACTACTGTGATAATGTGAAAGGTAGGCAGGGACCTCAAGGAAGTGAGAGGGAGAGCCTGAGGCTACCTGGATGACACTGTCCAAGCTGTGGGAATAGGAGGGGTATCACTGGAGTGTTCCTGGAAGACTAAGGAGACAAAGAAAAGGAGGATAGTAAAAAATGATGTAGAGGGGTGTGTCGTAGGGGAGGGGAGTGAGAGCATGGAAGGCCTTGGGGCCATTGTAAGGACTCTGAGTGTGCTGGAAACCACATGTCTTGCCACTTTCAGCAAAGGATCTCTAAAAGAGGAGTGAACTGAGACTCAAGTTAGCGGGATGCAAACACAGAGGGAAGGGAATGTGGAGAACTGCAGGGCTAAGAGGGGCTCTGTCTGCAGACTCCGGAAGTCCTAGTGTTGGGATACTTGTGAGGCTGAAAACATCAACTGCTTCAATACCTCACCCTGCGGTCCAAGCCAGCAGTGCTGTGAAGCAACAGGTCAGCAGGGCAGAAGACTGGGTGCCCAGAACTTTACCCAATACCTTCACACTTAAGAATTCTTTGTCAGACAAGACTTCCCTGGTGGTGCAGTGGTTGAGAATCCGCCTGCCAAGGCAGGGCACACGGGTTCGAGCCCTGGTCCGGGAAGATCCACATGCCACGGAGCAGCTAAGCCTGTGCGCCACAACTACTGAAGCCCGCGCGCCTAGAGTCCGTGCTCCGCAACAAGAGAAGCCACTGCAATGAGGAGCCCGCGCACCGCAACGAAGAGTAGCCCCTGCTCGCCGCAGCTAGAGGAAGCCTGTGCACAGCAACGAAGACCCAACACAGCCAAAAAATCAATCAATAAATTTATTAAAAAAAAATTCTTTGCCAGACAAGGAATGCCAGTGGAAGAAGATGGGATTAAGGGTGTTGTTTTCCTGCCTTTGCTTAAACAGTGCCTCAAGCCTGTGGCCGTTAAATTCTGGGAGTGGGGGACTGGCAGAGCACAAAGGCTGGCCTGAGAGCCAAAAATTTTCAGGCTCAAAGACTATCTAGAAAAAGTCTTGACTGTGGTTACTTGCACATAGAATTAATTGGAAATAGATAATCCAAAAACCTACCAGGTTTAGGAGAGGACTGTGTTGACTGAAAAACAAAACAAGGAGCTTCCGGGAAGATGTTGGAAGAGTAAGACGCGGACATCACCTTCCTCCCCCAACAGATACACCAGAAATACATCTACACGTGGAACAACTCCTACAGAACACCTACTGAACGCTGGCAGAAGACCTCAGACCTCCCGAAAGGCAAGAAACCCCCCACGTACCTGGGTAGGGCAAAAGAAAAAAGAATAAACAGAGACAAAAGAATAGGGATGGGACCTGCACCAGTGGGAGGGAGCAGTTTAGGAGGAAAGGTTTCCATACACTAGGAAGCCCCTTCACAGGCGGAGACTGCAGGTGTCGGAGAGGGAAGCTTCGGTGCCGCGGAGGAGAGCCCAGCCGCAGGGGTGCGGAGGGCAAAGCGGAGAGATTCCCGTACAGAGGATCAGGGCCGACCGGCACTCACCAGCCCGAGAGGCTTGTAGGCTCACCCAGAGGCGGAGGTTGGGACCTGAGGCTCGGCTTCGGTCGGAGCGCAGGGAAGGGACTGGCGGCGTGAACACAGCCTGCAGGGGGTTAGTGCGCCACGGCGAGGCGGGAGGGAGTCCGGGGAAAAGTCTGGACCTGCCGAAGAGGCAAGAGACTTTTTCTTCCCTCTTTGTTTCCTGGTGCGCGAGGAGAGGGGATTAAGAGCGCCGCTTAAAGGAGCTCCAGAGACGGGCGCGAGCCGCGGCTAAAAGCGCGGACCCCAGAGACGGGCATGAGACGCTAAGGCTGCTGCTGCCGCCACCAAGAAGCCTGTGTGCGAGCACAGGTCACTCTCCACACACCCCTTCCGGGGAGCCTGTGCCGCCCGCCACGGCCAGGGTCCTGGGATCCAGGGACAACTCCCCCGGGAGAACGCACGGCGCACCTCAGGCTGGTGCAACGTCACGCCGGCCTCTGCCGCCGCAGGCCCGCCCCTCACGCCATGCCCCGCCCTCCCCCTGGCCTGAGTGAGCCAAAGCCCCGGAAGCAGCGGCTCCTTTAACCCCGTCCTGTCTGAGCAAAGAACAGACGCCCTCCGGCGACCTACACGCAGAGGCGGGGCCAAATCCAAAGCTGAGCCCCGGGAGCTGTGAGAACAAAGAAGACAAAGAGAAATCTCTCCCAGCAGCCACAGGAGCAGCGGATTAAAGCTCCACAATCAACTGGATGTACCTGCATCTGTGGAATACATGAATAGACAACGAATCGTCCCAAATTAAGGAGGTGGACTTTGAGAGCAAGATTTATGATTTTTTCCCCTTTTCCTCTTTTTGTGTGTATGTGTATGCTTCTGTGTGAGATTTTGTCTGTATAGCTTTGCTTCCACCATTTGTCCTAGCATTCTATCCGTCCGTTTTTTTTGTTGTTGTTTTTAAATTTTTTTCTTTTTTTCTCTTAATAATTATTTTTCTATCTTAACAACTTTATTATATTTTACCTTACTTTATTTTATTTTACTTTATCTTCTTTCTCTGTTTTTTCCTTTCTTCCCTCCTTCCTTCCTTCCTCCCTCCCTCCCTCCTTTCTTTCTTTCTACTTCTACTAATTCTTTCTTTCTACTTTTTCTCCCTTTTATTCTGAGCCATGTGGATGAAAGGCTCTTGGTGCTGCAGCCAGGAGTCAGTGCTGTACCTCTGACGGGGGAGAGCCGACTTCAGGACACTAGTCCACAAGAGACCTCCCAGCTCCACATAATATCAAACGGCAAAAATCTCCCAGAGATCTCCATCTCAAAACCAACACCCAGCTTCACTCAATGACCAGCAAGCAACAGTGCTGGACATCCTATACCAAACAACTAGCAAGACAGGAACACAACCACACCCATTAGCAGAGAGGCTGCCTAAAATTATAATAAGGCCACAGACACCCCAAAACACACCACCAGACGTGGACCTGCCCACCAGAAAGAGAAGATCCAGCCTCATCCACCAGAATACAGGCACTAGTCCCCTCCACCAGGAAGCCTACACAACCCACTGAACCAACCTTAGCCACTGGGGACAGACACCAAAAACGATGGGAACTACGAACCTGCAGCCTGCAAAAAGGAGGCCCCAAACACAGTAAGATAAGCAAAATGAGAAGACAGAAAAACACACAGCAGATGAAGGAGCAAGATAAAAACCCACCAGACCTAACAAATGAAGAGGAAATAGGCAGTCTACCTGAAAAAGAATTCAGAATAATGACAGTAAAGATGATCCAAAATCTTGGAAATAGAATAGAGAAAATGCAAGAAACATTTAACAAGGACATAGAAGAACTAAAGATGAAACAGACAACGATGAACACCACAATAAATGAAATTAAAAATACTCTAGATGGGATCAATAGCAGAATAACTGAGGCAGAAGAACGGATAAGTGACTTGGAAGATAAAATAGTGGAAATAACTACTGCAGAGCAGAATAAAGAAAAAAGAATGAAAAGAACTGAGGACAGTCTCAGAGACCTCTGGGACAACATTAAACACACCAACATTCAAATTATAGGGGTTCCAGAAGAAGAAGAGAAAAAGAAAGGAACTGAGAAAATATTTGAAGAGATTATAGTTGAAAACTTCCCTAATATGGGAAAGGAAATAGTTAATCAAGTCCAGGAAGCACAGAGAGGTCCATACAGGATAAATCCAAGGAGAAACATACCAAGACACATATTAATCAAACTGTCAAAAAAAATTAAATACAAAGAAAACATATTAAAAGCAGCAAGGGAAAAACAACAAATAACACACAAGGGAATCCCCATAAGGTTAACAGCTGATCTTTCAGCAGAAACTCTGCAAGCCAGAAGGGAGTGGCAGGACATATTTAAAGTGATGAAGGAGAAAAACTTACAACCAAGATTCCTCTACCCAGCAAGGATCTCATTCAGATTTGATGGAGAAATTAAAACCTTTACAGACAAGCAAAAGCTGAGAGAGTTCAGCACCACCAAACCAGCTTTACAACAACTGCTAAAGGAACTTCTCTAGGCAAGAAACACAAGAGGAGGAAAAGACCTACAATAACGAACCCAAAACAATTAAGAAAATGGGAATAGGAACATACATATCGATAATTACCTTAAATGTAAATGGACTAAATGCTCCCACCAAAAGACACAGATTGGCTGAATGGATACAAAAACAACACCCATATATTTGCTGTATACAAGAGACCCACTTCAGACCTAGGGACACATACAGACTGAAAGTGAGGGGATGGAAAAAGATATTTCATGCAAATGGAAACCAAAAGAAAGCTGGAGTAGCAATTCTCATATCAGACAAAATAAACTTTAAAATAAAGACTATTACAAGAGACAAAGAAGGACACTACATAATCATCAAGGGATCGATACAAGAAGAAGATATAACAATTGTAAATATTTATGCACCCAACATAGGAGCACCTTAATACATAAGGCAGATACTAACAGCCATAAAAGGGGAAATCAACAGTAACACATTCATAGTAGTGGACTTTAACACCCCACTTTCACCAATGGACAGATCATCCAAAATGAAAATAAATAAGGAAACACAAGCTTTAAATGATACATTAAACAAGATGGACTTAATTGATATTTATAGTACATTCCATCCAAAAACAATAGAATACACATTTTTCTCAAGTGCTCATGGAACATTCTCCAGGATACATCATATCTTGGGTCACAAATCAAGCCTTGGTAAATTTAAGAAAATTGAAATTGCATCAATCATCTTTTCTGACCACAACGCTATGAGACTACATATCAATTACAGGAAAACATATGTAAAACATACAAACACATGGAGGCTAAACAATACACTACTTAATAACGAAGTGATCACTGAAGAAATCAAAGAGGAAATTAAAAAAATACCTAGAAACAAATGACAATGGAGACACGACGACCCAAAATCTATGGGATGCAGCAAAAGCAGTTCTAAGGGGGAAGTTTATAGCAATACAGTCCTACCTTAAGAAACAGGAAACATCTCGAATAAACAACCTAACCTTGCACCTAAAGCAATTAGAGAAAGAAGAACAAAAAACCCCCAAAGTCAGCAGGAGGAAAGAAATCATAAAAATCAGATCAGAAATAAAAGAAAAAGAAATGAAGGAAATGATAGCAAAGATCAATAAAACTAAAAGCTTGTTCTTTGAGAAGATAAGCAACATTGATAGTCCCTTAGCCAGACTCATCAAGAAAAAAAGGGAGAAGACTGAAATCAATAGAATTAGAAATGAAAAAGGAGAAGTAACAACTGACACTGCAGAAATACAAAAGATTATGAGAGATTACTACAAGCAACTCTATGCCAATAAAATGGACAACCTGGAAGAAATGGACAAATTCTTAGAAACGCACAACCTGCCAAGACTGAATCAGGAAGAAATAGAAAATATGAACAGGTCAATCACAAGCACTGAAATTGAAACTGTGATTTAAAATCTTCCAACAAACAAAAGCCCAGGACCAGATGGCTTCACAGGCGAATTCTATCAAACATTTAGAGAAGAGCTAACACCTATCCTTCTCAAATTCTTCCAAAATATAGCAGAGGGAGGAACACTCCCAAACTCATTCTACAAGGCCACCATCACTCTGATACCAAAACCAGACAAGAATGTCACAAAGAAAGAAAACTACAGGCCAATATCACTGATGAACATACATGCAAAAATCCTCAACAAAATACTAGCAAACAGAATCCAACAGCACATTAAACGGCTCAAACACCATGATCAAATGGGGTTTATTCCAGGAATGCAAGGATTCTTCAATATACGCAAATCAATCAATGTGATACACCATATTAACAAATTGAAGGAAAAAAACCGTATGATCATCTCAATAGATGCAGAGAAAGCTTTCGACAAAATTCAACACCCATTTATGATAAAAACCCTGCAGAAAGTAGGCATAGAGGGAACTTTCCTCCACATAATAAAGGCCATATATGACAAACCCACAGCCAACATCATCCTCAATGGTGAAAAACTGAAAGCATTTCCACTAAGATCAGGAACAAGACAAGGTTACCCACTCTCACCACTCTTATTCAACATAGTTTTGGAAGTTTTAGCCATAGCAATCAGAGAAGAAAAGGAAATAAAAGGAATCCAAATTGGAAAAGAAGAAGTAAAGCTGTCACTGTTTGCAGATGCTACCAGAAAACTACTAGAGCTAATCAATGAATTTGGTAAAGTAGCAGGATACAAAATTAATGCACAGAAATCTCTGGCATTCCTATACACTAAGGATGAAAAATCTGAAAGTGAAATCAGGAAAACACTCCCATTTACCACTGCAACAAAAAGAATAAAATATCTAGGAATAAACCTACCTAAGGAGACAAAAGACCTGTATGCAGAAAATTATAAGACACTGATGAAAGAAATTAAAGATGATGCAAATAGATGGAGAGATATACCATGTTCTTGGATTGGAAGAATCAACATTGTGAAAATGACTCTACTACCCAAAGCAATCTACAGATTCAATGCAATCCCTGTCAAACTACCACTGGCATTTTTCACAGAACTAGAACAAAAAATTTCACAATTTGTATGGAAACACAAAAGACCCTGAATAGCCAAAGCAATCTTGACAATGAAAAACGGAGCTGGAGGAATCAGGCTCCCTGACTTCAGACTATACTACAAAGCTACAGTAATCAAGACAGTATGGTACTGGCAGTAAAACAGAAATATAGATCAATGGAACAGGATAGAAAGCCCAGAGATAAACCCACACACATATGGTCACCTTATCTTTGATAAAGGAGGCAGGAATGTACAGTGGAGAAAGGACGGCCTCTTCAATAAGTGGTGCTGGGAAAACTGGACAGCTACATGTAAAAGTATGAGATTAGAACACTCCCTAACACCATACACAAAAATAAGCTCAAAATGGATTAAAGACCTAAATGTAAGGCCGGAAACTATCAAACTCTTAGAGGAAAACATAGGCAGAACACTCTATGACATAAATCACAGCAAGGTCCTTTTTGACCCACCTCCTAGAGAAATGGAAATAAAAACAAAAATAAACAAATGGGACCTAATGAAACTTCAAAGCTTTTGCACAGCAAAGGAAACCATAAACAAGACCAAAAGACAGCCCTCAGAATAGGAGAAAATATTTGCAAATAAAGCAACTGACAAAGGATTAATCTCCAAAATTCATAAGCAGCTCATGCAGCTCAATAGCAAAAAAACAAACAACCCAATCCAAAAAATGGGCAGAAAACCTAATTATACATTTCTCTAAAGAAGGTATACAGACTGCCAACAAACACATGAAAGAATGCTCAACATCATTAATCATTAGAGAAATGCAAATCAAAACTACAATGAGATGTCATCTCACACCAGTCAGAATGGCCATCTTCAAAAAATCTAGAAACAATAAATGCTGGAGAGGGTGTGGAGAAAAGGGAACCCTCTTGCACTGTTAGTGGGAACGTAAATTGATACAGTATGGAGGTTCCTTAAAAAACTACAAATAGAACTACCATATGACCCAGCAATCCCACTACTGGGCATATACCCTGAGAAAACCATAATTCAAAAAGAGTCATGTACCAAAATGTTCATTGCAGCTCTATTTACAATAGCCCGGAGATGGAAACAACCTAAGTGTCCATCATTGGATGAATGGATAAAGAAGATGTGGCACATATATACAATGGAATATTACTCAGCCATGAAAAGAAACGAAATTGAGCTATTTATAATGAGGTGGATAGACCTAGAGTCTGTCATGCAGAGTGAAGTCAGAAAGAGAAAGACAAATACCGTATGCTAACACATATATATGGAATTTAAGAAAAAAAATGTCATGAAGAACCTGGGGGTAAGACAGGAATAAAGACACAGACCTACTAGAGAATGGACTTAAGGATATGGGGAGGGGGAAGGGTAAGGTGTGACAAAGCGAGAGAGAGGCAAGGACATATATACACTACCAAACGTAAGGTAGATAGCTAGTGGGACGCAGCCACATAGCACAGGGAGATCAGCTCGGTGATTTGTGACCGCTTGGAGGGATGGGATGGTGAGGGTGGGAGGGAGGGAGACGAAAGAGGGATGAGATATGGGAACATATGTATATGTATAACTGATTCACTTTGTTATAAAGCAGTAACTAACACACCCTTGTAAAGCAATTATACTCCAATAAAGGTGTTAAAAAAAAAAAAGAAAGAAAAACAAAACAAAACACAAAGCATGGTAACAGCCTATGGCTGTTGAATTCTAAAGCAATCTCTGGGTCTCCAAGTAGTACCAGGAGGAAGAGAAGGGCATTATCTCCAAAGATGGAGGGAGACACAGGTTTACCCCAGGGAGAAGACTAGGGGCTGCCAGATTGGCACATTAAGGAAATTACTTCTCTATCAGGGCAAGGAGTCCTCACTGTTCCTGTCCAGTAGGATTCAGTAATTGTCTAGCAGGATTTGATCATTTCTAAAGGTTGGTAACCGCAGTAATTTCCCATTTTCCCCTTTCTCTGAGTGGGAGTTTTATTGCCGTCATCCTGGTCTTCTCACCACTGTATATTAGGTATCCTGGACACAAGCAATTTGTCGTTAAGCTTACGGGTTGCAGGATTACCAGAGCCATGTTCATACGTGATGGAGAGGAGGGTACTCCTTCAGAGATCTGGGGTGTCAAGCTGGACACAGTCTGTGGATGAGACTTTGTGGTTGTCTCCCTTAAGGGGAGGCAAATGCGCCTCTCCACCGAAAGGGAAGAAGGGCGTGTACAGAGAGATGAGAGGTAGCAATCAGAGGAGGTTTGACCCTGTCTCAACCTCTAACTCCTTATCTCTTGCCTGGTGTACTATAGAGGCTCTGTTCTTCCTTGATGTTAGGGTGGCCATTGGAGGGGAGAAGAAATCATTTTTCCTCTACCCTTCTAGACTCTTGACTGAGGCTCCACTGTAATAAAGAGACATTAACGGGAGAAAAACGAATTTAATTACATGTGTATGCATGGGAGTCCCATAAAGATATGAGGCTCAAAGAAGTGACCAGAGGAGGATGCCTTTATACCTTGTAAATAAAGAAACAATAAATCTGTAAAGAATTGACAAGACAAAGGCGTTTGAGCTAGTGGTAAAATGGTGAAGAAGTAACAATGTTTGTTTATACAGCCTTCTTGGCCCTAAATTCCCTATCTCTAGTGATAAGGATGCCTTTCTAGCCTCCTTCTACAAGGAGTGTACTTTTTCACATGGGAGATTTTTCTCCTGCTTTCAGGGGGTCAAAGGAGGGTCAGAGTGACATTTTTGCACTGGCTGTTTCTCAAGTACCTTTAATTCAAAATAATATGCCACAGTGCCTAATTTGGGGTGACATACTCTGAACCCCTACACCATGTAACTAAGATTTGACTGAAATATAAGTAGAAATCCACTGGGGACTTTAGAAAGGTTTTTGCTTTCTTGATACACGCTTCCTGTTCCTCTTTCTTCCACTCTAGAGTCCAGACTTAAAGCTGGAGGTGGAATAGCCATCTAGCTCCCAACCACGTGCAACAAGATCAGGACAAAAGCCAACATACTAGCAATGCTGGGGAAGAAAGGGATAGAAGAAAACACAAGGAAAAAAAGAAAGAAAGGGCAAGCTAAGCCTGAGTCCTAAATGGCTATTAAACAGATGTACCAGCCCAGGATACCTTACCCGTGAACTTGTTTTATGAAAAACACAACAACCACGATAAATATACATGTTTAAACCTAGTAAATCTGTATGTTTAACACGAATAATCAGGGAAATGTAAATGAAAATGGTGAGATACCCTTTTATGTTCATCAGATAGACAGAATGTGTAACATCTGATACGAAGTGTTGGCAAGGAAATGGAGAAACGCGGACATTCATACATTGCTGGTAAAGGGTACATTGGTGCAATCACTTTGGAGAGCAATTTGGAAGAAGCTAGTACAGTTGAAGATGGGCATAACAATTCCAATTCTATATATAAACCCTAGACCCTTGGTATTTAGTGTATGGTCTGTGGAGTACAAGAATCCCTTGCACTTGTGCACAGGAGACATAGAAAAGCATATTCCTTGCAGTGCTGTTTGTAACAGAAGAAAAAAGGGAGAAGGGAGATGTCTATCAACAAAAGGATAAACAGATATATGTTGTTATACTCATATGACAATTAAAATGCATGTACTAGAGCTTCATAAATCAACATGTATAAATCTCAGAAAGATACTGTTGACCTAAAAAAAGCAAGTTACAGGTAATAAGTATAGTATATCATCATTTATATAATTTTTTTAAACTGTAAAATGATTATTTTGTTTATGAATATTTATATATTGAAATACAAGTACAAAAATGCATGATTGTAATAAACATGAATTCAGGATAGTGGTTACCTCTGGAGAAGGGAGGAAAGTAACAGCCTAGGCGGTTCAACTATGTTTATATTTATTTTTTAATGTAAATTTGAAGCAAAAAGTAAAATGGTAATACTTGATAAAGCTTGGTTATGGGTGCCCTTGTAATTTTATTATTCTATTTTTCTCTGTGTTGGTAGTATTTCACGATTTTCAAAGAAAAGAAAGAAAGGAAAAGAGATTCAAAGCAAATACTAGAACAAGAGCAAGATACCATGAAAAAGAAAACTAGACACAGGTAGTCAAATGGAAAGAAACATACTGATTGGCAGAAGGACAATCATAGGCTTCAAATGCTGCGGCTTTAAACGCTGCCGAAGTACTGCAAATCACTGTCTGCCTTCCAGTTAATTAACCCAGTCTCTTTCTGTGCTTTGCTAGGTCAGAGAGATGAAGAAAGACATTTTGATGCTAAACTTATTTAAGCCCCAAAATACTTGAGGCATGAACATGCCCGGGGGGTGGGGGTTATAGATTCAATTCTTTATTTAACAAACTTGATAACTAACATTTATTTCATGTCCATTATGTTCCAGGCACCATGCTAAGAACTCTGTATGGATTATCTCATTCCACTTTCGCAACACCCCTATGTGCTAGATAGTATAATTACTCCTTCTATTACAAATGAGGAAACCAAGCTAGTCACAGGTGAGTATGTGATAGAGCTGTGATTTATCCAGTTTTGCCGCCAGAGGCCTCATTCTTATCCACCTTGCAACATGCCAGGCACTTTTAGATGCTGAGGGTACAGGACTCTATAGACTTGCAAGCAAAAGACAACTTTATTGACATCCAATTCTATTCCATGTATTCCTGCTTGTTCAATGCAGCAGTTACATAAAGTTTTTTTTTGGGGGGGGGGGCCATGACGCACAGCTTGCAGGATCTTAGTTCCCTGACCAGGGACTGAACCCGCATCCTCGGCAGCGAAAGTGTGGAGTCCTAACCACTGGACCACCAGGGAATTCCCATACATAAAGATTTTAAATGTGTAAAGAAATGCCATAATATTTAACAATGCACATGTAGTGATAGAACAAAGAAGTGCAATGAAATGAACTCCATTTAAGGTAAAGTTTCTCTTCTCCCACAGATGGAAGGTTGCTGTGGAAAAAGGTGACCCTGGGTGACTCCTGTTTTTCCACTTTGTCCTATTTTGCTCTCTACTCAATTAGATGTGGTTTGTGGCCCCTCCAAGGTTGGGGTAAGAAGGAGGAAGGGAAAAGTGGTAAAAGACAAGAGAGATCTTACGTAGTACTGTAACTAGCATCTTAATGTATAACAGTCTAGTTCACATTAGTACCAACTTAATTTCAACTGTATACGAAAAACTTTGCTCCTATAAGCTCCATTCTCTTCCTGCTCCTTTGTGCTATTACTGTCATACAATATACATTGTATGTGCATCAACACAGATTTATAATTGTTGCTTTATGTATCTGTTTTTAAATCAGGGAAAATAAAGAATTACAAGCAAAAAATACATTTATATTGCTTTTAATATTTACCTATGCAGTTACTTTTACCATTGCACTTTACTTCTTCACATGAATTCAAGTTACTCTCTAGTATCTTTTTATTTCAGCTTGAAGGACTCTCTTTAGTGTTTCTTATAAGTGCAGGTCTGCTAGCAATAAATTCTCTCCATTTTTGCTTATCTAGGAACGTCTTATTTCCCCTTTATCTTTGAAAGATAGGTTTTTTGGCTGTTGCTGTTTGTTTGGGTATAGAATTCTTTTTTTTAAAATTTATTTATTTATTTATTTATTTTTGACTGCGTTGGGTCTTCGTTGCTGCGTGCAGGCTTCCTCTAGTTGCGACGAGCAGGGGCTACTCTTAGTTGTGGTACGCAGGCTTCTCATTGTGGTGGCTTCTCGTTGCAGAGCATGGGCTCTAGGTGCATGGGCTTCAGTAGTTGTGGTGCATGGGCTCCAGAACACAGGCTCAGTAGTTGTGGCTCAGTAGTTGTGGTACACAGGCTTAGTTGCCCCGCAGCATGGGAGATCTTCCCAGACCAGGGATCAAACCTGTGTCCCCTGCATTGGCAGGCAGATTCTTAAACACTGCGCCACCAGGGAAGCCCCTGTTTGGGTATAGAATTCTTAATTGATAGTATTTTTCTTTCAGTCTTTTGAATATGTGATCCCAATGCCTTCTGGCCTCCATAGTTTCTATGAGAAATCAAATAATCTTATTGAAGATCCCTTGTATGTGATGAGTCACATTGCTCTTGTTGCTTTCAAGATTCTCTAGGGACTTCCTGGTGGCACAGTGGTTAAGAATCCACCTGCCAGTGCAGGAGACACAGGTTCAAGCCCTGGTCCAAGAAGATCTCACGTGCCACAGAACAACTAAGCTCGTGTGCCACAACTACTGAAGCCCATGCACCTAGAGTCTGTGCTCTGCAACAAGAGAAGGCACCGCGATGAGAAGCCCACGCACCACAACAAAGAGTAGCTCCCACTCACCACAACTAGCGAAAGCCCACACACAGCAACGAAGATCCAATGCAGCAATAAATAAATAAATAAAGATTCTCTTTGTCTAACTTTTGATAGCTTGATTATGATGTGTCAAGGTCTGACTCTCTTCTTGTTTATCCTACTTGGAGTTTGTTGAACTTCCTGGATGTGTATAATAATGTCTAACATCAAATTTATTCTGTTTTTTTCAAATCCTCTTTCTGCCCTTTCTCTGACTCTTCGTCTGAGAGTCCCATTAGGCATATGTTGGTACACTTAATGATGTCCTACAGTCTCTAGGGCTGTCTTCATTTTTCTTCATTCGTTTTTTTCCTTTCTGTTCCTCACACTGGATAATCTCAATTTACTAACTTTAAAGTTCACTGATTCTTTTTTCTGCATGTTCAAATCTACTGTTGAGCTCTTCAAGTTAAATTTTCATTTCAGTTAGTGTACTTTTATCTCCAGGATTGCTACTTATACAATATTGTTAACTATAGTTTACATTAGGTATCCAGAACTTATTCATCTTATAACTAAAATTTTGTACTTTTTGATTAATATCTCCCCCTTTTTCTTTTTTTTTGTGGTACATGGGCCTCTCACTGTTGTGGCCTCTCCCGTTGCGGAGCACAGGCTCCAGACGCGCAGGCTCAGCAGCCATGGCTCACGGGCCTAGCCACTCCGCGGCATGTGGGATCTTCCCGGACCAGGGCACGAACCCATGTCCCGTTCATCGGCAGGCGGACTCTCAACCACTGCGCCACCAGGGAAGTCCTCCCCTTTTCCAATCTATTCTTTTATGGCTAGATAAGTCTGTGTTCTAAAATCTTTGTTTAACCACAAGTCACAAAGATATTCTCCTATCTTTTCTTTTAGATGCTTTATAGTTTTAGCTTTTATGCTTAGGTTTATGACTAATTCAGCATTAATTTTTATATATGATGTGAGATAGTTGTCAAGGATTTTCTATATTGATATCCAGTTGTTCTAGCATAATTTGTTGAAAAGATTTTCCTTTCCTCATTGCTTTGGATTGCTTTGACATCTTTGTTGAAAATCAAATGATTATATGTGTGTCTGTTTCTGGGATTTTTCTTCAATTCTATTGATCTATTAGTTGATCCCTATAACAATACTACGCTGCCTTGATTATTTAACATTTATTGTAAATACTGAATTCAAGTAATGTTAGTCCTCCAACTTTGTTCTTATTTTGCAAGATTGCTTTAGATATTCTAGGCCATTTCTGCTTCCATACAAATTTTACTTCTTTTTTTGTTTGTTTGTTTATTTGTTTGTTTTGACGGCACCATGAGGCATGTGAGATCTTAGTTCCCTGACCAGGGATCGAACCCATGCCCCCTGCATTGGTAGTGTGGAGTCTTAACCACTGGACTGCCAAGAAAGTCCCCATACAAATTTTAGAATGAGCCTTTCAGTTAAAAAAAAAAAAGTCTAGTGGACTTATGATTGAGACTGCATTGAATCTATAGCTGTTTTAACGATATTGAATCAGCCAATCCATGTGATTAGGAAAAGCCCAATCCTCCTCAGTTGTGTCCCTCCTTTACATTCATACTACTACCATGCTCACAACATTTCTGACACCAGATATGTGGGGTTTTTTTCTCACACCAAGCAATTTTCTGTGAAACCAGTTGGGTGTCCTACAATTTAACTCAATTCTTATACTATTCACCTGGAGTTAGCAACAGATTCCCACAAGTTAAGGGCTCATTACCATGAGACTGCCCCCACTCAGCTGCCAACTGCTAGTAGGTCCCCAGGTTACCAACAACTTCCGGCTAACTTGGCTACAGTTCAGAGGTTCCCATGATCTCCTCCCCCTTGGATTCGATTATTTGCTAGAACAGCTCACAGAACTCAGGTAAATACTTGCTTACATTTACCTGTTTAATGTATAATAAGGGATAATGTAAAGGACACAGATGGACATCCAGATGAAGAGATACACAGGGCAAGGTTTGAGAGGGTCCCAAACACAGGAGCTTCTGTCCCTGTGGAATTGGGATCTGTCACCTTCCCAGTACGTGGATGTATTCACCAATGTAGAAGCTTTACCAACCCCATACTGTTGGGATTTTAATGGAGGCTTCATCACGTAGGCGTGGTCAATTATTAACTCCATTTCCAGCCCCTCTCCCCTCTCTTAGAGAATGAGGGAGTGGGGCTGAAAATTCTAAGCTTCTAATCATGGCTTGGTCTTTCTGGTGACCAGCCCTGATCCAGGAATCATCCAGGAGCCCATCCAGAGTCACTTCATTAGAACAAGACACTCCTATCACCCAGGAAATTCCAATGGATTCAGAAGCCCTGTGTCAGGAACTGGGGTCAGAGACCAAGTATTACAACAAAAGATGCTCCCAGTGCTCTTATCGCTTGGAAATTACAAGAGTTTTAGAATCTCCGTGCCAGGAACTGGGGTCTAAGATTAAATGTAAGAACAAAAGATTCTCCTAGCATCCCTATCAACAAGGGTTGCAGGAACCCTGTGTCAGGGACCAGGGATAGAGACCAATATATATATATTCCTTATTATTGTATACCATGAAGAAGGTATATTTCATCATTTATTTAGATTTTACTTAATTTCTCTCAGCAATGTTTAATAATTTTTAGTGTACTTACATGTCTTTTGTTAAATTTATTTCTAAGTATTTATGTTTTCTAAAATTATTATAAATGGAGTGTTTTTTCATTTTCTAACTTTTTGCTATGGTATATAAATATACAGCTGATTTTTTTTTTTTTTAAGCGGTATGCGGGCCTCTCACTGTTGTGGCATCTCCTGTTGCGGAGCACAGGCTCCGGACGCGCAGGCTCAGCGACCATGGCTCACTGGCCCAGCCACTCCGCGGCATGTGGGATATTCCCGGACCGGGGCACGAACCTGTGTTCCCTGCATTGGCAGGCGGACTCTCAACCACTGCGCCACCAGGGAAGCCCTACAACTGATTTTTATGTATAACCTTATATCCTGGGACTTTGCTAAATTCACTTAATAGTTGTGGTGGTTGCTTTGTGGAATCCATAGCATTTTCCTCACATTCAGTCATATTATCTGCAAATAGAGACACTGACTTGACACTTTATATCCCATCAATATAGCAATCACTTCTAAATTTATATCTCTAGTATGACCTCTTCCCTGGGCTCCAGACTTGCATATATACCAATTCTTAACATTTTCCTTAGTCATTTTTTATTTCACAATGTTTTTAGGTAAAATTTTATAATATAACATTTACCATTTTAAAGTGTACAATTCAGTGGTTTTCAGCGTATTCACAACGTTATGCAATCATCACCATTATCTATCTCCAGAACATTTTTTTCACTCCAAAAAGATACCTTGTCTACCCATTAGTAGACATTCCCCATTCTTCTTCCCCTCAACTACTGGCAACCACTAATCCTTCTGTCTCTACATATTTACCTATTCTGGACATGTTATATAAATGGAATCATACAACATGCAGCCTTTTAAGACTGCCTTCTCTCACTTAGCATAATGCTTTCTTGGTTCATCCATGTTGAAACATGGATCAGTACTACATTCCTTTAAATGGCTGAAAAATATTCCATTGTAAGAGTATATAACATTTTCTTTATCCATTCATCAGTTGATGAATATTTGGATTGTTTTTTGGCTATTATAAAAAAATAATACTGCTATGGACATCCATGCACAAGTTTTCACATGAACATATTTTTTGATTTTTTTTTTTTTTTTTGGCCACACTGTGCTGCATGTGGGATCTTAGTTCCCCCATCAGGGATCAAACCTGGGCCCCCTGCAGTGGAAGCGTGGAGTCTTGACCACTGGACAACCAGGGAAGTCCCAACATATGTTTTCAATTATCTTGGGTATAAACCTAGAAGTAGAATTGCTGGGTCATATGGTAAACTTATTAGAAAGTTTATAGATTTGTTATTTGGTTTAGAACAAAGTTGTTACCAAATTCAACCTACTTATCTACTGATAAGGATTTTCATTTAAAAATTAAACTCTTTGACAACAAAATAAGAAGAACCAAACGCTATTCCCCACAGTACTCTGAGTCAAGACACCTTGGTAACTGTGGAAACGTTTTCTTTCTCAGTATAAGTTTGACTGCACTTTCCCCCCAAGGTAAAGAGTACTCTTAGCAAGGTGCATATGCTTAAGTGAACACATCTGTTTGTTAAAGGCATGAGCATTTATTTTAAAAGTTTTACTCTGAGTTCACAAATGACAACGAAGATAATTATACTTAATTCATATGTATTTCTGTTTCTTTCCATTATTTTCTGTCTGCTGTATAATTGCCTACTTTGCCTATTTTGTGGCTTTTAAATTTTTATTTTTATTTTTTTTAATATTTATTTATTTAGGCTGTGCCTGGTCTTAGATGCAACACGTGGGATCCTTGCTGCACCATGTGATCTTTAAATGTGGCATGCGGACTCTTAGTTGCGGCACGCATATGGGATCTAGTTCCCTGACCAGGGATTGAACCTGGGCCCCCTGCATTGGGAGCATGGAGTCTTACCCACTGGACCACTAGGGAAGTCCCATGGCTTTAAAATTTTTTTTTAATTTTGTTTATTTATTTTTGGCCATGCCACATGGCATGAGGGACCTTAGTTCCCCGACCAGGGATCAAACCCATGCCCCCTGCAGTGGAAGTGTGGAGCCCTAACCACTGGACTCCCAGGTAATTCCTTTTGTGGCTTTTTTTTAAAGTTTCTTTGAGATTTCTTCTGGGGAAAAATACTGTCCCTCTTCATCATCAAAGACAATTGGGAGATGTATGATGCTTTTTTTAAAATTTTTTATTTATTTGTTTAGTTGCACCTGGTCATAGTTGTGGCAGGTGGGCTCTTTAGTTGTGGCATGCAAACTCTTAGTTGCGGCATGCATGTGGGATATAGTTCCCTGACCAGGGATCGAACCCAGGCCCCCTGCATTGGGAGCGAGGAGTCTTAGCCACCAGGGAAGTCCCTGCATGATGCTTTATAACTTCAAGTACTCTCTTTTAATAACATAAAACACATTTTTAATAAATAATAATATTAATAAACTTTTATGAATCTAATTAGGGACAAATAAAGGGAATAAAAATATACAAGATTAGGAATGAGATAGAAGACATACCAGAGATAGAGTGATTAAAAGAATTCTAAGAGAATACCATATACAGCTTTATGTCAATACGTTTGAAAACTGGGGATAAATAGATGATTTCCTATATAAACAAAACCTACCCAAGAAAGATGGTAAACATGAACAGAACAATTACTGTAGATGGAATTTGAAAAGTGTTGAACTCTAACATTGTAAATTGTACCAGAACCAGATGGGTTCCTAGCTGATTTTTATCTATTCTTTAAAGAGCATAAAATTTCATTGTGATTTAAACTATTCTAAGCTATTAATGAAAAGATAGGAACCCCAGTAGTTCATTTTACAAAGTCAGTGAACTTTAAATCTAAACTGGATAAAGACAATACAAAAAACAGGAAACTGTAGACCAGTCTCATTCATGAGTATAGACATACATTTCCAAGTTTATAAATATAGTTGCATGGTTCCAAACAATTACATTTAATCCATTAACGTAATCAAGTATTTTTGAGGTGGTTCAATAATAAGAATTTTTTCAGTATAATCCATTTTATCAACAAATTTAAGGAGAAAAACTATATAATCATGTCAATAGGTGCTGAAAAGATTTTTGATAAAATCCAATAGCTATTCCTAATAAAAATTCTACATAAAATAGAAGGAAACCCTTCATACAATAGACTATTTACCAAAGCCCAATAGAAAGTATCCTAAATAGCAAAATACCAAAACCGTTTCATTAAAATCAATAAGTACTCAGGGATGCTATGTCAGTATTATTAAACATTGTCTTGGACAGTGTAGTACATTCAGTGAGACAGGAAAAATGGTATAAATATTAGGAGAAAAGGAGATACAACTCAAGAGATATAGGTAGAAAAAAAGAAAACTAAGATAAGATGCCTGAAGACAAGATCAATATATAGGAGTTAATAGCTTTCCTCTTTTTTAAAAAAATTAATTTATTTATTTTATTTATTTATTTTTGGTTGTATTGGGTCTTCATTGCTGTGCGTGGGCTTTCTCCAGTTGCAGTAAGCGGGGGCTACTCTTCGTTGTGGTGCGTGGGCTTTCATTGCAGTGGCTTCTCTTGTTGCAGAGCACAGGCTCTAGGCACGCGGGCTTCAGTAGTTGTGGTGCGTTGGCTCAGTAGTTGTGGCTCGCGGGCTCTAGAGCACAAGCTCAGTAATTGTGGCGCGCTGGCTTTGTTGCTCTGCGGCATATGGGATCTTCCCAGACCAGGGCTCGAACCCGTGTCCCCTGCATTGGCAGGCAGATTCTTAACCACTGGGCCACCAGGGAAGCCCTGGCTTTCCTCTTTTAATAAGCATTTAGAAAAGGAAATGAGGTTAAAAATGCTACTCACAATAGGAGAAAAACATATAAATTACTTAGAGATAAATTTGACAAGGAAAGCACAGCACTTAAATGAAGAAAATAATAACATCTTATTTCAGAACATAAAGCAAGTGCTGAACAAAAGGAAAAGCATTCATGTTCTTGGATGAGGACATTAATATTAAAAAAGTCAATTTTCTCAAAACATTGTATAAGTTTAATAAAATTTCAATTACTACTCTAATAGGGTATGGATGTAGGTTGGAATTAGATAAAATACCTGTAAAGGTTATATAGAAAAAGAAATGACTGAGTATAGCAAAATAAACAGTGAAGGAAGATTTAGCAGATATTAGAACACACTGAAAATTCACTGTTGTCAAATCGTTACAGAACTCTAAATTAGACAAACATAGCAATGGAACGGAATAAGAATCCAGAAAGAGATTTCAGCATATATGTGCAAAGTAATATGTGAGAATGGTGGGTGGAATCACTGTAGGAAAGATGAATTATATAATAAATGGTGCTAGCACAACTAGCTATTGTGGTAGATATAAAAAATACAGATGGATAAAATGGATGGATGAAATACTGAAAAATCAATCAAACAAACAAAATCCTTGAGGGAAAAAAACCTAGGAAAAATATATATTTAATCAACAGGTAGAAGGCACTGGAAAGCCAGAAGATATAAAAGAAAAAAAAAAGACAAATACGACTCTAAAAAATTTTTATCTTTTGTATGAATAAATACGGAAGAGATATCATAATTTAAACTAATAGACAACAGATTCAGAGAAAATATTTATAATATGGAAGAGGATAAATATTCAGTAATGATAATAATGAGCTCTTACAAACTAAGGCAGGAGAGAGTAAGAAACTAGTAGAAAATTAGGCAAAAGATATGAACAGACAATTCATAGAAGAAAAAAATGTAATAACCAATAGACATATAAAATACTATTATCAGGGAAATATAAATTAAAGTAACTATGAGATATCACTTTAAATCCATTTTTCAAAAAATTTTTGAAGTGATAATGTCTAGTATTGGCAAGAATGTGGGGAGGAGATTCTCATGTATTGTTGGTGGAAATAGGAAGTATTAGAGCCGTTTTGTAAAACAATTGGCAATATCTATTAAAATTACATTTATTTGTACCTTTTTCAAGCCACACCTGCTTTTTTTTGCTGCATCACACAGCTTGTGGGGATCTCAGTTCCCCAACCAGGGATCGAACCCATGCCATGGCAGTTGACTTTGAGGGATTACCAGGTATTTTTAGTATTATTGAGTAAGAAAAGTAAGATGTCTAGTGTGGTCAATTTGTCACCAAGTGACCAATTGGTGTCCTCAATAAACCGTGCAGTATCAAGGGCTCAGCCTTGGTCTCTGTGGCTGGCAGGATGGCAGCAGTAGCTAGAGCCACCTTGGCAAGTGGGAGGCTAGGCTGGGGGGCCATGAGCAACCTCAGTGTCTGCTCCCACAGACAGTTTGCTCACGTGCCCATTGTGCCAGCACTGGGATGTTTTACGACATAGGCTGGCTGACATCAACTGGCCTAACCATTTTGTCTGTTTGGTCGTTTAATGCCTTATCCACGGAGGATGCTCTCTGGTGGACGTTAACATTTGATATAAAGATCTGCTCACTGGTGCCAACTCTCATAGGTCTACTCACAAAGCTTTTCCCTAGATTTCCTTGTACAGATCTGTCAGTCCCTTCCTTCTAGGCCCCTGATCATTGACCACGGACCAAGAATCTGCATATATTCTTCTCTTGGCCCACTTCTCCTTCCATAAATTGTGTGACCAGTTGTTCAACTCATAGTCCAACTCATAGGGAAGTTCAACTCATAGGGAAGATTTTCCCTACCTACTATTGCTCAAGGCCATCCCTAAAAGTGGACATACTGCAGCCGTAATCATATTCAGTTTTCACCCATGTACCTAGGTAACACATCTGTGAACCACGTTTGGCCTTTTCGCTGCTCCTTTAGCTGGTTTTAGAGGACCTCCCATGACAAGGCAGTCATAAGTATGAGTGAGGAAAGAGGTACCTGTGCATCTGTGGTGGGTGACAAGGAGGTCTAGGTTCCCTGCTTTGCCCTCTGGTCCTACTTGATTTCACTCTTTTGATGGATTGCTGCTGGGCCCATCTGACCTTATAAATTGGCAGGTCTGATAAAACCCCTAATGAGCATTTCTGGACCCATGGCGCCTTATCTCCCCATAGTCTAATATTCTGTCTCTCTCAGGGCCCAGTGATATGCCAGCAAATGTTTCTCAAAGGTGTGTAATTCTCTTCTTCAGATGGCATATGGCCTCACTCCAGAATGGTCAGCACTGTGATTCTCCCACTGGAGCTTGCTCCATACTGAACTCCATACTGAACAGTTATACCTTTTTACACATTTACCTCAAAACTCAGGTATGGGGACTTCGCTGGTGGCACAGTGGTTAAGAATCCACCTGCCAATGCAGGGGACATGGGTTCGAGCCCCGGTCCAGGAAGATCCCACATGCCATGGAGCAACTAAGCTCATGCGCCACAACTACTGAGCCTGTGCTCTAGAGCCCACGAGCCACAACTACTGAGCCCGCATGCCACAACTACTGAAGCCCACGCACCTAGAGCGCATGCTCCGCAACAAGAGAAGCCACCGCAATGAGAAGCCCGCGCACCGCAACGAAGAGCACCCCCCACTCACTGCAACTAGAGAAAGCCCATGCACAGCAACGAATACCCAATGCAGCCCAAAATAAAATAATTAATTAAAAAAACAAGCAAACAAAAAAACCCCTCAGGTATGAGTGAGAGCTGTGGGAATGGAGAACAATTTAAATAATAGGTAATATACTATTATGTGAATCTCTTTTTCAACACTGGTTCATGTTCCTTGATCCATTTACAAGGCACTCCAATCCCTTATGTAAATGGGCTGCCGGCAGGCATGTCCCACCAGTCCTCCAAATACACTTGGATCTGGAACACTGCTGAGACTCCAGCTGGGTCCCTGTGTAAGAGAACATAACAATATCTGGCAAGAGTGTATAAACTAAGCAATCCAAATTCCCAGATATTATCAGACCAAATGAATAAAATGAGGATATATTAACTCAAAATCACAATGGTTTGTGTCCCTATTAGTTTGATAGTTTGAACCTCAGCAGCCCATTTAAGGCAGCCTATAATTATTTCTGGGAACCTGCAAAAAGGGGGCTTCCCAGGATCAGACAGCCACCTTACCCAATTCCAGGGGGTACAATTAACATTGTATCCTGGGTGAACGTCACTCCCTGGAGCACAACTGAGATTCACAGTAAGTAAAATGTGAACAGTGTCCCTGGAATGGTGTAGCATTGACCCTGTGCCTTTCAGGTGTTCACAAACCAACTCCCACTCAGGACCTACTATGTTCTACCTCTTCTGCTTCCAGTGCCCCTGGCCACTGTTGACTGTCCTTGACATTGCCTGAAGGAGAACCACTGATACTAAAGTTGAGGACACCCTTCGCAGGCTCCCCACTACTCACGCCGAGGATGCAGCCCCATAATAATGCCAGCCCAATTGTTTGCACATTTCTGGATCAGGCCTGGGTTCTGTGCAGGTATGAGGAGAAAGGCCTGCTCCCTACATCCATGGTACTCTGCTTCTCAGGTGCTCAAGGCAAACCTTACGAAGTCTCTCACCAAAGTGTGCCATCAGCTTCCCCTCTCCATTCATTCTTCATCTCCTGCAAGCAACTCTCAACATTATCCCCTACCAAAAGTTTGCCTTAGCCATGGAATAGCCAGTTGGTTTTGGGTTAATCTGCCTCAATGCAGAATACATCAACATCTCCATGTGCTTTCTCCAACCTCCATCCAAAAGGACAAAGAAGCATATATCTAAATCAGAACACCTAATACCTGTGGTTATTTAACGGTGATTGTATGTGTGTATGTATGTATGTATGCATGTATGTATTTAGAGGTAAAAGCGACTGGGTAGTTGCTTTATATCTAGACCCATTCTAGAAGTAAAACTTTGTAACTTTTAAATTTTAAAAATCTTTAATTTACTGAGTATATTTAACATTTCCAAACTATTTTCCTATGATCTGTTTTCCCACAGAGAATAATTAAATAAACCACATCCAAAGATGTGCAATTAACTCTATGCTGAAAACTTGACAATGAAATAAGTCTTTGGGGACAGAGAAAGGAAAACTGGTTTTACACCTTCCATAACTTCAAGTTTCCAACATCCAGCAAGGTCAAGTTACAAGGACAAGTGTCGTGAGGAAAACTATAATGGCCTTGAAGAAATTGTACCTGTTCCATATTATCAAGAAAATTGTAATATTGTTTATAGCTCACAAACACCTCATAACTGGCAGGTCAATTCAACAAAGGGAATAAATAGATACATTCAGACTTAGTAAAAATAAGCTAGTTAAGAAGATGGATGATCCTCACTTTTGATACTTCAGTACTTAGCCATGTCAATTCTTTTAGCGAAAGGCTTTTATTTTACTTATTTATAAACTTATTTATTTATTTAACTTTTGGCTGCGTTGAGTCTTCGTTGCTGCTCTGGTTGTGGCGAGCAGGGGCTACTCTCCGTTGCGGTGCGCGGGCTTCTCACTGCGGTGGCTTCTCTTGTTGTGGAGCACGGGCTCTAGGCTCGCGGGCTTCAGTAGTTGCAACAGGCAGGCTCAGTAGTTGTGGCTCATGGGCTTAGTTGCTCTGCGGCATGTGGGATCTTCCCAGACCAGGGCTCAAACCCGTGTCCCCTGCATTGGCAGGTGGATTCTTAAACACTGCGCCACCAGGGAAGTCCCATAGCAAAAGGCTTTTAAATTTCTTCATTGTGTCAGTTTTGCCTTTAACTTGTTCATTTTTAGCTGAGATCTCTCTAAGCATCCTTCCATATAGGGTTGGGAGTTCCAACCTCGATCTATATATTTAGAAACTTCTAAAGTTAGAGTAATATTATGAAGCTGCTGTCTGCATTTATCACCATCCTGTAACCCAGCAGCAGTAAAATTCAGCTTCTGGTTGAGTCCAGCCTGGTTGTCTGCCACCACTACAGCTCTGTTCCCTCTGACAGTCTCCTGCTTATAAGTTTTATGGCAGTTTTAACTGTATTCTCTCTTCAGTGTTTCAAAAATCTTTGGGCCTAGTCTCATCCAGAACAATCCACTACACTTATAGTATGTTTCAAAGGTATCAAACAGCATGAACTGCAAATATGATAAAATATTCAATTTTCTCATTAAAGTAACAGTGTTCTTGGCACCTTAATTTCCTAACATCTAATGTCTTTCGTTCTTTTAGCAACTAATAACATTTCCTAGAGAGTGAATTATTGTCCTGTACAAAATCATGGAAGATATACTTGTATTCATGCAAGAAAAATTCTTATATGAAAAGTGCTACCTACAAAACCACACTAATTCTGAACAGTGTGAAAGGGTCTGAATAATTAGGATATTTGCTTCCCAAAGCTATAATGTTAAATTTGGCTTAAATTATCTAATATTGAGGCGTTAAAATAAAAGTGCCGAGAAGTGATCATGGCAGATGCTGAAACAAGAAACCAGGAGTGAAAAAGACAGCTAAAAATTTATCAGAGTAATAAATAAAAGAATTTTAAAAGAGAAAACTCCAGATTTTTCAGAGGAGGACACCTAAAATAGAAAAGATGTGAAGGTGAAGAGACATACATTTACCAATCTATTGCTAAAAAACTTCAGAAGTAGCTGAATTCAATTACTTAAAAAGGATTACAGAAATCAACTCAAAGATTTGTTATATCTACATCAGAGAACAAAGTATGTACTTAGTCATTATATTTAAATTAAAAAGTCAAAGGGTGGTGCCATCGAGATGTTTTTAAACATACAGGATGAGCAGCTGTTGAAGCAGAATGTGGGATTGTAGAGCTCAGTTTGGTACTTGTGGAGTTTGCAGTGTCTGTGACATACTCAAGTGAAGACACCTAGTAGGTAGTTGGATACAGAAGGTTGAGGCCAGGTGGAGATACCTACACTGTGATATAGATGTAGAAGTTATCATTGCAAATAAAACCAATGGAATTGATAAGAGGATAAAATGAGTTCCATGAGAAAAAATAATCGGCAGAATATGGAAGCCCGGGTTATACCTACAGTTAAATTGCAGATGGTGAAAGCTGACCCCAAAAAGGAAACCAAGAAAGAACTAACCTTTTATGAGGAGTACTGGAAATGTGTGGAGTCATGGAATCTAAGGCAACAGAGATTTTTTTTATAAAGTATATTTTTTAATATATTTATTTTATTTTTGGCTGCGTTGGGTCTTTGTTGCTACGCGTGGGCTTTTCTCTGGTTGAGGTGAGGGGGAGCCACTCTTCACTGTGGTGCACAGGCTTCTCACTGCGGTGGCTTCTCTTGTTATGGAGCACGGGCTCTAGGCACGCGGGCTTCAGAAGTTGTGCACATGGGCTCAGTAGTTGTGGCGCATGGGCTTAGTTGCTCCGCGACATGTGGGGTCTTCCCGGCCCAGGGCTCAAACCCATGTCCCCTGCATTGGCAGGCGGATTCTTAACCACTGTGCCACCAGGGAAGCCTGCAATAGAGATTTTCGAGAAAAAGGAGACAGCCAGCAGTGTCGATGCGTAAATGAGGAGTGGCACTTCACACTGCGAAGTAGGGAAGGTGATGAGAATGAATAAAAATGCATAGAAGTTCCCACTTGGGGGAAACTAAAGAGTTCATGCCTTAAAGCCTCTATTTTCTCTGTGAAGTAGGAAGCAAGATCCCGTAGAAAGGTTTCTATACCTAAGAATCAAAGACAAAAGCAAAACACAGTTTTAAAAATCAGCATTAGAGACATTAAATACCAAAAACCAGTAATAGAAGTTCTGATGTCTCTAACGTTGGGTACTATTAGAGATTTGCTTTTTAACAATCTACTGTATACGAGGCTCTTCCCGAGCGATGGTAAGTGTTAAAACAAACAAACCAAAATCTAAGACTCTCATTATTGTTCAGATTTCATAAAAGCCTAGTGCAGTGTTTGGCACCAAGTAGGTATGCAGTAAGTATTTGTGGAGTGAATGAATAAATGAAGATATGAACTATGAGACATCATAAAAATATCTTAAGAACAAGAAGATACTAGGACAGGTTTTGCTGCAAATATTTAAAATAAAAAATATGTACTCCAAACACACACAGATTAACATAACAACATTTAAAATGTGAGAAAATTCTCACTTGATAGGTAGAGGTACATTATAGGGTCTTATTAAAACCTGAGCAAGATACAGCAGAACTTTGCTTCATGACTCTTATTGTCTATAAATCATGATACAAAATGGTTTAATTCCAGTGTATCTGAAAATTAAAAGTATTATCAAACTAGATTTATCAGGAATAATCCTAGGCAGGTAATGTAAGAAGGTAAAACTTAATGTAATATTAATAGATGGCTTACAAGTTTTTAATTGCCTGAAAAAAATTTCCTTTGGAAACTTACCACAATGTTTTATTACCATAGGTACGTATTACTTTTATATAGAAAATGTTTCTTCCAGCATTTTTGGAAAAATTTCAAATGTACAGAAAAGTTAAAAGAATAGTATTACAAACACATTACTATATCCGTCTAGGTTCCCCCTTTTCTTTATCTCTATCTCCATTTTTTTCTGAGCCTTTTTTTTTTTTTTTTTGCGGTACGCGGGTTTCTCACTATTGCGGCCTCTCCCGTCGCAGGGCACAGGCTCCGTACGCGCAGGCTCCGCGGCCATGGCTCACGGGCCCAGCCTCTCCGCGGCATGTGGGATCTTCCCGGACCGGGGCATGAACCCGTGTCCCCTGCATCGAGCAGGCGGACTCTCAACCACTGCGCCACCAGGGAAGACCACACAATATTGAATTTTTAAAGAGTTAGAGTCGGTTGTCTTATATAACGTCCCACGTTCTGGATTTGATTGTCTCCTCATGATTACATTCAGGTTAAACCTATTTGGGCCCAAATACTACATAGACTATGTACTGCATCAGGACTTACATAGTGTTGAAGTGTTCCCCTATTGGTGGTGCTAAGTTTTATTACTTGGTTAATAGAGTGGCTGCCAGATCTCTCCACTGTAAATATACACTTCCCCTTTATAATTAGTAAGAGGTCTGTGCGATGGTGTTATGAAACCATGAGACGGTCCTGTTCCCTAACAGTCTTTTACCCAATAATAGTTTTAGCAACTATTCATGGTCCTGACTTGGAGTAATGATTACACTGGTGGTTGCAAAATGGTAATTTTTCTAATTCTATCATATCCTTGCTCTTGCATATACCAAGGCACATCCTGTGCAAGCTCAATTTATACATTTACTTCCCTAGATCTGGATCAACCATTTCTTAAAGCCCATGTTACTTTTCGTGGAGAATGGCCTTTCAAAACCAAGATCCAGGCACCAGATATACTTACTACTACTCCTAGGCACTTTTTTCGGCGGGCAGAGCTAAGAACTTTTGAATCTATATCTACATCTATATAGACTACGTATAAACATAAGTATTTATATATTGTACTATTTATTATTTATATTATTTTTAATATATTAAAATATGTAATTATATATTTTATATAGTATATATATATTACAATAATTATAATTATTATATAGTATATATATATTTTTAAATTTTTATTTAAATTTTTTTATTTTTAAAAGTTTTTGGCTGCGTTGGGTCTTGTGCTGCTGTGTGCAGGCTTTCTCTAGTTGCGGCGAGCGGGGGCTACTCTTCGTTGTGGTGCGCCGGCTTCTCATTACAGTGGCTTCTCTTGTTGTGGAGCACAGGCTCTAGGCGTGCGGGCTTCAGTAGTTGTGGCACGTGGGCTCAGTAGTTGTGGCTCGCGGGCTGTAGAGCGCAGGCTCAGTAGTTGTGGTGCACGGGCTTAGTTGCTCCATGGCATGTGGGATCTTCCCGGACCAGGGCTTGAACCCATGTCCCCTGCATTGGCAGGTGGATTCTTAACCACTGCGCCACCAGGGAAGTCCTAGTATATATTTTTAATACATTAAAATAATATATGAATGATATATTATTTATATTATTTTAATATATTAAAATATATAATATAATAATATATTATTATATATAATATTATTTATATTATTATTTATAATATTGCGTTGGGTTGGCCAAAAAGTTCGTTTGGCTTTTTCTGTTAAAAAAATTATTATATATCTATGTAAGTACATACATAATACTTAAGTACTTGTATATATATACACATACACATAAGTAATGTAGTATACACGTATATTCTACATAGGTATAGCCATAGATACAAATATATAGATTATATACTTATAAGTATATACCGTTGAATTCTTTTGTTTTCTTTTTGGCCGTATGGCATGGCATGCAGAACTTCCCAGACCAGGGATCAAACACGTGCCCCCTGCAGGGGAAGTGCAGAATCTTAACCACTGGACCACCAGGGAAGTCCCTACAGTTGACTCTTGAACAATGCAGGGGTTAGGGGCACTGACCCGCCTCGCAGTTGAAAATCCATGTATAACTTACAGTTAGTCCGCTGTATACACAGTTCCTCCGTATCTGCAGTTCTGCATCTGTGGATTCAACCAGACTTGGATCATGTAGTACTGTAGCATTTACTATTTGAAAAAGACCTGTGTATAAGCAGACCCATGCAGCTCCAACCTGTGTTATTCAAGGGACAACAGTATACACTTTTATAGCATATGTACTTATATAGTACATGCATGTTCTTAACGCAATATATATACTTATTAGTATGTATTTTCCTAATTGTATCATTCCTTCTCTGTATATTAACTAGCATATATTCTTTTAAAAATTATACAGTATGTCTAGGTGTGTGTTTGTGTGTGTGTATATTTATAGTATGTGTATATATACATATATTTTCCCCCCTAAATCTTATGTTAATACTGCTACTTCCAATTCAAATCCAACACCAAGAACCACAGAGTTCTTCTTCAACTTCCCCTGTTCCATATGTATTTCTACTTTTTCCACAGAAAGAACCCCGATTCCCAATATCAACATATGTACTCATTTGCTCTATGCCACAATAATGACAAATTGTTTCAGAATTACAAAACCAAGATGACTACCAATAATAAATCTTAATAAAGTTGAAGATTATTTGTAGTTAATTTTGCTTTTAGAATCTATTCCAGTCAGTATGTAATAAGAAGCAGAAGCCCTAGGAAATGTAAATAACAAGGAATTTACTATAGGGATTTGATCTTATGCAGTTGTGGAGGTATTTAAACAGTCTCTGTGAGGCCGGTGTTTCTGGGTCTGCTGCTGGAACCTGTGAGGAGGGACTGCAGTATAAGTCAGACTCTCACTACCTGAGGTTCTCATGGAAACTCCAGTGATGTGGGTCCTGCAGAAGAAGCCAGTGTTCACCACCACAGTTAAAAGGCCACTCCACCAAAATGGTATTGCTTATTGTCAGTTCTGTCTTACGGAAGGGAGTCACCACAGAGCTCTAAGAGTTACCCTCACAAATCCATTTCTTACATATTTGGTGAAGAGAGTGTGTTTTGGACCCTTTCATGGGATATATTTAAGGAGATGGTGAGCAGGTCTTACAGGATGGAAGAGGATTCTGGGAAACAAGTCCAGTTTAGCTAATAAAACAGTGTAAATCCACCATAGTCTACAGTCAGAAAACTATATTCAGAAGCTACTTGAATTAACCATTTTCTCTGTGTAGCTATGTTATCAATTTGATGTACAATTAGGTTCATTTGGTTAGATTTTATTTTTTCATTTATTTACGTGTCTCATAAAGTAAAACCATATTAGAAGGTATACTCAGAGAAGTCTCACTCCCACACTATCTCCTCCACCCTGCTCTGACCCATCCCTTATCAGGTACTATTTTCACTATATAGATATATTTTTCCATATATATATATGGAAAACTACACCTTGCAATAAAAGCAAACTTTAAAAATTTAATACCCCAAATTACCAAATTCACAAAGAATATTTCAAAGAACTCTGTATCTTATTAACACACCCAAGGATAGTATAAGCAAGATGTTATAAGATGAAATAACATATTGATATAAACATCCTTTGGTAAATGTTAGAAATGTAATATCTAACAAATTTTGTGAATTAAAAAGCAAGGTCTTCCTTCAAGAATTAAAGTCTGAAAAATGTGAGTTCAGTGGAAGAGATGTCCAATGCTAAAAAGACTGAAAATCTAGACTTGATACAACAGCATCTTATTTAAGAAACAACAAAGGTTTTTTGTTGACTGTAACCTTCATATGTATCAATAATGGGTGCTTATATGATTTTTGATTATATTAGCAAAAGCATGGTTCCTAGGTTATTGCAATGAGAGATTCTATTCTTTGTTAGTTGGATCAAATCTGGAACAGTGTTTAATTCATGGGACCACATTTTAACAGGAACATTGAAAAGAGTACACAGAAAGGTGAGAAAATGCTTTGAGAGAACTCCCTTCAAATATCTGAAAGCAGTTACACAGAACAAGAAACAGACTCATCTTGTGTTCCTCTATAAGGCAAAACTCAAATCAGAATACAGATGTCATAAAGAGGAGGATTTCAATTTAACTTCAGAAAAAAAAAGTTACAGTTGAATGTACTGTATTAGTGAGGTTCCTACCACTAAAGTATTGGATAGAGTTTAAAATTCCACAGAGGAGATTCCAAGTATCTCCCAGTGGGAAGATGGTGGGGAATCAACTCTATGATTCTGTTTTCTATTCACACCTAAATAGCTTCTATTAAACAATATAGAATTAAACAATATAGAATGTGTTATTTGTAATGATGACCTTGATTCATAACGAAAATATTAAACTGTGATGAGCTCTACAGCATTGAACATGGTTGGAGCTATAGAAGCTTCCTAGAGGCTGCTTACCTGTTTTCGAGTAGCTGACCAATACATGTGGGATCAGACCTGGCTGGGCAAGTCTGGCTGATGGGTGGGACTATCCAGTGTCTATAGAATGCAGGATTCAGGTTAGAAACACCAGTCGGAAATAAACTTATCTCCAGGGAAGAGAGGGTCAGGCCTACCAGCAAGGCTTCGTAACAGTGTCTCAGCCATCCTCTGGAGCAATGTTCGGAGTAGCGCTTCTCATCTAGATTTGTTTCCCAGCTTCCTGTGAATACATGAATGCCCTAGGGGAAAAGGGGATGGTGAGAAAAAGCTATAAGAACTGTGTTGACTAAAATGTCTGTAAGACTTTAAAATGCAAGATAAGACTGCTTTGATGCCCATATGGCATGCTATAACACAAAAGGGAGGTGTTATTTCTGTTTCTGCTCAACACAAACTGGCTTGGCTCATTACAGGCTCCAAGAACACAGTGCCACTGTTTTGTGTAGTGGATTTCAGCACATCAACACTACCAAATCCCATCAGCATTGGGATTTGGGGGGAAATGCCCAAGAGGAGAGAGTTAGGATGTGTCCAATAGCCAAGGACCTGCATTTAGTTTTGCAGGCAGTGGGGGCCTCAGAAGCTAAAGAAAGAAGGTAAGGCCTTCTTCTGTACCATACTGAGATATGTCTTGGTGATTCTCAGTAATAAAAGGGGGAGAGTTTCAGTGTAGAATCCCCTTGGGAGAAGGTGAGGATAAGCAGCTATTTCTACAGAGTAGCTAGTCCATTATTCTAAACACAGTCTGTCTGTACGTTAAATATGTCTGTAAATTCTTTGACATGTCTTTCATTGAGAGGTGGGTTCTATAGTCTCTCTCCATGAATTTGGGCTGGACTTTGTGACTTACCTGTATCCAATAAAATGCAGCAGAAGTGATGCTGTGTGACTTAGGAAACTAGGTCATAAAATGCAATACAGCTTCCACCTTGCTTACAGGAACCCTAGTATATGGAGCCCTCAGCTGCCTTGTTACAAGTCTGACCACCCTGAGGCAGCCATGCTAGGAGGAAGCTCAGGCCACGTGAAGAGAGTATTTAGGCATCCTGGCTGACTGCCTTACCTGAGGTCCCAGCTTCAACCAGCTGACATATGAGGAAATCAGCCTCCAGGTGATTCCAGACCCCCATGACTGAGACACCTCCAGGCATTCAGTCTTCTCAGCTGAGGTCACAGACATCATGGAGCAGAAATAAGCCATGTCTGCTATGCTTTGTCTGAATTCTAACCAAGAGGGTAACTTTATATTTCACAAAGGGCAAACCTATAATGTTTGATCCTCACAATGATACAGATAGATAGGACTGGCATTATCACTCCCCTCGTTTTACAGATTGAAACAACAACAAACAGGTATTTGTGTTTACCAGCCTTGAGATTATATAGCCAAGATGTGGCGTGGTGACACTAAAATTCTGATCTTTGGAGTCCAAAGTTTATGCTTTCTCTGTATTTTCCCATGTGGATCCTGTGGGTCTTTAGAATGGCCTAGGGAAATCAGTAAGATACATCCAGAATTTGAAGACGAAGTCAGAAAATGTTTTATTTATTTATTTGGCTGCGCCAGGTCTTAGTTGAGGCGTGCAGGATCTTTGTTGGAGCATGTGGGCTCTTAGTTGTGGCATGTGGGATCTAGTTCCCTGACCAGGGATGGAACCCAGGCCCCCTGCATTGGGAGTGCAGAGTCTTAATCACTGGACCACCAGGGAAGTCCCCAGAAAATGCTGAATAAATGAAAGCTAACAAGAATCAACATTAAACTGATGAGATCAGCCATCCTGTGGAGAAAACAATCACGTAAAATATTGTGGCTGATAAAGAAAACTATACTTGTGGATACTGAAGAATCCTTGCATCCTTGGGATTAATCCCTATAAAATAGATAACTAATAAGAACACAGGGAACTGTGTATAGCACAGGAAACTCTACTCAATACTCTGTAATGGCCTATATGGGAAAAGAATCTAAAAAAAAAAAAACAGTGGATATATGTATAACTGATTCACTTTGCTGTATACCTGAGGCTAACACAACATTGTAAATCAACTGTACTCCAATAAAATTTTTTTAAAAAAAGAAGGCTATACTTTAAAATGAAACCAATGGAATAAAAACCTTAGGAGTTTTAAATGTTATGAAGAAGTGTTATAATGATATAATATTTCTAGGGGCTGATTTTTAGAAAATGAAATAGGACTGTTAGAGAATTTTTTAAAACTCTGCTAATTGTATTTCTGATGGTATCAAGGGGAAAATGTGCCGTGACTGGCTGCTGGTTCTATGTTTGTCTGCTTAGATTTCCTTATAGTAAAGAAGGGTGCTTCAGACTAGTATAGCTTGATGACATTATCCCTTAGGATAATCTTCATTTACACTACCTTTGTCAAGCCATCTTTTGATTTAAATTTAGTGCCTCAAGGCGACTTCTCTACTTGGAAGGGAAAGTATAAAGAAGCTAACAAAGCATACCATGCTCATTCTATAGGTGGTATTTTGTATTTTTCAATGTAGGGTAATATTAATATCCTGATTAAACAAGCAGTCTCATACACAACTCCTTACCTTGGGAGTAAGGGTCTGCTCCTGGGCTCATGGTAACTCTATCCTTACACAGACATTCTGCTTCAGAAGTCAGTAGGATGGCTTTCTATCTCTTGAATCATGGTGACTACAAGAAGGTCACTGGTGACTTTCCCCCTATGGGTAGTACACTTAAAGCTTCTCATGACTTGATGTTTACATTACTTTGTGATTAACTGCACACCATTTGGAGCTCACAGTAACTTCCACTGTTTCTCACTCCTATTTCTCCCTTAGATTTTTTCCCCTTCATATTCCCCTTTCCTTTCACATACATGTGTTTTTAATAATAAATTGGGTTTCTTTAACTAATTCCATTCTGTAATTGGGCCTCTCAAAGGTAATTTACCTCTCTTCTCTTGTTTTCATGCATATTTGGCATAAAGAATTCCTTGGAATATTGTTTACGAGCAGGACAAAAGTATTGAAAATATTTTGAATGATTTTCTTAAAAATAAAAATGATTCAAGTTTGGATGCTTCAAATGTCTAGAATGCTCCATGCCTTGTGCAGGCTCTAGAACATAGAAAGCGACCCACTGACATTTGTTGAATGAATCTGGGAAACGAAAAATAGACTAAACATTTTATTCCTGAACGATGAAGCAAAAAAAGAAAAGCTTTTAGACTTCCATTTAGACCCACTTTATTAACAGGCCAAATCCTTTAATGAAAAGGATCTAAGCATCATTCTCGTAACTTGTCTTTACCTAAATCTATTTCTATCAAATTCTGCTTGACTATTGCTACCTCGGGGTTTCAAGTCTTATTTTTATGACACGGAGACGTTCGTTATAATGGAAATAACACAAGTAGTATGGGCTTCCCGTCTTTCTCCCTCTAGGATTTCAACTTCTTCTCGAACACCATCCTCCTCTTCTAGTAAATCCTACATTACAGAACAGGCTTAGGACGGAGAAGAGAATTAATCGGAGCCATGGAAACGGCCGAGCGGAGGAAACGTGTGAGCTGGGAGGTGAGCAGAAGGGCAAGATACCCTCCCCTGACGACGGCGCCAGGGCGCTCCGAGGATCACGTCACGCACCTCAGGTGACGTCACGACCGTGACACGCGGGTGACGCCGTTGCCGCGGCGACTTCCAGTCGTCTCCGCCCCCTGCCCCCGCCCCCCGCTTAGCGTCCTTCCCCCAATCCCCTCAGGCTCAGCCGCGCCGGGGGCAGCAGGCCGGTTCCCGAGGTGGCCCAGGTGCCCTCCCGCCGCAGGCGCCGCCCGGGCCGTCCCTCCCCGCCGCCCCCCGCCCTCCGCCTCTGCCTCCCCCCGCCCTCCTCCTCCCTTCCCCCTCCCCGCCCAGCAGCGGTCGCTCGGGCCAGGCTCTCGGTTATAAGATGGCGGCGCTGAGCGGCGGCGGCGGCGCGGAGCAGGGCCAGGCTCTGTTCAACGGGGACATGGAGCCCGAGGCCGGCGCCGCGGCCTCTTCGGCTGCGGACCCGGCCATTCCCGAGGAGGTGAGTGCCGGCGCGCCCTGCACCCCTCCCGTCTCGGGGCTCGGCTGGCTGGTGTTTATTTTGGGGAGAGAGGTGGCGGTGGGGGCTCTGGTGCCCTCAGCCACCTTCCCTTCTGGGCGCTGCGGGCTGGGAGACGGGCATTCCCCTTCTGTGCCTCTCCGTCATGCAGCTCCTCGCTACGTAAACACACACAATGGCCCAGGGGGTTTTCCCTGGCCCGCACTTGGGGCTTGAGGGATTCGGGCAGCGGTGGTGGAGCAGGAGGCTATCAATAGGGGGCGAGACTCAGGGTTGGTCCGAGAAGGTCACGGCTGGCTGAAGGTAGCCAGCCTCGCGTCTGCTGGATGTTTTCTTTATTTTGAGTGGGGGGCGGGGGAGGCTGGCGGCGGCATCTGGGTGGAAGATGTCGGTCAGTAGCCGGGGCCGGGACCCCAGCCCGAGTTAGCGTTGTATGTAATTATTACACGGTCACGGTGATGATGGGGCGATCATTCCCTCTCTACTCTCCCTGACTCTGCCTCTTTTCAGGCCGCTGCCCTCCCTTACACTTCTCTACTTGTTAGGGGAGATTGCTCTTCACCTGTTTTAACCAGCGGATGGTCTTTACTTTTTTACCCTAAATGCCACTGTTTCCGTTCTTTCTCCCGTCCCGGTCTCAGGCCCCCGATTCCTAATGTTTGTCAGTGTTCTGTCGCCGACCGGTAACCCCCATCCCAGTTCCATCTGCCGCCCCGCTCCTTTGCCAGTGGTCGGACCTGCCTGCCTTCTAACCTCAGCTTCTACTTAAGACCATTTTTGCATTTCTCTTATCTTAGTCCTGTTGAGGCCTTCTACTTCATTTCACCGCTCGCTAACGTTGTTATCGTCACAAATCCTTCTGAACGCTTTGGAGCTACTTACTTTCTGAATCGTGAAGCTGTCAAGATCCCGTCAGGTTTCACTTGCACTTCTATTGTGCATCCACACCTCCTTGTTTATTTCTACCCTTTTTTTTTAAAAAAAATAGGTGTGATTGATTTCTTTCCGTTGTCTTCCTTTTTGTCCCAATATTTTTCTTTTACTTTTTCGTCTTCAGTCCTTGCTTCTCTCAGCCATTATTTAGCCTCTTATCACCTTGTCAAATGACTTTATTTACACTTTGGTTTTTGTTACGTAAAATTTATTACATTTAGTGTTTGGTATTGTATTACATAAAATAATACACTTTATTGTACTTTACAAATAATGAGATAATATATGGTGTAATAACTGTGCTTTACAATTATTGATTAGATAATGTGACTTGCTCCGTTGGCTTTGCTCAAAGTTCATTCCTTTCTACTACAGTACTTACATTTTGTTTCCCAATTCTCATAACGTCTCGTTCTTCAGTCAATGCACTTCTCTTTTTCCTGCTTCATCAACTTTACTTTGGAAATTCATTAGATATGGTTGCTCTATTCAGTATCAGTTTGTTCACAATAATATTTGTTTTTCATTCTCTTATACCACTTCCATCTATGCCCAAGATGTGTTCTGTACCATCATTTGATCTCATCTAAATTTCTCATGTATACATACATATATATATCTTTTATGAATATATATATCTTTTATACCACTTTCCGCTTACTTTTCTGTTTGCATTTCTGCTCAGATCAGTTTCCTCTAATATCTGTTCATTTCCCCCAACTTCTTGGATTTTAAGTAGCACTCTTTCCTTCTTCCATTTCCTAGTTTATTCTGTTTTCCTTGTCCCCAGTTGCCATTCATTCTGCCTTGTTTCCTGGCTTTTGGTACTTACTTGCTGAAGCTTCCTCTTGTCTTCCCCACACCTCCACATTCCTTCTTATTTATAAACAGCTTTGTTCCGTTGACATGGAAATTTATTTTTAGGATACATTGTTTTTAATGGATAAATACTAGGGGTCACATCTGCTGTCTATTTTTTCCATGAATCGGATATGCCTTTGTCTTACTCTGCACAGGTGCCTCTAGGCTTGCTTTACTCTGTAGTGCAAGTGTGGTTTTATTGAATTGTATCTAGAAGAATGGGTAAATTAATGGGCATGGGTTATGAAATCGTATTTCTCTGATTATAACATTGTTTTCGTTGAGAACTTTGTTTCAGAGTTATTAGAACAGTTTGTAATGATATAGAGAAGCCTTTTGTTAAGTACAGTGTCCGCTATCTTATTTGAAAGGGCCAGATTATTTGAGCTCTACTCTCTGAAGATTCTGATTCGGTAGGTGAGAGCTAGGGCCATGAATTTCTGTTATTTGGCACACTTCCTGGGCAGTTATGTGTCAGTACTTGAGAACCTCTAGGCTAGATGAATTTAAACCTCAAGTTTAAATTGGCAGTAACTGGAAAGCATATTAGTATCTCTTGAAACCATAAGGATACTCAACTAATTTTAATTACTTAGTAGTGTTTCCCACTGCCTCCTCCACCCAGGTTTTAATGGTTAATGATGAATAGTAGTTTTTCCTCCATATTTTCTTACAGGAACTTATAATAAATGTATTTGGGGGGGGATAAAGGGTTAAAAATGAATCTCTTTCTAATATAGATATCAGTGTTATGGATGGCAGAATAAAGTACTCCAAGAAATAATTTTTAAGTTTGAAGTTGGTATTTGTTTATCCACTGGAAACTGAAATGTACTGTGGTCTTTTAATTGAACTGTCTTCTATGCACTTAAAGAGATATAATTGTCAAGTGCATGGAAAGAAATGAAAAAAATGTGTCTAAAGAATTACCTTGGGCTTCCCTGGTGGCACAGTGGTTGAGAGCCCGCCTGCCGATGCAGGGGACATGGGTTCGTGCCCCGGTCCGGGAAGATCCCACATGCCGTGGAGCGGCTGGGCCCCTGAGCCATGGCCGCTGAGCCTGCGCGTCCGGAGCCTGTGCTCCGCAACGGGAGAGGCCCCAGCAGTGGGAGGCCCGCGAACCGTAAAAAAAAAAAAAAAAAAAAAGAATTACCTTACTTGACAGTAAAATACAGGTTTTAAAAAGTTTCTCAGAGTAAAAGCACATTTATTATTGAAAAATTAGAAAAATGTAAGTACAAAAAGTTTTAGAAACTGTAATCTTGCCACTAAGATAGAATTACTGTAAACATTTTAGTGTGTATCCATATACTCCTTTTTCATGCTTGTCTAATGTATGTGGTTTTGTAATTTTTTTTTTTTTTTTTCGGTACGCGGGCCTCTCACTGTTGTGGCCTCTCCCGTTGCAGAGCACAGGCTCCGGATGCGCAGGCTCAGCGGCCATGGCTCACGGGCCCAGCCGCTCCACCGCATGCGGGATCCTCCCGGACCGGGGCACGAACCCGCGTCCCCTGCATTGGCAGGCAGACTCTTAACCACTGTGTCACCAGGGAAGCCCTCTCTTATCATTTAATAAACTCCCTTCTTTAGGCATCTGCTCACCTCTTCCTTTATTTAGAAATTTTTTCTGATATCAGTCACTTATATATGCTGACTATTAAAGGAATTGATTGTCAGTAAACGGATTAAGAAAGGAACGTTGGAACTGAGTACTTGAATCCTTGAATGTAGTAGAACCTGAAAGCAAACTTGATTTAATTGTATTTAGATAATAGGCCAGAAAAATTATATTAAGATAACAGGTTAGAGAAGTCTGATTTATCTTGATTCCCTGTCTCTGGCTTTCCTGTTTAGGAAGCTGATCAGGTCTTAACAACTGGAAACCTATGTTCTGTGAGTGGTAGGGAAGAAAGGGAGGGAGCAGGCTACATTGCTTTGTTAGCATTTTCTAAGACTTGATGCTTACCTTGTTAAAGAATGAGACAGCTCTTAAGTGTTCTTCGTGTTTCTCCAACCATAAAGCTGTTTTTCTCCTTTAGAAATGCAAAAGTGTGTTTTTTTAATTTGACATCTTGATATTAATTTAGCTGAATACTTAGTGGACATTTTGTGTCATAATCCTCTTTTATGAAATTCAGTATGTTCCTGTGCTTCCTATGTTTCTGCCTCAAATTATCTTTGAAATAAGCCTTTATAGTCAGTGGCTCTTACTGGACTTTGTCTTCCTCAAAAGTTGAATTGTTTTAAGTCCTTTACTCATTCTCTTTGTCCAGTTGATCTACATTGGTTATTCTGTAAAGTCAGGATCAGCAATAGTTATACAACTTCTGAATTCAAAATAGAAGAGCCTGTTTAGGAGCTTTTCTGTTTCATAAGCAGTGCTTTCATAGTCATAGTGTTGTAGATACTTAATATAAGAACCAAAAATTTAGCTTCATTTCTTCCATTCCTTCCTTTAATATTTGGTGGAGACATTGACATGTTCTGGGAGGTAGTTTTTATTTTTCAGCTTTCTTTTGTCTACCAACCCAATTTACTGTTATGCATAATTAGCAGGGTAGTCAGAAGAAACTCTTTAATACAGCCTCCACCCTAACAGTAAGCAGTTATTTTTTTTTCCCCTCTACCCTCTGAGATTATTTTGGTTTCCATGTTTTCTCTTGGTCTTAAAAAACTGTTATTCTTGTTCCTTCCCATATCAGGACTATGCTTATAGAGGGAAAGTGATGCTCAATAACATTACATTTCTTTCTGCATCCTGGGAATGCCCTTGATAAAGAATATAAAAATTGCTCTGAACTCAATTAACTTTATATCTTCTGGAAGCTCTGTAACATCAAATGAAACATCATTTTCATTCTTGTAATGTAGCTGCAGTTATTGACAGCACTTTGGGAACAAATGTACTGTAGGGCGGTGGTTTTCCAATTACTATAGAGCTCTAGCACCGTTTTTAAAAAACAACATTAGCACTGTAAGAAATACAGATTTTGAGTTGCTCTAATACCTATATACATGAAGCAGTTTTTGTCTGTTTTGTACATTTTTTTAATCCTCATCTGGCACGTACATACTCAGTTAGTGAAAGAGTTAATGTGTACAAAACAGAGAATATAGCCAATATTTTATAGTAACTTTATTTATTTATTTTAATTTTTTTATTTGTGGCTGTGTTGGGTCTTCATTGCTGCACGCGGGGTCTCTCTAGGTGCGGTGAGCGGGGGCTACTCTTCGTTGCAGTGTGCGGGCTTCTCATTGTGGTGGCTTCTCTTGTTGCGGAGCATGGGCTCGAGGCACACGGGTTTCAGTAGTTGTGTCTTGTGGGCTCTGCAGCACAGGCTCAGTAGTTGTGGAGCACGGGCTTAGTTGCTCCGCGGCATGTGGGATCTTCCCGGACCAGGGCTCGAACCCGTGTGCCCTGCATAGGCAGGCGGATTCTTAACCACTGCGCCACCAGGGAAGCCCTATAGTAACTTTAAATGGAGTATAATCTGTAAAATTTTTCCATCACTATGTGTACACCTGAAACTAATATAATATTGTAAATCAACTATACCTTAGTTAAAAAAATTTTTTTTAAATAGTGAATGAAACCCCATTAGATATGGTGCACTATACCATTCAGTTCTCTTTTTTTAAAAGCTGCTCATAAAATCAATTTATTAAATTGACAACCACCTAGTTGCAGCACACAGTTGGAAAAACACTGTTTTGAGGCTATCAAGGACTTTCTTCAGATGTTACCTCAAGGCTCTATTTAGTCCCACTACACCTTAACTATTGAAGTTCTTCATTTATCTGCATTACTTGTTGGTTTCCTTGAAAAAAAAAAAAAAGGCTTAATGGCTGTAAAAATGTTAGAGCTACTGTGTATGGAAGGGAGATCTGTGCTGACATGAATCTTCCTAAGTGTAATAATCTGTGTAGAAAATTTCAACAACTTGTGTTTAAGGCAGTGGTCAGCGGACTTGCGTAAATGGTCAAGTGGTAAATATTTTAGTTATTGTGGGTCTAACTGCTCTGTCTCTGTCACAAGGACTGAACAGACTGAAAAATGGTATTGCAGTGTAAAAGCAGCTAATAGACAATATGTAAATGAATAAGTGTGACTGTGTTCCAATAAAACTTATTTATGGACACTGAAATTTGAATGTGTCATGAAATATTCTTTTTTTTTTTTCATTTAAAGATGTAAAAACCATTCTTAGTTTGTGAGCTGTACAAAAAACAGGTGGTGGGCCAGATTTAGTTCATGGGCCAAAGTTTTCAGACTCCTGGTCTAGGGGAGACTAAGTATATCATATTTGAGGTTCTGAAATTAAGGTGTGGGTTAGAGTTCTATAGAAAGTTCATAACTGCTTTTTAAAAATCGGGTTTATTGGGATATAATTTACACATACTATAATGTACCATTTTAAACACACAGTTTGATGAGTTTTGACAAATGTATATACTCATGTAACTACTGCCACAGTCAAGAGATAGAACTTCTGATGGAAAAGTTCCCCAGTTCCTCTTTGCATTCATTTTCCTCCCCACCCCACCTCCAGCCCCTGGCAAACACTGGTCTGATCTCTAGCTTTGCCTTTCCTAGAAAGTCATATACATGAAAACATACAGGATGTGGTCTTATGTATTTGGCTTCTTTCATTTAGTTTGATATTTTTGAGATTCACCCATGTTGTTGCTTGTATCAGTAATTAGTTTGTTTATTGCTTAGTAGTATCGTGTGGATGTAGCATGACTTATTTCTACATTTACCAGTTGATGAGTAGTAGGGTTCTTTCTAGTTTTCAACAGTTATTAAGGTTGCTATAAATGTTTGGGTTCGGGTTTTGTGTAGACACTCATTTTTATTTCTCTTGAGTAAGGACCTAGAGCTTGGACTAATGGGTCGTATGGTAAGTATATATTGATATTTAACTTTATAAGAAAGTGCTAAACTTTTCTAAAGCAATAGAAACCATTTTGCGTTGCCACCCACAATGAATGAGAGTTCCAAACTCTACCCTTGTTATGTCAGTCTTGTTAGTTTTAGCCATTCTAGTATGTATGCAGTATTGTGGTTTTAATTTGTATTTTCCTAATGACTAATGATGTTGGACATCTGTATATATGCTTATTTACTACCCATGTATTTTCTTTGGTGCAGTACCCATTCACATCTTTTTATTCTGTATTTACCTTCTTATTATGGAGTTGTAAGAGTACTATATACATATTCTAGATACAAGTTCTTTTTATCAGATATGTGTTTTGCACATGCCTCCCAGTCTATGGCTTGTCTTTTCATTTTCCTAAGTGTCCTTTAAAGAGTAGAAGTTTTATTTTTGATGAAATCCAATTTATCAATTTTTTCTTTTAGAGTTCATGCTTTTTGTGTCCTACCCAGTATAACTTTGCCTAACTTAAGGTCATAAAATTTTCTCCCATGTTGTCTTCTAGAAGTTTTACAGTTTTAGCTTTTACATTTAGGTCTATCATCCATTTGGAGTTATTTTTTATATGTATTGTGAGGTAAGGGTTAAGGTTTGTTCATTCCTTTTCATATGGATGTCCAGTTTCACCTTTTTTGAAGAGACTAACCTTTTTCTGTTGAATTACCTTGGCACTTTTATTGAAATCAGTTGATTATGTTTGTGAGTTTTATACTGTTTTATTGACATATATGTCTTTGGTACCACAATGTCTTGATTGCTTTACAGTTCAGTCTTTTTTTTTTTTTAATATTTATTTATTTGGTTGCGCTGCATCTTAGTTGCGGCTCACTGGCTCCTTAGTTGCGGCACGTGGGGTCCTTAGTGGTGGCATGCGAACTCTTAGTTGCAGCATGCATGTGGGATCTAGTTCCCTGACCAGGGATTGAACCCGGGACCCCTGCATTGGGAGCTCGGAGTCTTATCCCTTGTGCCACCAGGGAAGTCCCTATAGTTCAGTCTTAAAATTAGGTAGATCCAGTTCATAGGATTTTTAGAACTTTAAAATTTGATTTTTAAAATTTTTTGTGCTATTGTCTTTTGAAAGGACAGGGTACATAATTTGCTTCCAGTTCTTAAAGGTGTCTTCTACTCAAAAAAAGCTTAAGACTCACTGTGGTATATAGTTAACACACCCCTATCTTGAATCATTTGGTGGAGAGATTGTGAAAAGTGACAGGTAAAGAAACATATTTCATCCAAAATTAATTTTTTTGTAAGAAATGAAGGCGATATCCTAATAGGTGGCACCAAAAAGTCAATGTCTTTTTTTCCCACCGTATTTCAAAAATGTTAACTGTAATCAAGATACATTTAGGTGAAAGTGAATACGCTAAGATGTTTATTCACCAAAAAAGTCATGGAAAATGTCAATCAGGTGGTGGGGGATACTAGTTTATAATACTAGCTGTGTCATTTTCCATCTTCAGCGTGAGTTTTTCCATTTGAAACCTATGTCATGTTCTGTGATGTTCCAGAATTAGCACCTTTATTACACTTAGAGGCATCATTAAATTGTTGTTACTAAGGATAAGCATATGATGGTTGTTGGTCATATTTCTGCCTTTTTCATTTGGACCCATAGGACCCTTTACCTTGTTTGAAATTACAATGGTAGTAGCTTTTCACTGCTTAGCCTGGAGGGCTTCCCTACCATATAAAATGATATTTCTAGTTATGATTTTTGCTTAATAATTATGAACATGTTTCCTGATTTTTTTGTTTTTTAAGTTTCATTATGAAGGAAGGAAGACTTAAGTCTTAAAAATGAGCGTAAGTCTTGAATATCTGACAAGTACAGGGTCATGTGACAATTGGGAAGGTAGACACTGTTCAGGCTTTCGTTCATGTTGTAAGTAGTAGTAGTCTAATTGTATTTGGCTACCTTGCAAATTTGGAAATGGCACTTACAGGGAGAGAGAACCATAACATTTTGGAGACTATTTTCAACTGTTGTTCCAAAATTAGTGTGTTTAAAAAAAAGTATGCATCTCCTTATTGTAAAAGATGCCTTGTGTTTAAATTAAGAAATACTCTACTCTTGTTTTACGTTTTTTCTTTCACTAAATATATAACCTTTAAGTTAATAACACCAGAAAAATTTGACTTTTTATTTCCAGAACAGCTTAAATTAAATAAGATTTTAGGATGCTTTGAATTAGTCACTTCCCTTAAATAGGTATTTTGAAACAGTTTAAAATACTGCTTGGGGTTGTTCCTCCATTGACCTAGGATTTTTAAACTGTATTTGCTACATTACAGAACTTATTTTGCAAAGTAAATTTCTTTTTTTTTTTTTTTAATTAATTAGTTTATTTTTGGCAGCACTGGGTCTTGGTTGCTGCGCGCAGGCTTTCTCTAGTTGCAGCGAGCAGGGGCTACACTTCGTTGCGGTGCATGGGCTTCTCATTGAGGTGGCTTCTTCTTTTATTGTGGAGCACGGGCTCTAGGCACGCGGGCTTCAGTAGTTGTGGCTTGCGGGCTCTAGAGCGCAGGCTCCTAGTTGTGGCGCATGGGCTTAGTTGCTCCGCTGAATGTAGCATCTTCCCAGACCAGGGCTCGAACCTGTGTCCTCTGCATTGGCAGGCAGATTCTTAACCACTGCGCCACCAGGGAAGCCTGCAAAGTAAATTTCTGTTTGAGTTTATAGATGTGCTCTATTAAAGAGGATTACTAGGCCCAGCAGTAACATTGTAAATAGTTATTAGAACCCCTGTTTTTTGTTTGTTCATTTTGTTTTGTCACCTTGGATCTAATCCCATTTCGTCTGTTTTAAAGTTTATACTCTCTACTTAGAAATCTGTCTGTAGCATAGAGGGAAAAGCCCACAACAGTTACTAATTTGAGAGTTTTATTTTTAAAGTGTTCTTATTAGCATAATTTCTGGTAATGTTGTATGAAGGTAATTTAATTCCCATTTATTATGTTTAAAAAATCCTACCTTTTCTATGAATCCCAAACAATTATTGCCTTTGTAACTTTTTTTACTATAGAAAGTTAAAGAACTATTGTGAATTATTCCTAAATAACTCAGAATTCATTTTTTACACATTATATTACTATATTTCCATGGGTATAGTGTCAGAGACCTTCAGATAGGAAAGACATTGTGATTCAGTATAGTCCTTACATTCCTGTTTTACAGCCACTGAAAATGTTTATTGCATCTTAGTTTTTACATGCTTTCTTCTAAGATTTGAAATATTCTACCCATATATTCTTCCTGCACATGTCTTCTCATGTTAATAATAAATTACACAATCTTAAGTCTCATTATACATAAGAATTTAGTTCAGTGTAACTTCTGGTAACTCTATTGCAGATGATTTTCTACTACTGAGTTTGGCACGTAATTTAAGTTTCTACGTGAATTTATGAATCAAACTTTTGGTTATTGGTTATCATGGATGGCTATTTGAGAGAAAAGTTTAGTCATAAAGTCATAACTATTCTATGTCATAGCCATTCATATGCTGCTTGCTTTTCACTGGCAACTCTTGATCCTTCTCCTCCTGATGCTACGTTAAGTAAGATAAAGACTAAGAATTTATCACTCTAGTTAAGGTATTGGTGGTATTGATGATTTACACAAGGAGATGCTGAGAGAGATATTCTGATTGAGTGATACTAAGAGAAGAGGAGGGGAAATGAAGATAGTGAAGACTTTTCCTGTAAAGGGAAAAGAGAAATGGGGCCATAGGTAGTGAAGGAGATGGGGTCAAGGAATTTTTTTTTGATGAAAAAAATAAGGGCCTGTATTGTAAGAATGAACCATTAGGGAGTAAAAATGTGATTTCAGGAGAGAGAGAAGAATTGCTGGAGCAATGTCTGAAGAGGCAAAAGAGAGAGGGATTTGGTGTACAAGTGGAAGGGTTGGCTCTCAGTAGGAGCATAGACACTTTACCTTTGATAATAAGTGGTAAGGCAGAATATGTGGAATAGTGATGCTGATAGGTAGATAGATGTAATGCTGCGAATCTGTACATGTTCTCTTCCAGTTGCTTCATTTTTTTTTTCGGTGAAGTAAGACTCAAGGTTATCAGTGAAGAGTAAGTCTTGGGGATATGGTGTTGTAAGGAGGAAGATGAAGGTGTTAAAAGTTGTTAGGGAGCATGTGAGAGTGAATGGACTAGGAACAAATAGTGAAATTGATAGGCAATATTAGGTTATGTTACTTAATATTTTACTTGCTGATGTCCAGACAGCATTGTGGGCCTCCTAACTTGTCCTCAGGTCAAAGTTCATTGTAACTTGCCAAAGCAATTTAATAATTGATATGAGTCATTCTCATTTTGACTCACAAACATAGAAGCTTTGGGAAATAGAACATGAATTATTACTTCTTCATGAAGTATCTGCCATTATCCTGCTATGAATGTAAGCTAAATTTGGAGAGGTCTGGTTGCTAATTTTCTTTTTAAAAATAATTCTTTCTTTCTTGAAATTTTTTTGAATATTTATTGTTTTGTCTATATAGAATAGCATCCCCACCATTGTAGTCTAATTTTTATACTGTATAGTGAAGCAATTGCTATCCTGTTATTTTCTTTTAAAAACTCTCCAAATTTGACCTGTCTTTGCTCATGCTTTTCCTGCTGCCTGAAATATAGATTCCTTCCCCGTACCCATCCCCCAAACCTTTCAGACTTAGTTCACTTATTGTAGGAAGCCTTCCTTAACCTCTTTCCAAGGCCCAGTTAGGTGCTTCTACTTTGTGCTTTTATAGCATCCTGAGGTATACCTATACCATTTTACTTTCATTGTATTATAGGTTTTTTGTTGGTATCTGTCTACTCCCTCTAGACCAGCACTGTTCAGTCAAAATATCTGCCATGATGGAAATGTTCCCTGCTGTCCAGTATGTCCACATGTGGCTATTGTATACTTAAAATGTGTATAGTAGGACTGAGGAACTGGCTTTTAAATTTTATTTGATTTAAATTAATTTAAATTTAGTCACACTTAGCTAGTGGCTACCTTGATCAGTACAGTTCTAGACCTTTTAAAAGTCAAGGCTTACTTATTTACAAAACAGAAGCAGAGTCACAGACATAGAAAACAAACTTATGGTCACCAAAGGGGAAAAGAGAGGGGGAGGGAGGGATAAATTAGGAGTTTGGGATTAACAGATACACACTACTGTATATAAAATAGATAAACAACAAGGACCTACTGTATAGCACAGGGAGCTATATTCAGTATCTTGTAATAACCTATAATGGAAAAGAATCTGGAAAAGAATATATATATATTATGTGTATGTATACACATACACATATAGCTGAATCACTTTGCTGTATACTCGAAACTAATACATTGTAAATCAGCTATACTTCAGTAAAATAGATAAGTAGTCAAGGCTCGTGTGGGTTTCATATTTATTCTCTCATTGCTTCTTACCAACAGTACTTAATCCTACTTAAATGATTGCATTCTTTTTCAGTGCTCTTAGTCCACATAGTTCTCACTCACCTGGAATGTGACAGTTTTCTTCTCTAGACTTTTGTTCTTAACCACAGCTTTCCAGTTTGTTTTCAGAATTATTTTGAAGCCCTAAGTTCTTCAGTCCTGTAAAACTAGGTTGTTTTTGGTTTTGTTTTCCTCTTTAGAAATGAACACCTGGGTGCTGTAAGGTTACCTCAAAGACTTTCTCAGGGGTGGGGAGTGTGGCAAGGAAGAGCTCAGTGAAAGGTTTGGGGGGTTAGGGAGGCAGTTTCTGCTGCAGCCAAAGTAGTTACACTTCGTAAGTTAATGTATTGGAATTGTGCTTAAGATTTCTCTTGGAGGGAAAAGAAGACTTCTAAAAGGTAAGAACACTCTTAACTGAGTGTGCGGGCATGCACGTGGCATTATGTGATTAAGTGTCAGAGTGGGTGATGGAGAACAATAAATGCAGGAGGAGTTCAGACATGGAAGGTTATTATAGGCTAATAAGGTCTTGATGGAAGTTAGTGTTTAACCTAGGCAGGTAGAAGGAAGGAAAACGGATGTAATAGGCAGTGGGAGTAGAATTTGAAAAAAATTAGAGATGGAAATACATAAGGTAGTTTTGTTGAAGGAACAGAACAATCTGAGTATAGTTGGGTGAATTGTATAAAATAAAATTTGGCTAAATTTGATGGCACTGGATTGTGGAAAATAGTGATAGACTGAAAAAAATTTTAACTTTATTTTGTATGCCGTGGGATGAAAGTGGAGATTTAAAATAAAAAATGATAAAAGCAGTGTTTGAGGATGATTGAGTTGGTAAGTGTTTGTAGGGTAGATTCAAGATGGGAAGAGGTCAAACAAAAAATGTTTACAGAAAGACTTGGTAGTCAGATGTTATACTAGGCCGCTGTTGGGGGTTGGGTTCTTTGAAAGCAGATACTGAGACATTTTTTGCAGTGCAAGATGTTTATTCGGAATCAATACCTGTGAGAGGAAGAGGCACGGTGCAGGATTGAGCAGACAACAAAGTTGTATTGTGACGCAGGCTTCACAAAACCTTTGCCTATCAGCGTGGAGCTCTGGAGTGAGAGATTGCCTGTCAGTCCCACATTGAGCAGAATGGCTGGGCCTTTATACCTCTCCTTGTTTGGTCACTAGATGTGGGCTGCAGTTGAGGTGGACCTTGAAGGAGGTGACATTTGGAGGCTGTCTGCTGACTGTACTCACAGCTGGGCAGCAATTCCTTCCATGAAGGGAGAGCTTGGTGGTACATCTCTGTGTTTTCTATAGCCAGAGGGTTTGCATGTGGGCAGTTCTTCCCCAGAGGAAAGGTTTTAAATACTTGGAGGTGTTTTGGTTTTTACAAAGATGGGGGAAAAGGGTACTTACTAGCATTTAATGAGCAAGGACCAGGGAAGTCAGCCATCCCACAGTGTTCCAGACAGTCTGCACATTTAAAAATTGTTCAAATAAGCACATGACTTAGAATGAGTTGCTGGACTTTGATGTAGGGAAAAAAGTGATCGTAATGATGTGAGCTTAGAAACTAACTTTGTTTTATGTATGAGGCATTATTATTTTTTTGTTTTTTTGCGGCATTATTTTCATAGAGTACACCAGAAGCTTCAGGAATTCAGTTGTCACGTAAATTGGAGGAATATTAAAGTTTTCAATCAGAACTTTATCAAGAGTTCTTTACCACTTCAGAAAATCACATAATTGATGGCAGTGCCACTCGTACAGTAATTGATGACTCAAACACTCTTTCCCTCAGTCTACAGTTGTAACCACCACAGTCACAGTGATTCTGTGTATAGATGCAAGCACCTGATGCCCTCATTATGTTGTTTATTATAGTAATTGCTTTCACATTTTGAAGTAAATATTATTTATTATAAATTAATTTCTTTCATAGGATTGAAAGTACAATTAGGGAATTATATTGACTTTTAAAGTTGTGTTTATGTACGTTATCACTGAATTTCAAGAAGTATTACAAAATGGTTGTCATAAAAGGGGGAAATTGAATTGTTTTCAGTAATGGTGGATTGGGTTATTTGGACAAACTCTTTTGATGAAAACAACTAAAAATCTTGGAAAAATTATTTTTAAAAATCTTAAAGAATGAAGAGCTGAAAAGTTGGTGGAGAGTTCCCAGGCCAAATTATAGAAAAAAAGCAGAAACCCAAAGAAATAAGTAGATGATGAAGTAGCTTTTGCCCTAGGGGCAGTTGCCAGTCTGTTTGAATTTGGGCTTTAGTTTTGGTGGACTTCATGGGGGTGAAGAGGACAGAATTCAAGGCCTACAGTTCATCCAGAATGAGAGTCAAAAAGAGAACAACTCCATTTGAAGATGGTACCCAAGAACTTCATCATTAGGTTAAGGGTGAAAGAGAACTGTCTACCAATTACAATATCTAGGGGATTGTAGGGTTGATTGGAGCAGGGCAAGAAAAAGGAAATTAATTAAACTCTTCAAGTTGTGGCCATAGTTTTAACCCTCACACTGATTGGCAGTTAGATTTGTCCTGCCAGGGACCCTTTTATTATGGTTCCTGTTTCCGACTGGTAGTACTCCCAAGGTCTGGCAAAAGGAAAGGCAAATCATCTGTAGAGAAAGTCCCCTTCATTCTGAGGGAATTGCCACCAGTAATTTTTCAGGGACAAAGAACAGTACATTGTCACAAGTAACCAAGCATAGTTTAAAAAAAAAAAAAACCAAAATTATATGAAATATGATGTAGAATTCAAGTAATATAGTTAATATTTGTGTAGTTTTAAAATTGAAATATAATTGATATATAATTGTGGTTTTTCTTTATGTGCATATACCTCGAGGTAAGTTTTTTATTTTTAAAATTTTTCATAAATTTATTTATTTATTTATTTATTTATGGCTGCATTGGGTCTTCGTTGCTGTGCATGGGCTTTCTCTAGTTGTGGCGAGTGGGATCTACTCTTCGTTGCGCTGTGTGGGTTTCTCATTGTGTGGCTTCTCTTGTTGCAGAGCACAGGCTCTAGGCGCCTGGGCTTCAGTAGTTGTTGCACGTGGGCTCAGTAGTTGTGGCTCACAGGCTCCAGAGTGGAGGCTCAGTAGTTGTGGCACACGGGCTTAGTTGCTCTGTGGCATGTGGGATCTTCCTGGACCAGGGCTTGAACCCATGTCGCCTGCATTGGCAGGCAGATTCTTAACCACTGCGCCACCAGGGAAGTCCCTTGAGGTAATTTTTTTAAAAAGAAAAATATAGTAACATGCATGGAAATAGCACTGTGAATAAGAACTAGAGAGCATAAATGGATCCACAAAATTCTCAGATATCGCAAATTTCGGAGTTAAAACAGTTGCTTTTTGTTATGTTTAAAGAATTAAAGACATATTTGAAGACAAGCAGGGAATGAGAGATAAAAACCAAATAGAAATTTCAGAAATGAAACTATGCCAAATATACCTAAGGGGAAAATTTAACAAATTATGCCTAGCTGAAGAAAGAATTAGTTACCTGGAAGGTAAGGCAGAAGAAACTTTCCAGAATGCGCCACTGAGAGTCAAAGATATGGAAAATATTGGAGATGTTGAGTGGCGTGCAAGACAGAGTGAGATCTAACATAATTAAATCAGAGCTCCAGAAAGTGAAGAAAGAGATTGATACCGAGGTAATATTTGTAAAGGTATTTCTGGCTGAAAAATTTCTAGTTTTGATGAGAAACCAGTTGATAGATTTAAGAAGCTCAGTGAATTTCTAACAATATAAATAAAAAGCAGTCTGCACTCAGACAGATCACATAGTGAAACGGCATAAACCCAAATACAAAGAGGAAAACCTTAGAAGCAGCCAGAGGAAGAATTTCTTTCAAAGGAGCAACCGTGGACTGACAGCTGACTTCTCAACAGAAAATCATATATATTCTCAAAATAACTGCCAGTTTATACTTATAAATTCTATACTTAAAAGAAAATACCCCTCAAGGATGGGGGCAAAATAAACATCTAGTTGAACAAAATCCATCAGCCCTTTGTAAAGAAAATTGAAGGCAATTTAGTTTTCTACTTCAGGCAGAAGGATTCCAAATATAGGTTGAGGTATAAGACGGAATGAAGAGTAAAGAGAGTGACAAATATGTGGATGAATTGAATTAAACATTGTATAAAATATTAGTAAGGCCTTAATTAAAATATATGACAAATGAAGGCTGTGTTCTGAGATCTTCTGTTTTCTGGGAGAAAGACAGTGTATTAATTGACTTGACTGATAATTGCATGTGTTAATTTCTAGGCTAAGTATAAGTCTAAAACCTAGACTTATAACTTCTAGGAGAGGAGAAACATGGAATAAAAAAAAATTTATCCCAAAGAATGCAAGAAAGGTAACAAAGAGCACGTAGGACAAATAGCACAAAGTAAGATGGGTAGATTTAAATCTGAACATAGCACCAGTTACATTAAGTACTAAATGAATTAAATGCTTCACTTAAAAGCCGAAGATTGTTAGACCAAATTAAAAAAAGAATTAGTTATGTGGGGTTTATCTGGGACCTAAGTAAAAGTTGTAGTAAGATCATGCATATTTTAACAAAGTGACTATGGTATGGTTATATTAATATCAGGCAAAGTAGACATTATGGCAGAAGGCATTATTGGCAATCAGGAGAGTCCCATCAAAATGTAAAGTGAGCGATTCACTAGGAAGATTTAATAATCTTAATCATATAGGATAGCCTGAAATATAGCTTCAGAATACATATAGCAAAAATTAACAAAACTACAAGAAGTAGACAGATTTATAGTCTTAATGGGATGTTTTTAAACATTTCTCTCATTACTTGATACAAGAAGCAGACAGGTTAGGTAGGATTTAAAATATTTGAACAACGCAATGAACAAACTTAACCCAGCTGATGTATAGAACCTATTGCACCCAGTGGTAGAAGACTACACATCATTTTCAGGCACATATGGATATTTGGGGGGAAAATTGTATACTAGGTCTAAAACAAGTTTCAACAAATTTCAAAAGATTGAAATAAAAAGAGCATCTTTTCTTTCCATAATGCATTTTTATTAAAAATTGTCAGTAGGGTAATTTTAAAAGCGTCATGTGTTTATAAATTGTGTAACTACTTTGAATTAATCCATGCATCAAGGAAGAAATCACAATGGAAATTAGAAAGTACCTTGAACTGGATGAATACAAAATTTTGATGGCAAGTTGTGGAATTTGATCAATCTCAGATCATTAAAAACGGGATAATCAGACGTTATGTCCCTCACATGTAAAGGATCTTGACAAAAAAAAAAGTAGGAAATACCCAGCACCAAGCTATGAAAGATTCTTGATTGGAAAAAAAAAGATTGAATCTCATCAAATCTTTAAATCAAACCTCTGGATCTTACTGGCTTATGGGAAATACAGGAAAAAGGTAAGTGATCCATGAGAAAGCAATCAACCAAATCCAGAAAGTGGGACTTTCTACAGTATACATGATGTTTTTTCCTAACAAATCAATGTCGTAGTAAAGGAAAGAAGGACAGGGAAAAGGAAAAGGAAAGGATAGATAGGTGTACTATTAGAATAAAAGTTTTGATAAATATAACAGTCACTCCCCCCAATGGAAACAAAATTAAAAAGTTATAGAATGCAGCTAAATAATGCATGGAGAGAAATTCAGAGTCTTAAATGTGTACAACTACGAAATAAGAAATCTCATTAATTGTCAACTTCAATAGCCATTTATCACAGGAATTTAATTTTGACAAACACCTGGAAAATAAAGGAGGAAACCAATAATGCAGAGGAGAATCATACAATAGAGAACGTTATCAAAGCCAGAATTGATTCTTTAAAAAGAGGAATGGATAAATCTCGAATGAATAGTGAGCAAGAAAAAAAGTCATAGAATAACCAAGAGCAAGGAGCAAAAAAGAAGGGGGCTCGGGGGGAACATCATTACATACTCTAAAGACATTTTAAAAGATCATAAGACAGAATTATGAATGGCTTTAAGCCAACTAATTAGAAAACTTAACAGAAATGGACAAATTCTTAGAAAAATAACACCAAAGCTGACTCTTAGAATATTCAGAAAACTTGAAAGTAGTATCACAGCTTAAAACCAGTAGTCAAGGGAGTCCAGTGGTTGGGACTTCGTCTTCCAGTGCAGGCGGTGCAGGTTCAGTCCGTGGTCAGGGAGCTAAGATCCCATATGCCTCGCGGCCAAAAAACCAAAAAACATAAAACAGAAGCAATATTGTAACAAATTCAGTAAAGACTTTAAAAATGGTTCACATCAAAAAAAAAAAAATCTTGAAAAAAACCAGTAGTCAAAACTTTCCCCCAAAGAAAACTAGTAATTCTACCTTCATTCAAGGAAGAAAATTTCTGTCTTGCATATGTTCTTCCAGAGACCAGCGAGAGACAAAATGTTCTCAACTTCTTCAAAGTTAGCACAACTTTGATTCCAAAGCAAGACAAGAAGAAATGATAAAAGAAAATTACCAGGTTACTTCCATTCATGAACACAGATGTAAAATTTCTAAACAGGATATTAGGATATCTGTCTATCTAAATAAAACAAGAGTGCATTTTGACCAAGTTGGATTTATCCTAGGAATGTAAGATTTAATACCAGAAAAATAAATTTATGTTTGTGTTGCCATCTTAACAGGTTAGAAGAGAAGAAACATATGATCTGCTGAATAGTTGCAAACAGTGCTTGATAAAATTGAGCATTCATTAATCATAAAACCTGAGACAAATCTAATGTGATAAAGGGTATCTACTTTAAAAAAATCAAGTTTCATAATTAATGTTGAAATATTGAAAGCTTTCCCTCTGAGATTGGGAGAGAGACAAGATTGTCCATTATAACTACTTCTAGTCAAAGTTATACTAAAAGTCGTGACCTTCACTAAAACAAGAAAAAGAAATTTTAAAAACCTGAGAATTGGAAAGGAAGAAATAAAACTATCACTATTCACAGACTTAACATGAGTGTGTATTTAGAAAATCTAAAAATATCTACAAATTGTTAAAAACAATAAGAGTTTAACAAGATTGCTGATTAGGAAAATGAAAGATCATTTTTATTACTATATTCTAGCAAATAGGAAAGGAAAATCTAAAACAGTATAATTTCACAATAGAATAGAAAATATGTACTCAGAGATAAGTCTAAAAAACAGTCTAAGACTTATACGAGCCTTGTTGAAATAAATTATTAGAAGACCTACTGTTTGGAGCAAAATACCATGTATTTACATGGGTTGATCGACCTGATATTGCATAGATATGATTCTCCCCAAATGGATTTATATATTTAATACAGTTCCAATCAAAACAGTAGGGTTTTTGTTTGTTTCGGTGGAACTTAAAAAACTGGTTCTAAAATTATATGGAAAATCCAAAAAGGGCCAAAGTAGCCAAGACACTCTCAAAGAAGGCAATATGGGAGGACTAACTTTTCCAGTTTTTGAGACATTACAAAGTGTAGTAATTAAGACATTGTCATCAGTAGTCTAGTGATAGATGGAGGACCAGTGGAACAAAACAGAATAAAACCTATACTTATAGGTTACTTGATATATGACAGATAGATGTTGGAAATTAGAAAAGAATGCCCTTTTCAATAAATGGTGCTGGAAAAATAAATTTGGATTTTTACCTCACAGTATTCACAAATTCTGGGTAGATTAAATGCGTGGATGTGAAATGCAAAAATATAAAGATTTTAGAAGATAATATGAGAACATGTTTTTATTTGGAGAGCTTTTAGAGCTTTTTTTTTAAATTTGGGAGCTAAAGTTACATTTTTCATTAAATTTAAGATGTAATTGATTCTTAGATTCACCATTACTTTTGCATTTCTGAAATAAAATATTGCTAGTTAACCATGATATGCTATTGATTGTAAAATGCATCCCAATTTTCACTTTTTCAAAATGCTTTAACATCTTACAAATGATGAAGTACAGTGCATTTCCTGAACTCCCTCTCATCAAATGTGGATGCAGTTTAGGTTCTTTCAGTTAGATGAATTCCCACAATTTGGAAGCCAGATTGGACAGGGAAGCTTTCTTTTTGCTGTTGTTCTGGCTGGTTAGCAGAGTTGTGAAATCTGAGTAAATAGAAGCAGTTGAGGTGTCTGGACTGAGCATTCCTGTGTTTACAACCTTCATGGATATGTAGAAGCAGTAGTAGCAAACAGTTTTTGGACCTTTGACTTGCAGTGTATCCTTTAACTCCTTAGTTCAGTGGCTGCTCCTTATTCCCAGTCCTTCCGTATGTTGAATGATAGGCATCTTAGTCCTTGTATTTAATGCTTTACTAGTTGCAATATCTAAGTGAAATGTATTTTTTTCTTTTCTGCATTGGGTCCTGATTAATGAATTTTTATTGGCTCAAGGAATGATTTAATGTTTTAAAAATTCGTGTTAGCATATACATAACATAGTATTTGTCATTTTAACCACTCATAAGTATATAATTCAGTGGCATTCAAAATACTGTATCACCATCATCATTATCTATACCCCCAATTTTTCATCATCCCCAACAAAAACTACCCATTAAAAAATAATTCCTTCATTCTCCCTTTCCCAACCCCTGGTAACCTCCATTCTACTTTACGTCTTTATGGATTTGCCTATTCTAGGTACCTCATATAAGTGAAATCGTACATTATTTGTCAATCTGTGCCTGTCTTATTTCACTAAGCTTAACGTTTTCAAGTTCCATCCTTGTGGTGACATATATCAAAAAAACCGCCAAACTTTTCCCACCAGCATTCCATTTACATTCTCACCAACAACGAGAATTCCAATTTCTCCACATCCTGTAAGCATTGGTGGTTCAGTGGTAGAATTCTTGCCTGCCAATTTTTCCACATCCTTACCAACGTTTGCTATTTTTCTTTTTTTTAATCGCAGCGTGTGGGATCTTAGTTCCCTGACTAGGGATCAAACCCATGCCCCCTGCAGTGGAAGTGCGGATTCTTAACCACTGTATCCAAACGATTATTTACTTTTAGAATTAGATGATAATGCATCTAAGGACTAAGCATATTATTGTGCCCAGCACATAGAAGGTACTCAATAAATAGTAGTTCTTTTCCTTATGACAGTTTATACTTTACATTAATTGGTTATATTTATTCATTCTTTTGTTTAAAGTTTTAAAATACTGAGTTCCCTTGTGATGGTTGCTAGGTGCTGTGATATAGAAATGAATGATAGTCCCTGTCCTTTAGAGGCTTCTAGTCTAGTGGTAGAAGCAGACAAATAAATCAAGAATTAATGACAGTATACTATGTTTAAAGTGTGCCCCAGGTGCAGAGGAATCACAGAAGAGGAGCATATAACCCAAAATAGTTGCGGGGGATAGAGGACAGAAAGATTTTCTAGAAAAGGAGATACTTAAACTGAATTCTAAATATGTAAGATGTGTAAGACCTTTATAAAGACAAGTAATTAAACTTTATTTAGAGACATAAAGGAAGACCTAAATAAATGGAGTTACATACCCTATGCTGAGGATGGATTGGAAGGCTGAATGGTAAAACTGTCAGTTTTTCTCAGATTGATCAGTAACTTTATTGAAATCCACACCTCTGTAGGTTTTTCTGTGGAACTTGACAACTTGATTAACAGTTTCTATTGAAGTAGAAAGAGGCAAGAATTGCCATGATATCCTTAAAGAACAGTAAGATGAGACAACTTCTTTAATCCGTTTTTTCAGCCAACAAATTTGAATGCTTGCTATATGTGAGGCACTGGTGGGACCTGGTTATTACCTTGGTGAATATGACATGTGGCTCCCACCAAAGGTCACATTCAAATTTACTTCTAGAGATATCTGAGGGTTTTAACAGACCACTTCCTAAAATATCAGATGAGTGCCAGGACTACCAACAAACTTATCACTCTAATTTTAGTATCTGCTTTTTATATTTAAAAATTTTCCTCGTTGTATATGTTGTTTGTTTATATTTCCTTTTATTAATTTCTTTTAATGGTAGGAAGCCTAGAAATAGACAGGTTTTTCTTTAAATAGATCTTTAAGAATGTCAGTTGGATTACAGTTTTGTTAGAAAGGCAGAAGAGGATGGGGATCTGTTGCTGAGTGATGTCCAGAGCAGTTACCTGACCTTGGGGAGCAAGGGAGTGACTTTGAGGGTTCCACAGGCATGGGTTTTGAGGCCTAGCCAGCGGGTGTCTTAGGGGCCTATAAGAAGAAAAAGGAAGATGAATAACAAAATGACAGGTGATACTATATAAGTAGAGGTTGCTAATGAATTTTATATGCTTTTATGGGAGTAGGTGGGTGGATGCATGCTTAATGGCAAATTAGTTGCTTATTGTATTAAATAAATAAAGCTGTACCCCCACCTCTTAATATGCATAAAAATTAATTACTAGTGGATTGAAGGTTAAATACAAAAAGACAAACTCAGAAAGCTTTTTAAAAGAGGGGGCATACTTTTATGAGCTCAAGGCAGGGAAGGGTTTCTTAAGACTGAAAAACACCATAAAAATTGATGAAGTTTTGACTATATTAAAAATAGAAACTCGGTTGAGAGTCCGCCTGCCGACGCAGGGAACACGGGTTCGTGCCCCGGTTCGGGAGTATCCCACATGCCGCGGAGCGGCTGGGCCGGTGAGCCATGGCCGCTGAGCTTGTGCGTCCGGAGCCTGTGCTCCGCAACGGGAGAGGCCACAGCAGTGAGAGGCCCGCGTACAGAAAAAAAAAAAAAAGAAACTCTATTGAGATCCCCGTAAGAGGCTAAAAGGCAAGGCACAGATGGAAGATATTTGCAAGACAAGCAATAGCTACCTACTGCAGCTGAAAACAACAAACATTTATCTCTCTGTTTCTGTGGGTCAGGAATCTGAGAGCAACTTAGCTTGGTGGTTCTTGCTCAGGGTCTCTCATGAGGCTGCAGTCAAGGTGTCTGCCGGGCCTGCAGTTATCTCAAGGCTGGACTGAGGGAGGACCTAATTCTGTGATCCCTCACGTGTATGTTGCAAGCCTCAGAAGATCCAGTTCCAGATTCACTCACATGGGCCTCTTTATAGGGCCACCTCATAACATGGCAGCTGGCTTTTCCCAGAATGAAAGATCCAGAAGAGAGTGAGAGAGACTTTCTAAGGTGGAAGCCACAGTCTTTTTTTTTTTAAATCTGTATTCCCTGTGCTGATCAATATATCCTTTTAGCTTATTTATTTTATACATAGTAGTTTGTACCTCTTAATCCCCTACCTGTATTTTGTACCTCTTAATCCCCTACCTCTATTTTGACCCCCTCCTTCCCTCTCCCCACTGGTAACCATGAGTCTGTTCTCTAATTTCTGTGACTCTGTTTGTTGTATTTATTCACTTGTTATATTTCTTAGATCCCACATATGTGATAACATACAGTACTTGTCTTTCTCTAACTTATTTCACTAAGCATGATGCCCTCCAAGTACATCTGTGTTGTTGTAAATGGCAAAATTTCATTCTTTTTTATGGCTGAGTAGTATTATCTATCTATAGATATCTGTAGATGGTATATCTACAGATATACCACATCTTCTTTACGATTTGTCTGTTGATGGACACTTAGGTTGACGGTATTCTTTTTTTTTTTTTTTTTTTTTGAGGTACGTGGGCCTCTCACTGCTGTGGCCTCTCCCGTTGCGGAGCACAGGCTCCGGATGCACAGGCCCAGCGGCCACGGCTCACGGGCCCAGCCTCTTCACGGCATGTGGGATCTTCCCGGACCGGGGCATGAACCCGTGTCCCCTGCATCGGCAGGTGGACTCCCAACCACTGCGCCACCTGGGAAGCCCAGGTTGACGGTCTTCTTAAAACTTAATCTTAAAAGTCACATCCCATCACTTCTGCCATATTCTATTCAGTAGCAACTCAGTAAGCCCAGCCCACACTCAAGGAGGGGAGGTTGTACAAGGGCATGAATACCAAGAGGTGAGAATCATTGGGGCCATTTTAGAAGTTACATACCACAACATATAATGAATGGACAACTGTTATGAATCACTAAGACAAAGAACGCCAAGTAGAAAAAGGGCAAAAAAGTCTGAGAAGGCATTTGATGATAAAAGAAATTTAAATGACCGGTTAACATATGAAAAGATCGTTATCCTCATTAACAGGAAAATAGAAATTAAAACCACAAGAGACCATTTTATACAGACTAAATTGACAGAAATAAATATGTGACAGCATCAAGCATTGGTAAGGATATGGAGCAGTGGGAGCTCTTCCGCTGCTGGTAGGAGTGTGAATTGGAAGAACCACTTTGGAAATTAATAGTTTTCTACAACCTGCAATACTACTCCTAGGCAGTTACCCTAGAACAGTGGTTGTGAGACTTGAGTGTGTATCAGAACCACCTGGAAGTCTTCTGAAGACAGATGGCTGGGCCCACCCCCAGAGTTTCTGATTCAGTAAGAATGGGGTGGAGCCTGGTAATTTGTATTACTATCAAGTTCTCAGGTGATGCTGGTGTTGCTGGCCCAGGAATCATACTTTAAAAACCAACCATTGTCCTAGAGAAATGTGTCAATATGTGGACTAGGAAGCTTATGTATAGAAGAATGTTCATAGCAGCATTACTCCTGTTAACCCCAAAATACATAGACACGAAATTCAGATGTCCATCAGTAGTGGATTGGATAGATAAATCATGGTATATTCACTTATGGAATAAAAATATTGTTCAGATAGATTAGAAAAAACCACAGACGGCTCCTGCATCAATCGGTGTGGATCTCCCAAATATAGTCAAACATTAGAAAATCACAAAAGACTACATGCAACATGATTCTATTCATAAACAGTTCAAAAACAAATGGAATTAACTATATTGTTCAGGAATGCAAATTATAGATACTAGAATTATAAGGAAAATCAAGGGAATAATCACAAAAATAAAGAGTGATAGTGATTATTTCAGGGATGACAAAGTGTATGCGATTGAGGAGGACGCATGGAGGCTTTTAAGATACTAGCGGTGCTCTGTTTTTTGGGTTGTGATTATGTAAGGTTTGCTCTAATTTACAGTTATTCTTTAAGCTATAGATATGTTTTGTAAACTCTTCTCTACATAAGTTTATAATAGAAGAAAAAATTTAACTTTAATTTCTATCCCTGATTATTACTGAGGTTGAGTATGTTTTTATATGTTTATGTGCCTTTGGATTTTTTCTTTTTGAATTATTTGTGGACATCTTCTGCCCATTTATGTATTGTGCTTATTTTGTTTTTAAAATTTATTTTCAAGTGTTCTATTTTATATTATGGATATTATTTTTAATCTATTATGTGTCAAAAATATTTTCTTCCAGGTTCTTGTTATGAAGAAGTTTGTTGTTATTGTTTATGTGGTCAAACTTATCCATCTTTTCCTTTTTTTTTTTGCTTTGTCTAGAAATCTTTCTGTACCCAGGATTTAAAAAGATATTACCTTATTTTGTCTTCTGATAAATTTAAAGTTTTTAAAATTTTTGTAGGTATTTAAGTGGTCTGGTATTTATTATGTGAAGATATGAAGGTATTTGGGGGGATATAATTATCCAAACACCATTTGCATACATGTGCGTGGTCTTTTTTCCTCTTTCTGTTTTGTGACACCATCTCTAATATATACCAGCTTTCCATGGGTCTGTTTCTGGGCTATCTCTGATTTGTTTGTCTGTAATAGCACTAGGTCTGCACTGCTACTTTATACTGTATCTTGCATTTTGGTAATGCCAGTCTCTTCTCTTTGTTCATTTTGTGCAAACATGCTCATTTACTCTTCCATATGACTATTAGAATCAGGTTGTCAAGTTCTATAAAAAGTCCTACTGGGATTTTGATAGTGATTGTATCAAATTTATATATTAATATAGGGACATATATATTAGATATTTACAAATTGAGTTTTCCAGTTCGTGAACATGGTCTTTATCTTCATTTATTTAGGTCCATTATTTCCTTAAATAAATGTTTATAGTTTTCTATATAATGTTCTCATACTTTGGGGAATGGGGGGTTAGTTTTATTCCTGAGAATCTTTTGTGCTTTTGCAAATGGGATAAAAAAAAACTTATGGTTTGGTATGTAAGGAACCTATTGTTTCTTTTGTATGTTGATTTTTGTATCGGGTTCTTACAGAACTCTTGTTACTTCTCAAGTTCATCAGTGGATTGTCCTGGATTTTTAAGTAACAATCATATGTACGAGTAATGATTATTTTATTTTTTTCCCTTCCCATGCTTATGTCTTTTTTTTTTTTTTTTACTTGTTCTAACACACTGCCTAGGGCCTTCCATACAATGTTTGATAGTTGTAGTGATCTGTATCACTACATTTTTATTTCTCCTGTCTTTAATGGGAATGCTTCTATATGCTTGTTGATTGAATTTCTAGTTTGAGAGGTTTGTGGGGTTTTTTTTTTATTACCATAAATGGGTATTGAATTTTGTCAGATATTTTTTCCTACATCTGTTGAGGTGATTGTATGGTTTTTTCTTCTTTCTTCTACTAATGTAAGTAATTATATACGCAGACATCCTAGTTTTGAGAAACTCATTATTACTTATGGAATACATTTTATCACAGTGTGTGTTCTTTTAATTTGTTATTGAATTCCATTTGCTAATACAGGTTTTTATTTAGGGCTTTTCCATCTTTGTTTATAAATGAGATTAGTCTGTAGCTGTCTTGTGCTGTTCTGCCCAGTTTTGGTATCAGGATTATTTGTGTTGTTAGAAAGAGCTGATTAGTTTTCTCGGACTTTTTATGGTCTTGAACAGTTTTTATACCAAACCAGAGAAAATGTTGCTTGAAATAACTTAAAATAAAATGGTTAAGGTTTTATCATTGCTTATGATTCCCTGATTTAACTAACCTTCTCAATTAACCAACCGTTAGACTTTATTACATTGAATAAAGGGGCTTCTCTTGCACCCACTTCAGTATTACAATTGTGATGATTTACTTTGTAGAGTTGGGATTACAGTTTCTCTCAGCACCCTACTTTTCTGGTCATCTAAACTCATAGCTGAATTATTAGACAAAAAGTTCTCAAACTTCCTCTTTTGGAATGGCCATTTACTCTCTCAGAACCTTAACTTCTTCCTTGCTACCCTGCAGGGTTGTGGTAGGATATTAAATTGATCAACAGTAATTCAGACCCTCATTACTTCTTGCTGATAATTGTAGCACGCTTTTAATGGGACTCTCTGCCTCTAGTACCTTTCTGACTTGTTAGTTAACCTAAACATTGTTGCCGGAGTAAACATCCTAAAATATATGTCTAATCAGATCAAAAGCCATTTATAACAACAAAAACTGCATTTAAAAAATTACGCTATGTGCTGGCTTAGATGTAGTCTCTGCCATCAGCTGTCCTTTACAAAATTATTTTAAAAATACATATATACACAAATTCTGAATTGTGATTATCTGCTGTGAGAGTTTGAGTATCCAGTATAGACTGGGAGGAGGGTAATGAGGAAGGGCCTCTGGGAGGAAGTGAAATCTAAAGATCTCTTCTATCTGAATAAGCTGTGCTAGTTTGGAAAAGTGCTGAACGAAGAGTTTTCCAGGAAGAAGGAATAGCATGTGAAAAGGTTTGCTGCTGGAACTCCATTGTGGTTGAGTTTATTGAATAAGGGATGGAGAGAATAGTGCCTGATGAGGCAGGAGGTAGGCAGGAACAAAATCATTTAGGATCTTGTATTCTTTGCTAAGAACTTTAGGTTTTATTCTGAGTCATTGGGAAGCCATTAAAGGTTTAAGCAAGGAGAATCATGCGATCAGATTTGTGTTTTAGGGATTTCACTCTGACTGTGGAGAATGGATGTGAGAGGAATGGAAGTAGGGCAAAGGAAGTGGGGGAACCAGTTAGGATGCCTTTGTAAGTAGTAGTTCAGGGAGTAAAGATAATAGTTTAGAGTAATGATAGTAAACAAGGTAACACATGAAATGATTGTCTCATAAAACCATTAAAATAAACTGTGAAGTAAGAGCAGAATAAGATTTGGAATAAATTGATCCAAGCCCATCTAGTAAATGGTGGTATAGAATTGAAACCAAGGGTGCTGACCATTTGCCCTTGTCTTTAAAATAAAAGCCAAACTCCACTGTAGATTTTTCAGCCTACCTTTATTACCTTTATCTCCTCCTAAACTCTTATTCACTTATGCTGTAGCCAAACCAAACTATTGCAATAGTTATCATTAACATACCTTGTACCTTGATGCCACTGATGATTATTTACTATGACTGGAATACTCTTACCCCATATACTTAATAAAATTCTAACTATCCTTGAGGACCCAGGTCAAATATGAAGGCTTCCAAGTGTGCCTCCTGACACATGTTGTCCTTTTACCTTCTTTTAACCAGAGTAGTTTCTTTGTATTGTAGTATGTTAATTCAACAGACTTATGTGATGACTGTGTGCCGGGCACTATGTGTATACATTGTGGACGTTGAACAAAATCTGTTTACACATATATGTAATTATAAATTTTGAAAAGTGATATGAAGGAATAATAAAGAGTGCCTGTGGGTTCTTGAGACCCTTAGAGGGTCCTTGAGGTCAAAACTATTTTCATAATACTAAGACATTATCTGCCTTTTGACTCTCATTGTCCTGTGAGTATATGGTGATGTGATGTGTGATAGTGCAGCAGATTGAATGCAGAAGATGATATGAGAATTCAGATGTCTTCTGTTAAGGTAGCTATTAATTAGTATGGTAAAAAAATGCCGCTTTTCATTTTTACTGTTTTTTATTGTTTTGGAAAATGTAGTTATTTTTTCATAAAAAATAGATGATTTGTGTTAATGAGTTTATTGTAATTTTTAAATGAATTAGGTATAAACATTTCTTGGATATAATTTTTAATATGATGAATATTGATAGCTATAACCTGCATGAATAAAGGCTCTGTGGCGTCCTCAGGAAATTTTAAGACTATAGAGGGATCTTGAAACTGGGAAGTTTAAGAATCTCTGTAATGGGGACCTGACTTAAATTAGCAACTTCTGGAGAAGTAAAAGATATCTTATGTCTCCTTTTAAATTATCATGTTTTTCTAAAAAGTAGAGTTTGGTTGTCTCCATATTTCTAAAGCCTATAGTTATTTGCATATAATGGGTATGTTGGTTAAATTTCATTGTCAGGGTCTCCTGTAGATGGTCATTCTTTATTGCATTTGTGATTTGTTTGAAGCCTTTGTTGAAATACTGTCATTTCTCATTACTAAAGGAGATGGATCTGGATTCAGATCCTTCTTGTTATGAATATGGGCAAGTTACTTAACCTTGCTGAACCTTACCACTCATCTGTAAATTGGAGTACATATTATCTTACTCTGTTGTAACAGTTTAATGAGTTAATGTATGTAACCTGATTAGTAAGTGATAGTTACCATTTTATTGCGTGCCTCTGTGCCTATTTTTATTTTACATATCACATACATACTGGCCTTAGCTTAGTTAGTAGGGAGGTCTGTGAAGAAATCAGTATATAAATTTAAAAATCACCATTTGAGTACATATAACAGTTTATTAGGAGGGGAGAAAGCCAAAATAATCTATTGTGTGGTTATTCATCTCTTTTTTTAAAAAAAATAATGTATTTATTTTGGGCTGCGTTGGGTCTTCGTTGATGCGTGCGGGCTTTCTCTAGCTGCAGCGAGCAGGGGCTACTCTTCGTTGCGGTGCGCGAGCTTCTCATTGCAGTGGCTTCTCATGTTGTGGAGCACGGGCTCTAGGCTAATGGGCTTCAGTAGTTGTGGCTCACGGGCTCTAGAGTTCAGGCTCAGTAGTTGTGGCACACGGGCTCAGTAGTTGTGATGCACGGGCTTAGTTGCTCCGCGGCATGTCGGATCTTCCAGGACCAGGGCTTGAACCCGTGTCCCCTGCATCGGCAGGCAGATTCTTAATCACTGCACCACCAGGGAATTCCCGGTTATTCATCTTTAGAAAAGGGAACTGAGGGCTTCCCTGGTGGCGCAGTGGTTGAGAGTCCACCTGCTGATGCAGGGGACATGGGTTCATGTCCCGGTCTGGGAGGATCCCACATGCCGTGGAGTGGCTGGGCCCGTGAGCCATGGCCGCTGGGCCTTTGCGTCTGGAGCCTGTGCTCCACAACGGGAGAGGCCACAGCAGTGAGAGGCCCGCATACCAAAAAAAAAAAAAAAAAAAAAGGAACTGAAACAAAATGTGGGCTTGGAATAGTTTAAGTAACTCCCTTAACACTATAAGGATAGGGACAGTGCCTCACATTTACGGAATATTTGAACAGTATTAAATAGCTACAGATACTTAAGAACACATTTTAGAAGCCTTGAAAAATATGTACTATAGATTAAAGGTTAAGCCCTAAAATATCGCACATGGCTAACTGGAAAAGTAAATAATTACCATGGAAGAAAAACAGAATTGCCCTGTGGGAATAATACAAGATGTAACTAAATACGATCTAGTAAGATGAGAGAACATAGGACATCCTGCCTGTGGTGGATTCCAAATTCGGTGGTTAAAATCCTAACTATATTAAAGGTAGACTTCTTAAGATAACTGCAGAATGTTTGCCAAGGGATGACCAGGAAATAGTTAGGAAGATCAAGTGACTGCTTTGCTTTGCTTTTCATAGCAAAAAACTATAGGAAAATTATCCTTTATCGTATCTTTTGAAGCAGATAGTTCAGTTGTGCTTAAAAATAAAAAAGAAAAAGAAATAATACTGTTTTTTCTTATATGAGATAAAAAGTAAAGTTGGTTTAAGTTCTAGGCTTGGATCTAGAACTTGCTTACATTTTAAATAGAAAAGGTTGTAGACATTCTGTTCTTTGTACAACTGTGAAGCTTTCTAGGATACGTGTGTGTGTATCCTAGATACACACACACACACACACACACACACAAATGTATTCATAGTATTTCTTTCTTGTTTGAAGATTTTATCAATTTAAGGTTTATTTGATTTTTCATTGATTATTGCTGTGTATTATCTCCATAGCTGTGATCTTTGAACTTACAGTCCATTAGGTTGTGATGTCATTTGTATTAAAAGCAAATGAAAAGCTATCTTGCTATTTACGTTTGCCATTTAAGTTGATGCTTAAATCATGCAGTCAGTGCCAGTTAATTGAAAAAGGTTGTTAATTGAAAATGGTTAAAATGGAAAATTATTTAAGGAAAGAAGGAGATACATATTTCATTTTAATTGAAAGCATATAACTATATTCTCATGACTATATTTTGATATAGGGCTTAAATTTTTTGTTTGATTAATGGTACTCTGAGTGGAGTTACATGTTGTTTTTAATGCCACAACCATACCCATAATGCATTATCCACAATTTCTTGTTTTCTTTTTCTTTTCTTTCATTTATTTTTCTTAATAAATTTGTTAATTAATTAATTAATTTTTGGCTGCATTGGGTCTTTGTTGCTGCACGTGGGCTTTCTCTAGTTGTGGCAAGTGGGGGCTACTCTTCATTGAGGTGCACGGGCTTCTCATTGTGGTGACTTGTTGCGGAGCACGGACTCTGGATGTGCGGGCTTCAGTAGTTGTGGCATGTGGGCTCAGTAGTTGTGGCATGTGGGCTCTAGAGCGCAAGCTCAGTAGTTGTGGCACATGGGCCTAGTTACTCCACGGCATGTGGGATCTTTCCGGACCAGGGCTCGAACCCGTGTCCCCTGCATCGGCAGGCGGATTCTTAACCACTGCACCACCAGGGAAGTCCTCTTTTTATTTTAATCATCTGTGAGTTCAGTGAACAAATCAGTGGAGATTCTGGGAGAGAGATGATGGTAGTTTGGACTGGAGTGATAGCAGGGGAAGTGGTAAGAAGTCATCTGATACAGGATATATTTCAAACATGGAGCCAAGATAATTTTCTCTTGGACTAATTTCCAAATGTATAACTTCCGAAGACAAACTGAAGAAGAGAAACCACTGTTCAGAACCAAATTTGTGTTCTGGAAGACCAAGTAAAATCTTTTTTCCTTCACATCCAAAATCCACTCTTCCAGTGAGTGCCATTGGCTCTACCTTTGAAATACCTCTTGAACCAGATCAGTTCTCACTATTTTCTTTGCCACCATCTTAGTCCTAGCTACTGTCATCTCCCCAGTTACTGCAATAACCTTCCAGCTGGTCTTGCCCCCTTATATTTTGTTCTCTACATAGCAGTGGGAGTGATTATTTAAAATGTAATTTATATTATGTTATTCCTTTGCTTAGAAAACTACACTTAAAACAAAAGCCAAACTTTAAACTATGGTTTCAAGGTTTATGTAATCTGGCCCCTGCCAGCCTCTGTAACTTCATCTTCTAAACCAGTGATTCTCAAAATGTGGTCCAGGGGCAGCTGGAGGTCCTTAGGCCCCTTTCAGAAGAGCCATAAGGCCAAAACTATCTTTATAATAATAGTGGGATTATATTTACCTTTTTCTCTCTCATTCTCCTGAGTATAGAATGGATTTTCCAGATGCTACATTATATGTATTATTGCTACAGGTTAATGTAGAAACAGATATGAGAATCCAGCTACCCTCTGTTAAACTAGTCATTAAAGAGAATTGTAAAAATGTAAAACAGTGCCATTCTTCTCACTAAATTCTTTTTTTGTTTGTTTTGGACAGTGGACTTATTTTTATTAAAAAAGTTATTTGTGTTGGGCTTCCCTGGTGGCGCAGTGGTTGAGAGTCCGCCTGCCGATGCAGGGCACACGGGTTCGTGCCCCGGTCCGGGAAGATCCCACGTGCCGCGGAGCGGCTGGGCCCGTGAGCCATGGCCGCTGAGCCTGCGCTCCACAGCGGGAGAGGCCGCAACAGTGAGAGACCCGCGTACCGCAAAAAAAAAAAAAGTTATTTGTGTTAAACAATGGATTTATTATTAAATTAATACCTTAACAATTTATCAGTCTTATTTTTTAATATGGCAAATATCATTAGATACAGCCCATGTAAACAACAGTTTTTGGGATCCTCAGTAATTTTTAAGAGTGTAGAGGGATCCTGAGAGCAAAAAGTTTGAGAGCTGTTGTTTTGCACTATCTGCATTTTCTTACTTCACATCAGCTACACTGGCTTTCTCGTTCTCAGAGTACTCCAAGCATACTTGTGACCTAGGGCTTTTTTTATTAGTTGCTATTTTTTTTCTGCCTGGAGAATATTTTCCCCAGCTTTCTCACCTCATTCTCATATTTGTTCAGATGTTACCACCTCTTTGACAAGACCTTTCCTAACCACAAACAACTCTTTCTAAAAGAGCCTTCTTGGGACTTTACTGGCTATCCAGTAGTTAAGACTCTGCACTTCCACTGCAGAGGGCATGTCTTCGATCCCTGGTCAGGGAACTAAGATCCCACACGCCGGGAGGTGCGGTGTGGCCAAAAATAAATAAACAAATAAATAAATTTTAAAAATAAATAAAATAAAAGCCTTCTTCCTACTCTCTGTCTCTTACCTTGACTGAATTTTCTACAAAGCATTGATCACTGCTGGAAATTATACATTTGTTTTCTTGTTTGTTTGTTCCCCTAATAGAATGTATACTCCATGAGGGCAGGGACTTTATTTGTTACATGTCTAAAGCCTAAAATAGTGTGTTTGGTACATAACCCCTTAATCAGTAAAAAAAGAGAAATACACAGAATTAGAATTCATTAGTAAAAATGTAAATGACTTACAAGATAGACTCAGGAACTCTAACACGAATTAACAGGTTTCTAGAAGGAAAAAAGAAGCAGAGAAGTAATAATTAATTAAATAATAGAAGACTATATCCTGAGCTGAAGAAAGACTTGAATCTGTATATTGAAAGGCAGAATAACAAGCAAAAGTTGAATTGCCTGGTGAAATTACTGAGTATTAGGGATAAACATGATCATAAGCTTCTATATAGAACAGAAAGGAAAGATAATCAGGTGAACAATGGCAACACTGAGAGAAAAATAAAGCTGTGAGTAAGAATCCCATACCCGGGGGCTTCCCTGGTGGCGCAGTGGTTGACATTTCGCCTGCTGATGCAGGGGACATGGGTTCGTGCCCCGGTCCGGGAAGATCCCACATGCCACGGAGTGGCTGGACCCGTAAGCCGTGGCCGCTGAGCCTGTGCATCCAGAGCCTGTGCTCTGCAACGGGAGAGGCCACAACAGTGAGAGGCCCGTGTACCACAATAAAAAAAAAAAAAAAAAAGAATCCCATACCTGGCCAAGGTATTTTCAGACACAAAAGGAGCCAAAGTATACATATCACCTCTATACACTATTTGTACATTCAAGAGATACGGTTAATAAAACTGGAAATCAACAATATCTATTGAAAACTGATCCCATATCCTTTAACATAGCTTTTTAGAAATTAAGAAACATTCTTTTAAATAAATTGTTCTCAAAGTGTGGTACCCATACCAGCAGTGGCAGCATTACCTGGGAATCTGTTTAAAAATGCAGACTCTACCTTAGACCTACCGAATCAGAAACTCTGAGCATGAGGCTCTGCAGTCTGTATTTTAACAAGCCCTCTGTGTGATTCTGATGCATATTTAAAGTGAGTTACTTGTAGACACTGTGTATTTAGGTATTTTTTCATCCCTTCTGATGATCTTTGTCTTTTAATTTGTATCTGTAGACCATTTACATTTAATATAGTTATTGATAAGTTTGGATTTAGGTTGACCAGTTTAGTAATTTTTCTATTAGTTTCCTCTGTTTTTCATTACTCTGTTTCCCTTTTCCTGCCTTCTCTTAGGTTATTTGAGCATTTTTTTACTATTCCATTTTAAATTTACCTAGTGTGGTTATTTTCTTTAAATATGTCTCTCTATAGTTTCTTTAGTGCTTGCTCTGGAGATTACATTGTATGTATATATAATATACATACTAAAGTTTTCACTCTCTGCTTAGAATAAATTCTCTACTCCCTTAAGTAGATTATAGAAATATAGTTACCACTATATAGGTGTCTTTATCCCCTCCACCGCACCCCTTTCTGTTATTCTTGTCTTGCATATTACATTTTCCTTTATGGAAAGCCTCGTTAGGAAATGTTATAAATTTTCCTTTCAACTATTAAACATATTTAAAGAATGTAAGAAGAGAGGGTTAGTGTATTATATTTACCCAGATATTTACCATTTCTGTTGCTCTTCATTCCTGCTCTTTCAAGTTTCCTTCTGATATCATATCTCTTCTGTGTGAAGAATTTCTTTCAGTAATTCTTTTAGAGCAGGTCTTGTTGGCAGCAAATTTATCTGAAGATATCTTTATTTTACTTCATTGCTGAGAGATATTTCACTAGGTAAAATACTAGGTTGACAGTTCTTTCAACACTTTGAAATGTTGTGCTACTTCTTTCTGCCTTCATGGTTTCTTTTGAGAAATCTGTAGTCATCTGAAATGTTGTTCCCTTATAGTTTATGGGTCATTTTTCTCTGCTTTCAAGATAATGGCTTTGTTTTTAGTTTTCAACACTTAATGATGTGTGTGGGTGTGAATTTCTATATATTTATCCATTTGGGGATTCACTGACCTTTCTGAATCTGTAGTTTTATGCGTTTTGTCAAATTTGGGGAGATTTCAACCAGTATTTCTTCATATATTTTTTATTGCTTCACTCTCCTCTCCTTTTGGAAGTTCAGTGACACAAATGTTAGACCTATTGTTGTTGTCCCATAGAACCCCAATTTTTAAAAAAAATTTCAATTCTTTTTCCTTCTGTTGTTAAGATTGGATAATTTCTATTGATCTGCCTTCATGTTCACTGACTCCTCTATCTTCATTCTGCTGTTGAGCCCATCCATTGAGTGTTTAAATTTCTGTTATTGTAATTTTCTGTATTGTCTTCTCTTGCTTTGCTGAGGCTCTCTAGTTTTCCATTTGCTTTAAGATTATTTTTGATTGCTTGTTGAAGTATTTTTATTAAAGTTGCTTAAAGTTTTTGTCAGAGAACTCCCAACATCTGGGTCATGTTGGGGTTTGTAACTTTTGCTTGTCTTTTCCATGTGAGTTGGAGGTTTTCCTGGTTCTTTGTATCCTGAGTAATTTTGAATTGTTTGCTGGACATTTTGAATGTTATGTTCAGAGAATTAATCTGACTAGGGAATGATAGTCATATAAGTTCACAGTTAAGCTTAGAAATGCTACTCAGATATTCATCACTGCCTTTCCATGCTCAGATGTGAAGATTCACATACAATGATGATTACTCTTCCCTTCCCTTTACCCTTCACCTTGTTCTTCCTCTCTTTTTCTTCTTTTTTGGTTGAATCTATGTAAATGAGATCTATTGAATATATCAAGTTTCAGTGAAAGTTACCTTCTTGTGTTGAAAGTTTTGTCTTTTTAAATTATACTTGGTAACTTGATTATGGCTACTTGAATTTATAAGGCTTACTGCTGATCAGATTTTTAAAAATCATTAACACAGGTAATTTCTGTTCATAACGTGTTTAATAGAACTAGTTATATAACCTTTTGCATGATCAGAAAGGAAAATTGGATACCTCTAGCATATGGATATTTCTTTCATGTGTTTACTTTTCAGTGTTACTCAATTTGAGTCTTTTATCTGGGCTTTCTGGCCAATCTCAGAATTCATTATGCAGCTTGGATTAGATGGGCATGTTTGTAGCCAGATACATTTCTTCCTAGTTCTCGTGCCATCTACAGGGAACCTGTTCTTCTGGTGTTCTTCAGCCAATGGACACTGAAACCAAATTCTTCTTTTAAATATATTATTTGGCAAAAACAGTGTTGGTCAGAACAGAAACTTAACTCAATCCAGCTTAATCAAAAAAAGGGAAATTTATGATAAGTATACTAACTAGTTGAGCTGCAGGAATCAGTCAAGGCAGGACCTTAGGTTGTCAGACACCACTGGTATTCTATTTTCCACCTTTCTTTGCTTGTTTCTAAATATTTGCTCCTTTTTTTTCTTTGGAGATAGGTTTTCCCCTGTGGTGGGGAGCATGGCTGTAAGTAGCCCTAGATTCATTTGCTTCCACTTACGTGACTATGGTCAAATGTATATAGCTAAGAACATACAGTCACACATATATAGTCAGGAAAGCTAAATTTCAGGAAAATTCCTGGGAAAATATTTAATTTTTTATGACTGGAATCATTTGCCCAATTGCCCAGTCTGGTGGGTTGAAGTACACGATTGGTCCATCTTGTATAACATGTCCTTCCTGTGTCCAGGTGGCAGTGTCTATTATCAGAAGTAAGGTGTTACAGAATTATTATGGATCTCAAGGAACACCTTATTTTATATTTATAATTTCTTCTTTATAGATAGCCGTTTTACTTCCTAATTTTTCCTCTTTTATCATTGGGAGGAGAGAAGAAAACAACATTAAATTTCAAATCCTTCAGTTTCCTGGCTAAATATTGGAATTTAAAATTATATCCCAGATTTCTTATGATTGTATTGTTTGTTTCTAATATGAATCAGCTTAAGTATGTGCTAATCATTGTGTTTGGGGCTTACTGTTTTTGTTCACGTTAAAGACTTTAGGGGAAAAAAGCCTAGTTCCCTATTTGACTGTATTGTGGAGTGGTGTGGGTAATGGAAGAAAAGAACATTCTAGCAGAAGGGGCAGCGTATTCAAAGACCATTAAAATGTGGGTAGTGTTTGATAGATGTAATGCGTTTCTTCATTTCTTCCATGGCATCTAGTAATCATTCTTTCTAAGCCAAAGTCTCAGACTGTTTTTCTACAGTTTTCTTGTATCTATGGATTTCTAGATAAATTAGCCTTCCCTGGTAGTCATTTGTGTGCCTTACCCATATCCAGCTTTCCTATTCCTATCACACAGAAGGCCATGTGACTAGTTCTGTTCATTGTGCTATGAACAGATATGACCTGTGTCACCTCATGTCCTATGTCTAATTGCCAGTGTCAGGCCCTCCAGAGTTTTTTTTTCTATCCAGCCTGGTGATTGGCATTTTTAAAAATAGTGACTGCTGCTCTATCAACCTGCATCCTGTCTGACTACAGTAAACAGGGCTTCCCTGCCTACCTGAAATGGACATATAGCATGAATGAAAACTAAACCTTTTTTGTTTTAAGGCAAAGAGACTGTGGAGTGTAATGTAGCCTTCCTGGCTGGCACACCTTCCCTGGAAAATGGCCCATTGATGGAACTTCTGTCATAAGCCTTTAAACATTTGATGATAACATTAGTGACTAATAATTGTATTTTCAATTATATCTTAAGCAATCTGCTCAGTGCTTTATAAAATATCTCACTAAATTCTAGCAATTTTCCTGTGAGGATAGAACTATGATTAGGTAGGAACCTGCCCTATATCTTCTTTTCTCTATCTACTATCACTTCCCTGGTAATCTAATTCATTTTCGTGATTTTAAATATCATCTTTCATTTTTCACTGAATTTAAGATACTGTTGATTGTAAGATGCATTGTTGTTTTATGTACCACCAAAAACTAGTCTATTTTAGTGCTTATTTTCACTTAACATTTTTATTTCATACTTAACTGTTGCAGCCTGTTGACTGAAGTATAGTTGATTTACAATTTTGTGTTAGTTTTACGTGTACAGCAAAGTGGTATTCCTTTCCAGATTCTTTTCCGTTATAGGTTATTACAAGATACTGAATATAGTTCCCAGCGCTATACAGTAGGTCATTGTTGTTTATCTATTTTATATATAGTAGTGTGTATCTGTTAATCCCAAATTCCTAATTTATCCCTCCCCTCCAGTAACTCTAAATTTGTTTTCTATGTCTGTGAGTCTGTTTCTGTTTTGTGAATAAGTTCATTTGTATCATTTTTTAAGATTCCACATATAAGTGATATCATATGGTATTTGTCTTTCTCTGTCTGACTTCATTTAGTATGATAATCTCTAGGGCCATTTGTATTGCTGCACATGGCATTATTTCATTCTTCTTTATGGCTGAGTAATATTCCATGGTGTGTGTATGTGTGTGTGTGTGTGTGTGTATACACAGACATACACACACACACACATATACCACATCTTCTTTATCCATTCATCTGTCAATGGACACTTAGATTGCTTCCATGTCTTGGCTATTGTAAACAGTGCTGCGATGAACATTGGGGTGCATGTATCTTTTCGAATTAGAATTTTCATCTTTTCTGGATATATACCCAGTAGTGAGATTGCTGTATCATATGGTAACTCTATTTTTAGTTTTTTTTTTTTTTTTTTGCGGTACATGGGCCTCCCACCGCCATGGCCTCTCCTGCCACGCAGCACAGGCTCCGGACGCACAGGCCCAGTGGCCATGGCCCACAGGCCCAGCCGCTCCGCGGCACGTGGGATCATCCCGGACCGGGGCACGAACCCACGCCCCCCGCATCGGCAGGTGGACTCCCAACCACTGCGCCACCAGGAAAGCCCTATTTTTAGTTTTTTTTAAAGAAAGCTCCATACTGTTCTCCATAGTGACTGCACCAATGTACACTCCCACCAACAGTGCAGGAGGGTTCCCTTTTCTCCAAACCCTCTCCAACATTTAGTATTTGTAGACTTTTTTTTAATATTTATTGATTTATTTATTTGGCTGCATTGGGTCTTAGTTATGGCATGTGGGATCTTTGTTCTGGCATGCGGGATCTTTCATTGTGGTGCGTGGGCTCTTCGTTACGGTGGGCGGGCTTCTCTCTAGTTGTGGCGCGTGGGCTCAGTAGTTGTGGCGTGCGGGCTCTCTAGTTACAGTGTACGGGCTCTAGAGTGCATGGGCTTAGTTGCCCTGCGGCATGTGAAATCTTAGTTCCCCAACTGGGGATTGAACCCGCATCCCCTGCATTGGAAGGCAGATTCTTAACCACTGGACCACCAGGGAAGTCCCTTGTAGACTTTTTGATGATGGCCATTCTAACTGGTGTGAGGTGATACCTCACTGTAGCTTTGATTTGCATTTCTCTACCAACTAGCAATGTTGAGCATCTTTTCATATGCCTGTTGGCCATCTGTATGTGTTCTTCGGAGAAATGTCTGTTTAGGTCTTCTGCCGATTTTTTGGTTGGGTTTTTTTTTTTTTTAATATTGAGCTGTATGAACTGTTTGTATATTTTGGAAATTAAGCCCTTGTCAGTCACATCATTTGCAGATATTTTATCCCAGACATAGCCTTTTTAGGCTTATTTGCTTTATCAATATCAAATTTATGTTTGGCATCTCTATATGTCTTTCTGCATCTATAAAAACTTTTGTTTCAGTATGGAGTCATGTTATAATCTTAGTGGCAGTTAATCTCAACACATGCAATACCAACAATGCATATAACTTAGTTGACTGACAACAGTGTGAATAGCCTTGACCAAATTGTACATCCTCAGGCACTGGTAACTATATCATGCCCACCATGTGGGCAACAGCAATTTTAAGATGTCATCAATCGTAAGATTGCATTCTGTTGTTACAATGTGCATGTGTGTGTGTTGGGGGGTGGTCTCTTAGAATGAGTGAAAAACATGTTATTTCTCAACTTCCAAATTTATATCTCCAGCCCAGACATCTTATTTAATTCTAGATGTGAATACCCAGCTCCTATTTAATGTCTTTACTCTGGTTGTTTAATAGGCATGTCAGGATGTTTAAAATAAAATTTCTAATTCCACATGTTGTGCCTTTATCTCCTATCCCCAGTGTTCCTTCTGCAGTCTTTTTGATTTGGGGCTCTTATATTCTTTGACTTAGGTTAAAAACTGCAGAGTCAAAGATGATTGCTTTCCATCATACCCCACATTCAATTCATCAGCAAATCCTGTTGACTCCACCTTTATACTATATCCAGAATCTGACGCATTTTACCACCTCTGCCAGTATAAATTTGGTAAAAAGCACCATCATCTTTCCTTTGGCAGTCATCTCCCATCTGGTTTCTTGGCATCGACTCTTGCTCCCACTATGGTCCATTTTCAATGTAGCAGCCATTTAAAAAATCTAAGTGATCATGTTACTTTCTTTCTAAAAAACCAATCTCTACAGATATATAGTTCACATACTATATTAATCACCCATTTAATGTGTAATTCAGTGGCTTTTCATATGTTTACAGACTTGTGCAAAAACCCTCACCAAAATCAACTTTAGGATATTTTCATCACTCCAAAGAAGAAACCCACACCTCTTAGCTCTCATCCCTCAATCCCTTTATTCTCCCCAGTCTTAGGCAACCAGTAGTCTAGTTTCTGCCTCTTGTGGATTTCCCTAGTCTGGACATTTTATGTAAATGGAAATACACAATTTGTGGTCCTTTGTAACTGGCTTCTTTCATTTAGTATTTAAGGTTTGTTCATGTTGTAGCGTATATATTTATTGCCAAATATATACATTGAATGGATATACACCACATTTTATTTATTATCAGTTGATGAATGTTTGAGTTGTTTCCCCTTTTTGGTTATTATGCATAACTCTGCTATGAACATTCACGTACAAGTTTTTGTATGTGTTGTTGTATGTCACTGTTCCTCTAACACAATGTATTATCTATTGTGTCTCAAGCCACCCCAAAGCTTAGTACTTAAAACAATCACTATGAGTCTATGAGCAGTCTTACTTTGGCCAGACTATGCTTTTAAGACCAGCTGGTGGTTCTAGGTAGGCTGGCTGGTCTAGGATGGCCTTGAAGGGCACTTGGTTCTATCAGGCTAGTCCACGCATGTTCTCATAGCAAGGCGGGGGTGTAAGAGCAAGCAAGTTCAGTTGTGCAGGAGGGCAAGAAGAAGTGTATATTTTCATTTTAAGCCTCTGCTTGGATCATGTTTGCTAATAACCTGTTGCCCAAAGTGAGTCACTTGGAGAAGCCAAGGGTCAGAGTGGAAAGGGGACTACAAAGTTATGACTCAGAAGGTATGTCTACAGGGAAACCATTAATTGGGGTCTTGAATGCAGTCAGCCTGTCTATCACACATACCAGTTTTAATCCTACCTTAATACCTTTGCCTTTGTTTCCCCTCTGGTCTCCTTTTTATATAGCTGCATGGTGAGCTTGCTCCCTCACTTTTTCAGGTCTCTGTTCATATATCATCTTATCATTGAGACCTTCAAGTCTGACCACTCTCCAAAATTAATAGCCACCTACCTCTCTCCTGTTTCCTGGCTCTGTTTTTCTTTGTAACTTTTTATCACCATCTGATATATTATGTATTCTCTTTGTTTAGTGCTTGTCTTCCCTCAACTAGAATGTATGCTCTGTGAGGTCAGGGACTTTGTTTAATTGCACTGTATTCATTGCCTAGAACCCTGCCATATAGTAGGCAATTATTAAATATTTGTTGAATGAAGGAATGCATCTACATTGAACCACTTTTACTTAAATTCTAATTTTCTCAAAAGTTCTCACCTGCCTTATGTTGGAGAATGTGTAAACGGTCAGCTGCTCTTGGTTAGAATATCTAATGATGGAATATTTCTTCTGCTTCTTATAAACACATAGACTGTGCAGTATATGAGTAGTTTTGCCACTTATTAGCTGTCTGTCCTGGGCCAGTTTTTTTTTTTTTCATCTCTATTTTCTCATCTGTAAATTAAGGATAACAATAGTTTCAATCTCACTGAGGCGTTGGGAGGAGTTGAACAACTAAATATATATAAAGTGTGTAAACAGTTACTGCCTAATATTCCTGTCACCCACTTGTTATGTACATGGCACAGGGAAAATGGAACTGGAAGCTGGAGAGATCTTACATTGATGGAGAATTTGTGAGGTCTTTGAAAACTGGCAGTATATTTTTTTGGAAGTGGAAAGCACAGCAGAAAAAATAGCCAGGTGATATTTTTCCAGTGTGTGTATGGTTACATTGTATTCTTTTTTTTTTTTTTTTTTTTTTTTTTTTTGCGGTATGCGGGCCTCTCACTGTTGTGGCCTCTCCCGTTGCGGAGCACAGGCTCCAGACACGCAGGCTCAGCGGCCATGGCTCACGGGCCCAGCCGCTCCGCGGCATGTGGGATCTTCCCGGACCGGGGCATGAACCCGTGTCCCCTGCATCGGCAGGCGGACTCTCAACCACTGCGCCACCAGGGAAGCCCCTACATTGTATTCACATACCACTAAGTGCTCTTCACAAAATATTATGTGTTGTTCCAGGGTTTACAAAAAAAAAAAAAAATGCCTAAAACTAGTGAGCATTCGTTTTAACTCTTGTCTCACTTGGGAGTCTTCTAGGTACCATTCTAGATATATCGGAAACAGGGTAGTTCATTACTTACACTGGATGCCTTGGGGCATGAGAACTTAATTCTCTCATGGAACCCCAGCTGAAAAAGAAAGAAAATATCTTGAGTAAGGTGGCTCCTACTTCTCTGACCTCAGTTGAACCCTCTTGAATGTGATTTAATCAGTCTGCTCTGAGCTTACCCAGAATATAGAGTTTTTATATTTTCGTGCAGCCAGCACCTATAAAATACCTGCTTCTTGCCAGTATACTTAAGTGCTAGGAATAAAACAGTGATCAATGTGTTACAGATCTCAACTTTACTGAACTTACAGCCCTAATAGGCCATCATGGCCCCAGTTATTTACTTGTGACAGTGTTTTTCCACAAATCTTTGTGACAGTGATTTTAGAATTGTAGGATGTGGTGCTCAGAAGTGTTTCCTATGGTTTTGGAAAACAGAGAGTGACTTGGGATAGGAGGTTACAATGGAAGAAAATTATGACCTGGGGGTTGTACCAAAATTAATAGCAGGAAACATGATAAGTTGTTAAGATGTGTAAAAATATTGTAACTGAAAGTCCTGAATCTGTGCTGCATCTGTTTCACATGGTATAAATCTGCATTTTCATCCAATTTTATTCCTACTCCAAATGCAGTTCTGTTTATTTCAGTTATATGTATGTGACAAAAATTTGATCTGTTATACTGAAGACCCTTTTGAATAGTAGTGGTGAGTAGTTGAATTTTTTAAAGTTACGTAAATTTAGTGGACAATTTTATGGACAGTTTAAAATGGTTCATTTATGGTGCTGTGTTCTTTTGTGTTTTGTCAGGATCCTTGAAATGTTAGGATTTACTTGCTCTTAACCAACCAAAAGAAATATTTTGATCCTCTTATTCCATTTCAGATAATTTTAGATTAATTTCCAAGTTTAACTCAAAGTCAGGATATATTCTGTTATTGATTTCTTGAGTACCACTTTCCTATTTTTATTTATTACTGGCTACTGGCCAAAGTAATTGTGGAACTACGATCAACAAACTCTTAAATCCTCAGCCTCTTTCTTAACCTGAAAGGTTCCAGACACCTGTCTGGCCCTTGATTATAGCCGTTCTTCAGCCTTCTCAAGTAAAACTGTTTCTTCACAACTCACAGACTTCAGGACTAAGATATTAGTAAGGAATGACTATAAGAATTAATAATATCCTTGGGGAGGGGGTGGGAGGAATTGGGAGATTGGGATTGACACATATACACTATCGATACTATGTATAAACTAGATAAGTAATGAGAACTTATTGTATAGCACAGGGGACTCTGCATAATGCACTGTGGTGACCTAAATGGGAAGGAAATCCAAAAAAGGGGATGTATGTATATGTATAGCTGATTCATTTTGCTGTACAGTAGAAACTAACACAACAATGTAAAGCAACTATAGCCCAATAAAAATTAATTTAAAAAAAAGAATAATATCCTTGACTCTCTAGTCCGCCTCCCCTTTTATGGGCGGAATAAATATTGATACCAGCTGCCCAGCGTCTCTCTGCCTGCACTCAGGCAGTTGAATGTACTGCTCTAAGTTTGTGCCATGAACCTCAACAGGGCTTCAACAGTGTCTGGCAGTGCTGCTCCTTCTTCACTTTCCCTGTTAAGACTGCATTCTCACTCATTGCAAACCTCTCACAGCCCCCATTCTCATCTGTGGACTTCACCTCAAACTTTATTGAGAAATTGGATGCAGCTGTCATCATCTTCGCATCACCATATCTGCAGACCTATCTGCATTGGTCTTCATGTTCTCAGTCTTCCTTTCTCTTGTTATCAGAGACCTTCCATGACAGTCTAATCTAATTCCTCTTCTTGTGACTCAGGTTCCATCTCTTCTTACTGTCTCTAGGGCTTCCTTCCTGCAGTTAGCTTCTCTTTTCCACATCATGAATTTCTCTCTATTGGATTTTCCCTTCAGCCTACAAACATACTCTGTTATCTGCCAGCCCTGATACATGTGCAAATATATGTAAATATGATGATCAAAGATGTACAGTTATATAGATTTCATCCTTCCTAGTGTCTTCTATCCACTATTTCTTGTTCCTATCCTTATCCAATAAATTATCTTCATTGAATAGTTTTTCTCCTACCTCAGTGTCTGTTTCTTCTCAACCATTTTTGTGGACTCTATTCTTTACCAATCCTCTAAATATTGGTGGGCTCTAAAGTTGAGTCTTCTTTGCCTACACTCCCTTGGAAATTTGCTTATTAAAATACTGTGACACCCAAATGTATCTCCTGCCTCATATCTCTTCCTGAGTGCTAAAATGCATAGCTAGCTGCCTCCTTGATCATTTAATTATCCTCTCTTGTGGGTGATATAATACTTGATTTCTTCTCCTCGAGATTCCTCACTTGAGTAAATGGCATCACCGTCCACCCTGTTACTTAGTCAAAATCTTGGGGTGAGCCTTGATTCTTATTTCTCTCTCTCACCCTTCTCCCATGTCTAATTTATTAGTGAGTTTCATTTTCCTACCTCTAAAATATATACCAGATTCACCAGTTTTTCTCCATCTCCACTGCTTCCACTTTAGTCCAAGCAATCGTCTCTTGCTTAGCCTACAACCGTAGTCTCACTGGTCTTCTCTGCATCCATTCTTGCCCTTCCTATAATCTCTTCCCCACTAAAGTGATATTTGAGGCACTATATATATACTGCTTTGGATTTACATTGTCTAGAATTAAAGTCTGACTTCATTGTTTACCAGCTTTGTGGCTTTGAGCAAAATACTTAACAGCTCTGTGCCACAATATTCTCATCTATAAAATGGGATGATAATTGTCAATAATAATAAAATATCAATCAGGTTATGTCACACACACACACACTTCCACTTTTGAAACTTTGAATTCTCATATCTTAGAATAAAATCAAAGCTACTTACCATGGCTTTCAGGATGCTTCATAACCTGGCCCTTTGCCTAATTGTTCTGACCGCTTTTTGTTATCATTCTTGCTATCTTTAACTCTCTACTTTAAAACATGACTTTTTATGGAATATCTTTTTTTTTGGTTGGGGAGCAACTTAGGTTTTTGTTTTGTGTTTGTTTTGTTGTATGTAAAGATAGTGCCAAATTTTTAAAAATCAGTTGATGTTTTTTCACCTGGTGAATCATTTATCTTTATAAATAGACCTACTGTGTTTTCTAGTTTTGTGGGAGACTGGTAAATTCCTAGAAGTAGAACTGTGAAGTCAAAAGATAGGAGTGTTTTCAGAACTATAAGTCCTGTTGAGGTAAATTTTTGAGACCTTACGTGACCAAGAAGTTTCATTACCCTCATGCTTGATTGGTAGTTTCCTGGAGGGTAGAATTCTAGGTTCAAATCATTTTTATTCAGGGCAATGAAAACATTACTCCATTGTCTTTTCTGTTCAAAGCTTTATTGAGATATAATTCACATATCATAGAATGCACCCATTTAAAGAGTACGCTTCAGTAGTTTTTAATATATTCCCAGAGTTGTGCAATCGTTATCACAATCCATTGTAGAACATTTTTATCACCCCAAAGAGAATCCCCCAGATAGAATTCACTCCCCATTCCCACTAACCCCTCAGCTTTAGGCAATAAGTTAATCCATTTTCTGTTTCCATTCTCTTTTCATGTTGCTGATGAAAAGTCTGATATCAATTCTAGTTATTCAGTAGGAAACATTTAGGGTTTTCTTCTCAACTTTGAGTTTCTGAAGTTTATTCATGGAAACTAGGATTTATTCAGACATGAGTCTTTTTTACTCATCTATCTTAGCCCTCACTGAGCGTTTTCAGTCAGAATACTGATGTTTCTCCTTAGGTCAGAATATTTTAAAATTTTTATTTCTTCTATTTTCATCATTTAGAGTTTTTATCAAATGAATTTTGAACTTCCCGGTTATGTTCTTAATATCCCAACTATTTACTTGTGTTATGCACCTCTGTTTTGTCCTTTGTTTTGCTTTGCTTTACTTTCTGGGAAGTTTCTTTAACTTTATATTGCAAATCACTGCCATGGTCTTTACCAATGCTCATTCTGTTATTTACCCCTTCTAAATTTTTTTCCCAATAATAATATTTCCATTTTCTCCTTACCCAGTCATTCTGTTTGTTCATCGTGATCTTCCTCTTTCTTCCTGTTGGATTTTCAGTGTCTTCTTTTTTTTTTAATTGAGATATAATTGACATATAACATTATATTAGTTTCAGGTATACAACATAATTATTTGATATTTGTGTATATTGAGAAATGATCACCACAATAAGTTAGTTAACATCCATTTTCACACAAAGAAATTTTTTACCCCTTAGGATGAGAACTTTTAAGATCTGCTCTCTTAGCCGCTTCCAAATATACAGTACAGTCTTATTAACTATAGTCACCATGCTGTACATGTCTTGTGAATCTTGACTGTCTATTCATACTTATGAATAAAAGACTGAGTTAATTATAGTAGAGAACTTTGTAGTTATACAGATCTAGACTTCTTTTCTAAATGGGAAGTCTGATCGTGGGTTTTCCATAAGTCTTTTGTGTTCATTGGTTGGTCTCTTTTAGGGCACAGGGATTGGAGTAGGCAGGTTTAGGGCTGCCCCAATTACAAAAGTAAAGACAAGTTTAGTGTGGAAGGAGCTAACCAACTCACCAGGTCAATTTATTTATTTCCTTCCTTCTTTCCTTCCTTCCTTCCTTCCTTCCCTTTTCAAGCATATATAAAATTGTAGAGAATAATATGACCATCCATGTATCCATTACCCAACTGTGTTGAATCATGTCTTTTTTCATATTTCCTTCAGATTTTTTAAATATATAAGAAAATTATAGAAACAATAATCAAAGAGATCATATAATCAAAGATTACCTTTGAATCTATTCCTTGCCCTCGCTCTTTTCAGAGGTAACCATTATCCTCAATTTAGTGTTTATCATACCCATGCATGTTTCTATATTTTTGCTGTGGGTATATATCCATAAACAATGTCAGTTCCATGTTTAAAGCTGTACATACCCTGGAATTTGCTTTTTTCACTCATTATTGTGTTTTTTGAGATGTGTTCATGTTGATATATTTAGCTTTAGTTCTTCATTTTGACTTCTATCTAGTATTCCATTTCACAAATATATTGGAGTTTGCCCTTTTTTCTCTTAGGGAATATTTGACTTGGTTCCAATATTTTGCTATTATAAACATTATTGCAATGAATATGTCTTGTGCCTATGTTAATATGTAATAGCTAGATGATAGCTTAATGCCTATCTTCAACTTTACTAGATATTGCCAGTTTATTCTCAGACATTTACATCATACCCACCTGTAGAATAGAAGAGCATCTATTGCTGTACATAGTTGGTGCTGAATTTTTTGCCAGTCCCATGGGTGTGAAATGGTTTCTCATTTTAATTTTCATTTCTTTGATTACTAATGAGGTCATTTATTTTATCATGTGTTTTTTGGATATTCTGAATTCTCTTTAGTGAACTCTTATTCATAAACCCTTTGCTCTGTTTTCTTTTGGATTATTTGACCTTTTCTAAAGAGATAACCAGTTACCCCAGCATTATTTATTATACAGTTTTGTTCCCCACTAAATTATAATGCCAACACAAACCATATGCCATGTATGTAAATACCTGTGCCTACTCAGCCATAAAAAAGAATGAAATAATGCCATTTGCAGCAACATGGGTGGACCTAAAGATTATCATACTAAGTGAAGTAAGTCAGACAAAGACAAATATCATATGATATCACTTATATGTGGAACTTAAAAAAAATGATACAAATGAACTTATTTACAAAACAGAAATAGACTCACAGACATAGAATACAAACTTAGAGTTACCGGAGGGGAGGGATAAATTAGGAATTTGAGATTAAGAGATAAATACTGCTATATATAAAATAGATAAACAACAAGGACTTAATGTATAGCACAGGGAACTATATTCAATATCTTGTAATCACCTATAATGGAAAAGAATCTGAAAAAGAATGTGTGTGTGTGTATAAAACTGAATCACTTTGCTATATACCTGAAACAATGTAAATCAACGATACTGCAATTAAAAAAAAATCCATGTTAAAAAAAAAATCCCTGTGCTTCTGAGTCCTTTATTCAGTCCATTTACTCTGTTTTTCTATTCCTACCATACTATTGCTTTATAAATCTTGCTGTCTGGTAACACCTTTCTTACTTTCCTTATTATTAAAAGGCTATCATTTTACAGTGCTTCCATAAGAATTTTAGAGTTTGTCAAATTCCATGGGGAAAAAAATCTCTCTTGGGAATTTATTGTACTGCACTGAATTAATTTGGGGAAAATTGAGATTGTTATGGCATTGAGTCCTCACACACACACACACACACACTTCACGTATTTGTCAAATGAAGAGGGGGCACACATACACATATCATATAGTGTAAATGTGAAATAAAGTTTAGTGGAGAAAAGTAAGTACCAGAATACACACAATCCCCTGAGCTCTTTTATTTCCACATATTTGTGTTTTTAGGGTAGATATAACTAGAATTAATTTACCATGGAAAGAGCTCCTAGGTAATAATTGGAGCTTTGATGTTGATGAAATAGCCTTATTAGAAAGGGAAAGGATCCTGAGCTCTGTAATTGTCCTCAGCCTCTTCTTGCATTGAGTAAACTCAGGCTGTTGAGTCAGCTTCTTGATAGTTATTAATATTCTTTTATGCACTTGTATATTATTTTGTTGTTTATGCCACAAAGATCTTGCAGTCTTTTGTTAGATTTATTCCTGAATTCTTTACAGTTTCTGTTGCTGTTGTGAACGGCATCTTTTTTTAATTGGCTCTGGCTGATGCATTGGAACACTATGTAATATTTGTATCCTTGATCTTACATCCGCCAGTCCCAGTCTTGCTGAACTCTTACATTAGTCTTTATAGTTAATAGTTATTAGCCCTAACCGTTTATAGAGTCTCTTGGGTTTTTCTATAGATAGCGTGTTTTCTACAAATAAATTTTTATCTCTACCAGTCCAATTCTGAAGTCTCTTTGTATCGTATCTCCATGCCATTAACTGTAACGTCTTGTATATCACAGCAGTGATGACAGGCACCCTTATCTTTTTTTTTTTTTTTTTTGCGGTACTCGGGCCTCTCGCTGCTGTGGCCTCTCCCGCTGCGGAGCACAGGCTCCGGACGCGCAGGCTCAGCGGCCATGGCTCACGGGCCCAGCCGCTCCGCGGCATGTGGGATCCTCCCAGACCGGGGCACAAACCCGCGTCCCTTGCATTGGCAGCCGGACTCCCAACCACTGCGCCACCAGGGAAGCCCTGGCACCCTTATCTTATTCCTCATCTTTCACTGTGGTATTTTGCTGCAGGTTTCATATACTTTATTAAAAGATCCCTATTTCTAACATTCTAAGATTTTTTAAATAAATGTTGACTTTTTCAAAAATATATTCGCATTTTGTTACTCATTTATAATTTAGTTGCATCATGGTAAACGAATATGGTTTGTATGATAGCAATTTTTGTATTTATGAAACTTGCTTTGTGGCTGATATATAGAAGTAAAAGGAAGAGTAACAAAACTCGATCAATTTCATACAAGTCAGAAAAGCAAGAAGCAGCAGCATAAGCAGAAAGCACATAATAAGATGATAGAAATGTATCAGCTACAAAAATATAAATGAACTAAATTCTCTGGTTAAAACACAGATGTGTTTAAAACAAAACAAGCTAACAAAAAAAGAAGTCTATCTATAATTCATTTATAGGAGACACACAATGGTTGAAAGTCAAAAGGTGAGAAAGGACAATACCAGACAAGTAGTGGTTAAATGCTGGTGTAGGTAGGTTAATATCAGACTTTAAGATAAAAAGCATCGTTGGGAGAAAGAGGACCATTACTTAACATTAAAGGTAAAAGAAATTAAAAGTTTGGGTAAGGGCTTCCCAGGTGGCGCAGTGGTTGAGAGTCCGCCTGCTGATGCAGGGGACACGGTTTCGTGCCCTGGTCCGGGAGGATCCCACATGCCGCGGAGCGGCTGGGCCCGTGAGCCATGGCCGCTGAGCCTGCGCGTCCAGAGCCTGTGCTCCGCAACGGGAGAGGCCACAACAGTGAGAGGCCCGCGTACCGAAGGGGAAAAAAAAAAAAGTTTGGGTAAGAGCTCAAACCTACAGAAAAGTTGAAATAATAGTACCATGAATACTTACATAAATACTATTTACACTACCTAGATTCAACAGTATGTTAACATTTTGCTCAATTTATAGCTCCTAAGGAGAAAAAAGAAATTATTTTACCTGGTCACAATATCATTATGTCTAGGAAGATTGACAGTTTCGTAATCTTATATCTAGTACATGTTCAAATTTGCACAGTTACCCCAAGAATATCGTTTATAGCTCTTCTCCATCCCTGAACTAAGATCTTCTCTTTGTGCATGCATTAAATCAGTTGCTGGCTTTTAGTAGTAGTTGTCTTTTAGTCTGAAGTGACCACCCACCATTTTGTTTCCCATGACATAATTTATTAAAGAGACCAGGACAGTTGTCATGGAATGACATGTTTGGGTTTGTCTGATTTCATAGCTTTGATTTTCAAAGGAAGGTAAATATCTTACAGAATGTCGCATATTCCATATTTGTCTGATTATTTCATTGTGGTTCTTTTAGCATATTTTTCTTTATTCCTTATATTTCATCTAAACTAGAAGCTAAGTATAAAGGTTTAGATTCTATTTAAATGTTTTGCACGTATACTTCATGGGTGATAAATAATGTATTGTTTATGTTGCATCACATTAAGAGGCACTTGTCAAGTTGTCACTGTTAATGATTCTAAGCCACATCTCTCCTTGTAAAGGTGTATGTTTCCCTTTGTCTTTAATCTGGGGGGAAATACTTTGGCACTATGCTAGTATCCTGTTCATCAATTTTTCACCTAATGGTTTTAGCATCCTGTCCTTTTCTGAATCAGTTATTTTATATTAGCTGTCATTGTTTTGTAAAGAGGAGCTTCTTGGGACTTTCCTGGTGGTGCAGTGGTTAAGAATCCGCCTGCCAGTGCAGGGGTCACAAGTTTGAGCTCTGGTCTGGGAAGATCCTGCATGCCACAGAGCAACTAAGCCCGTGCACCACAACTACTGAGGCTGCGCTCTAGAGCCCGTGAGCCACAACTACTGAGCCCGCATGCCACAACCACTGAAGCCCGCACATCTAGAGCCCATGCTCTGCAACAAGAGAAGCCACTGCAATGAGAAGCCTGCGCACCACAACAAAGAATAGCCCCCACTCGCTGCAACTAGAGAAAAGCCCGCTCACAGCAACAAAGACCCAACACAGCCAAAAATCAGTTAATTAATTAAAAAAAAACATACGTGCTATTTACTTATTAAAAAAAAAAGAAGAGCCTCTTATATCAAATGAGAATAACTATGATTTTTCCCCTAAAAGGCAGGATAAATCCATTAATATTTAATTTTCTAAAGATGTCACAGTTACCTAAAGTCTCCCATCAAACACTATTTTTATGGGCTAGTGAATTTTTATTTTTTTAAATGTATGCAGTCTATTATAGCTAATTGTAGTCTTTACTCTTTTTGCTGAAAACCTCCCAAATTTGACCAGTAGGAGTCCCTTCAGGCTAGCTCCTGTGTTGTTTTCACATCTGTCCAACACAACAAGATGTTCCAGAACTCCTCTTCTTGAATAATAAATAGATGGACCTTAAAATGCTTTAGTGCTGGCCATTTCTCCCATTAGTTGTAGTCATTGTTTCAGTTGTTATTTTATATAGTCTATGCTTACTTTATATATACTCTCATGTTTATAGTTTCTAGGTTCCCCATTTTTATTAGTTTCCTGTGGCTGCAATAGCAAATTGCCACAAACTTGGTGGGTTACAACAGTACAAGTTTATTCTCTTAGCAAGTCTGAAATAGGTTTCACTAGGCCAAAACTAAGGTGTCAGAAAGGCAGTGCTCTCTCTAGAGCAATTTCCTTGCCTTTTCCAGCTTCTAGCGTTGCATTCCTTGACTCATGGCCCCTTCTTCCAACTTCAAGGCCAGCAGTGTAGCATCTTCAAACCTCTCTGGTAGGTCTCCTATTGCCTGATGCTCTGTAGTAAAATCTCCCTCCAGTTCCATTTTATAAGGACGTGATTACACTTAGGGCCCACCCAGATAATCCAGGATAATCTCTCTAACTCAAGATACTTAATTACATTTGCACAGTTCTTTTTGTCATATAAGGTACCATTTATAGGTTCTGGGTTTCAGGATGGATACGTCTTGGGGGATGTTAATTAGCCTGCCATACTGTTCTTTTATATTATTCTGGGTTCAGTTTCCTTTTTCTAGGTTGTTAGCTATTTTCTTTTAGCACCTTGAAGTCAATTCATTATCCTCTGGCTTCTTTTACTGTTCTTAGGAGTATGACATCAGTCTAATTTATCTTTCTTTTCTTTCTGGTTGACCTTAAGAACTTTTGTGCATTTTCACTTCAACCTGGATGGTTGTGGATTTAGGTTTATCTGTCAGGCCAGGACTCATTTTGCTACTCTTGAGTATTTTTGATTTCCAACTGTTTTGGAAAATTACAGCCATCTTCTTTTCAAATATCTCTCCCATTTTCTGTTTACCTCTGCATTTACTAATTCTGTTCTTTATGTCTTTCATGTTTTCCTTTCATTTTTTTCTGCCTTTTGGCTAATTTTCTCTGAATCATCTTCTAGTTCTTTAATTCTCTTTTCAAGTCTAATCTATTTACTTATACTGAGATTTTGTTTAATGACTATATGATTCAAAATTCAGTCTTTGTAGTTTCTTCATGCTTCCTTTTTATATGTATGTGTTGTCTTTAAGCTTTGAGATCTTCCAGAGTTATTTCAGTAGGAACTTCCTCTTATATTTTGGTCCACAGTTTATTAGCTTTGATTTTTTTGGTCAAGCTTGATTATATCTGTATTATTTTAGAGGAATTACTCAGAATTTTTTCTGGTGAATGACAGGTGTGCTAGTTTTCTTGCTTTCAGTACCATGATTCTTTTAACAATTTTCTTGGAATTTTAGGAAAAAGTCTTTTCTTTATTATTATTTATTATCTTTGGTAATAATCATTTGTTTTTTGGCATCTATTAGACTAGTCCTGTAATTTTCTCCTTTGACCTAAAGTATAATGTTACTGGATTTCTAATGAATGACTATCCCCACATTAAAAAATACATATATAGTTTTGAATTATGTTTAAGAGTTTGTCTTTCCTCACAGGTTTGATTATTTTGTGGCTTTATTTTTTTGTCTTATCTTTGTCAAGTTTTGACATATAAAATGAATTTGGAAGATTTTCTTTTTTACATATATTATCACCTATTAATAATTGATAGTATATTTCCTTAAAGGTTTGATAGAAACCAATAATTTGGATCTGATACCTTCTTATTGGGAGGAGGGGAGTCAGTGGCTATAGTTTTTTCTGCCTTTGCTACCCTTCAATTCCTCCCATAGCAGTTTGTCTGCATTATATTTTAACTTGGCTTTTAAAAAAAAATTCAGTCCTTTTTTGGAGAGTGAATTTTGCCATTTTTAAAGTTGCTAGAAATGATAAGTTGTTTACTAGTATTGCCTGGTTTTAATTGCTGTGTTCTACTGAAGAGATCAAAAAAGGATAGGAAATCTTCTAGTACCTTTCTTGAAGTTTTTGTTCTTAATTCTTTCATTTCCCTTTTAGGATTGTTGTAACAGTTTTTCTTGTTTTTCCAAGAAGACATTTTAAGGCCAAAGCTCTATGTCTACTGTTAACTTTACAGTATCTTATTCTACTTTTTAATATATCGTCAAAGTATAAATATCATCAAAGCTTTTTTTCTTACTCTTTGGGGAAAATCTGAAAGAAGTTCCTCTCCCAGACTCATCTTTTCTAATTACAGCTAGGGTTCATAGTGATTTTTCTTCATTCTTCGGATATAAAGTTGCTTTTGTTTGGAAGTTAAGAAACCTGCCTTTCAGGCATTTGTGGTCAGGCCCTGCATTTTCTACCTCCAGCAAGAAAATTTAATTCTAATCAGTTCTAATCAGCTCAGTCTCCTCATTTCCCCCATGCTCTTTGCCCTCTCTAATTTTTTTTCTTTTCCCTTTCTCCCATTCTTTGGGGGAATGGTTCTTTACCCTAACTGCACATGAGTTTTATCTGTGGAGCTTTAAAAAAAAAAGGAATGTACTTAATTTCCTGAACTGGAAAGAATTGCTGAACTAGGATTAATATTTCTCTCTTATGCTATTCTGAAGACAGCTTAAATCTTAGCTCCAGCACTAATTGAATACATGTTATGACAAAGACACACCAAGATAAGTGATGGGGGAATAAAAGATGAATAAAACATGTTTCTGATCTCAAAGTAGCTAATAGACATGAAAAACATAAGCAATTTTAGGATATCAAATTTTGACTATAAAGCAGTTCTGCCTGGGTGGTCAATGAACTCATCATAGAGGGAGTTTGTCATTTTCTGAGATGAAGAGACTGTAACAAAAACAAGTTTTGAAGGGGCTCTGGGGGGACAGATCAAAAGTTGACTTTTGAACATGTTAAGTTTGAGATGCTTATTAGTTATCTTAGTAGAGATATTCAGTAAGCAGTTGGACAAAAAGTCTGGAGTTGAGAGGATAAAGTTGGGTTTAAAAATTTGGGTTTCATCAATTCATATTTGGCATATAAAGTCACAAGATTAGGTAAGATCACTTGGGGTGTAAGTGTAGCTAGAGAAAAGAAGATATCTAATACTTGTTGGGGATATGAGAAATTAGCGAAGGAGTCATAAATGAAAATATTGTAATATCTGACTGTAGAAAAAATTAGAAACTTCTGTCATTCTCAAACTTTAATAAGGATCACTTTGTTAAAGTTTGGTAGGTCTGAAATGGGGCCTGAGATTCTGCTACTCTAACAAACTTCCAGAAGATTATGCTGCTGGTAGTCTATGGACCGTGCTTTGAGTAGCAAGACTTTCTGTGACTATAGAGACATAAAGTAAAAAGAAGGAAAGACTGTAACGTTTGTAGGAGAATAAGGATTAATACCCAGAATATCCAGAATAAAGGGTATCTATAAATGAACAAGAAAAAAATAGATGGGGAGAAAGGATACAGATAGGGAATTTTCCATAAAGAAATTAAAATGGTCAATAAACATGAAAAATGCTCAACTTTCTAGGAAATACAAATTGAAACAAGATCATCTTTCCCCTTAAGATCAGGAAAAGTTTAAAAATTTGAAAATATCCAGTGTTGGTGAGATTGTGGGGAAAAGGGTGGACTGATACCCTAGTAGGAGGGTATCTTGGTACCTTTTTCCTTTTGGAAGACCATTTGGCATATTAACTTTTTAAATGTGCATATCCTTCAATCCAGGAATCCTTTGCCTTAGTATCTAAAAGGAAAACTTGTACCTTTGCCCAGAAAGGCATTTCAGAGCTATTCACTGAATTGTTTGAAGTTGAGAAAAATGAAATAATCTAAATGTCCTCTAGTAAGGAATTATTAAATAAACCAAGGGTCCTGAAACCCTTTGCTCACTTATTCTCCCCTGTACATTTTAAAATTGTCTCACATTTTTGGGACTTCTCTGGTGGCTCAGTGGTTAAGAATCCGCCTGCCAATGCAGGGGACATGGGTTCAAGCCCTGGTCCGGAGAGATCCCACATACTGTGGAGCAACTAAGCCGGTGTACCACAACTACTGAGCCTGTGCTCTAGAGCTCACAAGCCACAACTCCTGAGTCCACATGCCACAACTACTGAAGCTCACGCACCAGAGCCCGTGCACTGCAACAAGAGAAGCCACCGCAATGAGAAGTCCGTGCACCGCAATGAAGAGTAGGCCCCGCTCACCACAAGTAGAGAAAGCCCACGCGCAGCAACAAAGACCCAATGCAGCCAATAAATAAATAAATAAATAAATAAAATTTTTTTAGAAAATTGTCTCATGTGTTTTCATTATAACTGTAATAGTTTAAAAGACCATGATTTCTAGTATATGTTAAATAGATTTTGGTTACACCTTAAAATTGCAGATTCAAATCATTCAGTTTATAGAGAGTATCTATCATATACCGTATACAGAGCAGATTCTCACACCACTCAGATAAATTGAACTCATTTTTCATAAGGAAAAAAAATCTGACTTCTTATTTATCTTAAAATAAACATGTAATATGTGCCTGTATTATGACTTCTGAATTCTAGACTTTGAATTCTCAGCTGGCTGAGACTTCTGAATTCTCAGCTGGCTGGCTGGTTAAATGGATGAGGCTTGGAGCCTTCCCAAGAATGTGTTTCATTAATAAAATAAGGTCTTGCTCTTAATATTCCCCCTTTTCCTTCTTCTTTTGTTTGTTAGGTGCTTTGAAGTTTATACAGCTCAGAACAGTGCACCTTAGTAGGATTTGAGATGGATAAGAACTTTGCCTTTCTTTTACAAAGTGGAGAATTACAAAGTGGTAATTTTAAAAGGAGAGGAAGAAAGGAGAACTAGTTCTAAAGCAGATCAACTAGGAAGAGTACAGATAGACATTGAGGATCTGGAAATTGATTCTCCTAAAATCATCCATGTCGACCTAACCTTAGGTTACCGTTGAAGTTTGAAGACCGTTGAAATAAGCAGTGCCATAACAATAGTTTGGAATGAATGTTAGATCTATCTATACTTAATTCAGCCATTTAAAAGGATGCTTATACAACCCTTGAAATGAAGTAAAATACATGTGTATTGACATGGAAAGAATTCTGGGGCATGTTGTTTGGTGAAAAAAGCAAGTGTTAAAAATATTTTAATATGTAATATTTATATTATATATAGTTGTATATTTTATATATGTATATATTTATGTTTTTTACTTGAGTGAAAAGGAGACATGGAAGAATGTATATTAGACTGTAAACAGCACTTACCTTTTTGGCAGGGGGCCCAGCAATGTGGGGAAAGTGAAAAGAGATTTTCATTGCTTGTTCCTGAATACTCATGTATTATTTAAATCTTTTATAGTTGAGAATATATTGTGTTACTAGTGTAGGAAAAAATTTAAAGAAGTTTAATAATAAAAGGGAAAAACCACTATACTAAGTGATCTCTAAGGTCTCTAAGCTTTAAATTTCAAGGAACACTGGCAGTTACTGCAGTATTTTAATAGAAATGTTAAAATATTTCTAATTCATATTCTAAATGATTTGTATTCAAATTCTTTCAAAATATTTTTTAGGTGTGGAATATCAAACAAATGATTAAATTGACACAGGAGCATATAGAGGCCCTACTGGACAAATTTGGTGGGGAGCATAATCCACCATCAATATATCTGGAGGTAAGCTTTTGAGTATCATATATGTAGTAATTTTGGAAAGAAGAAAATGAACTTATAAAAAAGCATTTGTACTGGTAATATTGGTTATTTTAGGGAGTGGGATTAGAAGTAGATATGGGAAGAGAGAATTAGCTTTGTCTTTATTGTACTTTTTAATCTTGTTTCACTTGTTACAATAAACATGTAGTATTTTCTAATTTGGAAAATATCAAAACTAAAGGAGAAGTTGTATATAAGCTTCAAAATATCACCCTGGTTTAAAAAAAAACAAAAACTTAGTGAAAAAAAGAGAGAGAGAAAACAGTCTTTTTTGGAGGTCAGCAAACTAGTTACCATATTAGAAAATGGGGAGAATTTTGTGAAATATCTTTTTCCCAGAACAAATCCCCACAAAATAGGTTTTTGCTTCCTTATGGATAAAGTCTACAGTATTTAAATAGCTCAAAATTGCTTAGCCTTACTGTTTGATAGTGCCTTCAGGCTTTTGTATCAAACCTTTAACATAACTGTAAATTTATTGATTAGTCATTGTTCTTAATCCTGTGAGGTAGTAGTTACTGTTATAATCACAGGTAGGCTTTCTTGGCGTTAGTTTCCTATGTAAGTCACTCAGCTCCCACAGCTAGGAAGCTGTTATGGAATCTAGGCAGTCAGGCTCCACAGCCCACACTGCTTACCACTACACTATACTGGCTGTCTCTATAAAAGCTGGCTCCAACTGTAATCACTAGTCACACTGGGAGATAACCCTAAATTACAAATGATCAGGTTACCATTTGCCTTCAAATGCCAGAGATTTTTAGGCATGGATTGACAGACTCCTAAATGAAAATTCTAATTTAGTAATCTAATTACTTTTAAAGGGTAAGTAAATCTTCAGTATTTCAAGAGAAAGTAAGCTTGCATTTCTAAAATAAACTTGGAAGTTTGGAAATAACTGCTAATAAACTGTTCTCTTCTTCATATGGCTTATCACAGAGCACACTGCCAGTTAGTATCGGTGCTAGGACTAGAATTCATACTTCTGAATATAGTTAGTGTACTTTCTAATATCCCATGCTGTTTTTTTTTTTTAACATCTTTATTGGGGTATAATTGCTTTGCAGTGGTGTGTTAGTTTCTGCTTTATAACAAAGTGAATCAGTTATACATGTACCTATGTTCCCATATCTCTTCCCTCTTGCGTCTTCCTCCCTCCCACCCTCCCTATCCCATCCCTCCAGGGGGTCACAAAGCACTGAGCCGATATCCCTGTGCCATGCGGCTGCTTCCCACTAGCTATCTACCTTACTTTTGTTAGTGTGTATATGTCCATGACTCTCTCTCGCCCTGTCACAGCTCACCCTTCCCCTCCCCATATCCTCAAGTCCGTTCTCCCGTAGGTCTGTGTCTTTATTCCTGTCTTACCCCTAGGTTCTTCATGACATTTTTTTTTTCTTCTTAAATTCCATATATATGTGTTAGCATACGGTATTTGTCTTTTTATTTCTGACTTACTTCACTCTGTATGACAGACTCTAGGTCTATCCACCTCCTTACAAATAGCTCAATTTCGTTTCTTTTTATGGCTGAGTAATATTCCATTGTATATATGTGCCACATCTTCTTTATCCATTCATCCGATGATGGACACTTAGGTTGTTTCCATCTCCGGGCTATTATAAATAGACATGCTGTCTGTTTTACTTGTATGTGTGAGGAGAACAAGCAAAGGAGTCATAAGGAGGCAAATAGTCCTGGTGAAAATAGTAATTCTTTGTTAATCAGAGTTAGACAACTTAACCAGCAGTTTTTCTGCCAACCATTTTGTGTCGGGAAACTTTCCCCATCCTCATGTAATCCATTTGCATCGATCACCACGTCTCACTGTTGCAGGGATTTACTACCCCTCCACACACATACGCTTCAGGCTTTTTACTATTTGAATTACATCTAACGAGGACGGTATACAGCAGACTATACCTCATAGGTTATATCATTAGCATGTAGATTCTTACTCTCAGGGACTAACACTACACAATTTCTCTGTAGAAGGCAGTATAATATAGTGGTTAAGATGAACCATGGAGTCACACAGACCCTGTGTTTAAATTCTGGCTCTGCCTTAATTTATGCAGACAGGTTACCTAACCTCCTTATACCTCACCTCATTGGTAAGATGGGACTGTATCACACATATGGTAATTTAAAGATTAAATTGAGTTTATAATTATGAAATAGCATAGTTCCTGACACATATTAAGTGCTCCGTAAATCTTTGATTCATTTGTTCAACAGATAATTTTTGAGTGCCTGCTAATATTTGTACTTGTCTAAGCTCAGGGGATATAACAAAAAACAACCCCGCCCACCCCACCTCCAGCTATGCCTTCAGATAGCTTGTATGTTAATCAGGGGAGTGGGTTACAGAAAATAAACATAGAAATAATAAAACATTGAACTTACCACCATTTGATATACTGTGAAGAGGAGCCTGGCTGCAGATGGCAGTATTCTTCCCTGAGGAAAGTTGACCAGGCCCAGGGAAAAGACTTGTGGGTATTGCTATTTGAAGGCCCATAAGTGGGTAATCTACTGATTACCCACTGAGACCCACCATTCTCCTTTCTGTCTCTATGAATTTTACTACTCTAGAATGTCACATAAGTGGAATTCTAACATATTTCCTGTAACTGGCTGATTTCATTTGGCATAATGTCTTCAAGCTTCATCCATGTTGAAGCATGTGTCAAAATTTTCTTCCTATTTAACGCTGAATAATATTCCATTGTATGTATATATCACATTTTATTTATCCATTTATCTATCAATGGCTACCTTCAGTGGTTGGTTGTTTCCACCTTTTGGTTACTGTGAATAATGCTGATTTTACTTCTTTGGGGGGTGTATACCCAGAGTGGAATTACTGAATCATAAGGCAATTCTATATTTAATTTTTTAAGGAATTGCCATTCTCTTTTCCATAAGCAGCTACATTTTGCATTCCCACTAACAATCCTTTATATGCTTGCCAAGACTTATTTTCTGTGTGTGTGTGTGTGTGTGTGTGTGTATGTTTAATAATAGGTATCCTAATGAGTGTGAAGTGGTATCTCATTGTGGAAATGCAAATCTCCAACTTTGTTCTTCTTTTTCAAAATTGTTTTGGCTATTTGGGATCCCTTGAATTTCCTCATGAATTTCAGAATGGATTTTTCTATTTCTCCAAACACATTGCCATTTTGGTAGGGCTTACACTGAATCTGTAGATTACTTTGGGTAGTATTGACATCAAGAGTCCTTAACTCTTAAATATGAATGGACAGTTAAGAATAACCAGATAGGGACTTCCCTGGTGGCACAGTGGTTAAGAATCCATCTGCCAATGCAGGGGACATGGGTTCGAGCCCTGGTCCAGGAAGATCCCACATGCCACAGAGCAGCCTGTGTGCCACAACGTCTGAGCCTGTGCTCTAGAGCCTGCGAGCCACAACTACTGAGCCTGCATGCCTAGAGCCCGTGCTCTGTAATAAAACAAGCCACCTCAGTGAGAAGCCCGCACACCGCAACCAAGAGTAGCCCCCGCTCGCCGCAACTAGAGAAAGCCAGCGCGCAGCAAGAAGACCCAGTGCAGCCAAAAATAAAATAAATAATTAAAATTTAAAAAAAAGATTAATGAATAAATAACCAGATATTTAAAGAAAGCTATTAACAGGAAAGATAATGGCAGAAATGGTCAAAAGGAACTCAGAAACAGTGCAGAGAACAGAAGAAAATTTGAAAATAACTATAATTAACATCAAAGATAAGAGAAAATATAGTAATCTGTTCTTGTTTCATGGTTGTACTAAAGAAGCAAAAGTAATAGAGAATAAGAGCTCTTGGAAACTAAAATAGTAAATTAAAATGGCATAACAGAAAATTTAAATATGTGTGTGTGTATCTGCATGTGCATATAAACAGACAAACAAACAAATGCTATAAAGTTAAGGACATCTTCCAGAAAGTAGAAAAAAACAAAGATGGAAAATATTAAAGGAAAGATCAGAAAAATTAGAGAATAAGTCTAGGAGATCTATAAAAATTACAAATGTTTTTAATCTGCAAAAAACAAATAACAATTTGTCCAAACATGTAGCGGTATTAATTTCCGCTCCCATAACAAGAAACACGAAGGTAAATTATTCAAAGATTGTTCTACAGCTCAAGGTTGTCAGACACTGGGGTAGATTGCTGTAGTCCTTTTGGTTTTTCTGTCATAACTGCAGCACATCTGAGAATCGTACTCTAACACAAGACGTCAAATCAGGAAGAAGGGATCACAGATGTTCTCTGGTGTACTGAGCCCTTGCAAGGAGGAAAACCTCCCCCCCCAAATCCCTTACAAGTCTTTACATTTCACCAACCAGAATGGGGTTACATACACCCCTAGACTAGTGCCTGTGCTTACATTTCCTGAAATAAGAGGCTAAAAAGTAAAATTTTCCCAGTGTTCACAATTTGGCTTCAGATTAGTTTGTGCACTGGCAGGTAGAAGTTGTGCTATAGCATTTCGAAAGAAACCCCTTTGGTGTTTTCATAGAGAGATAAATCTTTACCTATCTCTCCATTTCTTCCTTTTAGCAGAACAGAATGAAATCACTTATATCACCATCAGAAATCCTTGTGGCTTTCTTTTTTCTATGTACTAATTTATTTAAAAATGAGTTTTTAAGTTCTAGATTTTCTCCAACTGGCGTATGAATAATAATTAACATTCTGTTTATTCCCTTGATGATAACTGCAGTGAAATGAACTATTGTACTCTAAAGAATTTCAGGTTTGTCTTTTCAGTCATTGGTTCCAGTCTTTTCTTTTTACCATCGTACAGAGGAAGAAAAGATGAGTTTCCCCTAAAAGTCGTTCCCCAGAATTTCTTATTTTTCTCCCAATTCTTCTGTATTTACTCATCCAACAAATTATTTGAATGTCTTCTGTGTGTAAGATATAATGCTAGATGCTTTTCTAGTAGTAGATTCTTCTTTCTAGACCTGATATATTGGATTCCAGAGGTGAAGGGATAAAGCTTCTGGAATAACCCTACATATCTAGTGTTAACACACTGAATCCAAGCTACCCCTGAATTTATATGTATGCTGGAGTCCCCTGCAGACAGACAGATGATGACAATAAAGCTCCTAACATTTATTGAGTGCTTGCTGTGCCAGGAACTGTTCTAAGCATACAGTAGGTCATTTAATCCTCAACCTGCCCTGTGAGTTATATTTAATATTCTCATTTACATTTTATAGATGAGGAAGCTCAGGCACAGAGGGTTTTAATAATAACATGACGAGAGTTACACAACTAGTAATGGGGTAGCCAAAGTTTGAAGCCAGACATTCTGAATTCAGAACCTGTGTTCTTTTTCTTTTTTTTATGAGTCTTCTATAACTGTTTACATTTTCCCCACGTGTATGTCTTCTTTTTTTTTTTTCTTTTTTATCAGAGCCTGTGCTCTTAATTGCTATATCATTATTATGATGCTGACAGCCTTTCTGATCTGTAGTCTGTGTAGAACCCAGGATAATGCAGAGACATTTATCAAAACAAATACTGCAATGAAAATAATACTGGGACTCCCATGGTGGTCCAGTGGTTAAGATTCTGTGCTTCTAGTACAGGGGGCACAGGTTCAATCCCTGGCCAGGGAAGTTCTGCATACCACTCAGTGTGCCCCCCCCCCCAAAAAAAAATCTGCGAAGAAAATAATACTGGAAGCTAGGTACTTCCTTTGGAATGCAGAACAGTTCATAAATTATCACTCGTGGGCAATTTGAAAGATTTCATTGTATCTTGTAAGATTAAGTTAAAAAGAATAAATATAATGAACTCTAATGATAAAAATTTTTTCTTCCACTGCCTTTTCCCATTATGTTTTAATTAAGTACGTCCTGAATTTTCTTCCCATTTTAATTTTTTTGTTTATTATTTTTTTAAGTCTTTATTGAATTTGTTACAATATTGCTTCTGTTGTTTATGTTCTGGTTTTTTGGCCATGAGGCATGTCGGATCTTAGCTCCCCGACCAGGGATTGAACCCAAACCCCCTGCATTGGGAGGCAAAGTCTTAACCACTGGACTGCCAGGGAAGTCCCCATCTTCCCATTTTTAATTGGGAAATAATTCATATACCATAAGATTCACTTTTTTAAAGTGTACAATTGCATAGTTTATAGCATATGCACAGAATTGTACAGTCATCACCACCATCTAATTCCAAAACATTTTCATCACCTCAAAAAGAAACCCTTTACGCATTGGCAGTTGTTCTCTCCAGCCCCTGGCAACCACTGATCTACTTTCTAATTCTATGGATTTGCCTATTTGGACATTTCGTGTAAATGGAATCATACACAATGTGGCCTTTTGTGACAGGCTGCTTTCGCCTTAGCAGAATGTTTTCAAAATTGAACCATGTTGTAGCTTGTAGCATTCATTGTAGCATTTATTACTTTTATGGCTAATATTCTGTCATGTGGATATGTCACATTTTGTTTATCCATTCATAAACTGATGGACGTTTAGGTTGTTTCCACTTTTGGACCATCATGAATAAAGCTGCTATGAACATTCATGTACAAGTTTTTGTGGTAGGCATATGTTTTCAGTTCTTTTAGTTATGTACCTAGGGATGGAATTGCTGTGTCCTTTGGTAACTCTGTGTTTTAACTTTTTGAGGAACTACCAGACTGTTTTCCAGAGTGGCTGCACCGTTTTACATTCCCACAAGCAATGTGGGAATGTAAATGTGAGGGTTCCAGTTCCTATACATCATCACCAACACTTGTTATTTTCCATTTATTATTATTATTGCCATCCTAGTAGGTGTGAATTGGCATCTCATTGTGGTATTTTGATTTGTAATTCTTTGGTGACTAATGATATTAAGCATCTTTTTCATGTGCTTATTAGTATTTGTATATTTGTATATCTTGTATACAAGATACAAGATTTGTATTATATACAAATCTTGTGTATGTATATACATATATGTATATATATACATATATATATACGTATATATATACATTTGTATATATATACAAATCTTATACAAGATTTGTATCTTGTATATCTTGTATATTTGTATATATTGTATATCTTCTTGGGAAAAATGTCTATTCAAATCCTTTGCCCATTTAAAAAACTGGGTTGTCTTTTTATTACTGAGTTGTAATAGTTCTTTATATATTCTTGGTAGGAAATCCTTATCAGATATGATTTGCAAATATTTTCTCCCATTCTGTGGGATGTCTTTTTTTCACTCTTTTGATAGTGTCTTTTGAAGCACAAAAGCTTTAATTTTGATGAAGTCGAGTTTATCTACTTTTTCTTTGGTTGCTGTGTTTTGGTGTGTCATCTAAGAAACCATTGCCTAATCCAGGGCCATGATGATTTACTTCTGTGTTTTCTCTAAGAGTTTTTTAGTTTTAGCTCTTACTTTTAAGTGTATGATACACTTTGAGTTAATTTTGTAATATGATGTTAGGTAGTAGTCCAACTTCATTCTTCTGTATGCAGATATTCAGTTGTACCAGTAACATTGTCAAAAACCAGTTAACCATAAATGTACGGCTTTTTTTCTGGACTCTCAATCTATTGTTTTTTATATGTGTATCAATATCATGTGTTTTGATTACTGTAGCTTTTAGTAACTTTTGAAATCAGGAAATGTAAATCTCCAAACTGTTCTTTTTCAAGATTGTTTTGGTTATTCCAAGTACTTTGTACTTCTGTGTGAATTTTAAGATGAGCTTGTCCATTTCTGCAAAAAAAAGCCAGCTGGGATTTTGATAAGGATTGCATTGAATCTGTAGATCAATTTGAGGAGTATTTTCATCTTAATAATATTGTGTTCTTACATTCTTTTTTAAGTTCAAAAATAAATGAACTATACTTCAGTTTGAGAAAAGAATCCATTAAATGAATGAATGAATGAATGAATGAATAAATAAATAAATAAATAACATGAGCTGTGCCCTCAACTACCTTATAATTTAGTAGAGTCATGCTGAGAACTCAGCGAAGTAATACAGTAATAACGATAAGAACTAGTACTACTTATTACTACTAATAAAAGTATTTATTGGGTTTTTGCTGTAATAACTTCCTTTGCTAGTATTATTTCACTTAGTGCTCACAAAGTTTTTTCACAAATGATTTTGTAAAAAGCCATATAAAGAAGAGTGTGGTAATACTCCAAAGGAAGTGAAAAGAAAATATCGATTTTGGATTTTTACCAAGCAGACCTTTGAATTAAACTTTGAAAAATAAGTAGGATTTTTTTTTTTTTTTTTTTTTTTTTTTGCGGTACACGGGCCTCTCACTGTTGTGGCCTCTCCCGTTGCGGAGCACAGGTTCCGGACGCGCAGGCTCAGCGGCCATGGCTCACGGGCCCAGCTGCTCCGCAGCATGTGGGATCCTCCCGGACCGGGGCACGAACCCGTGTCCCCTGCATCGGCAGGCGGACTCTCAACCACTGCGCCACCAGGGAAGCCCAATAAGTAGGATTTTGATGAGAAGGAATGGGGTTTTGGAAAACCTGCCTGCTGAAGAAATATCTGTTTTTTGCAGCTTCTTGAAGCACCAGAGGAATTTTGTTGATGCTGATAATGGTGCTTGAGGTGTATGTTTATGTGGGAGGACTTGCTCAAGGTTGCAGGGTAAGAAAACAGAGAAAAAGAGAAAGTTGGAAGATACGAGAGAAAATGGAGATAATGATGAACCAAGGCCTCCACAGAAGAGGCTCTAAACACCCAGTGTTAATACTAAATTGAGAGCAAAAGAAGGATGGGGAAAGATGGGGAGAATTGATTGGACAAAGAAAGAAGAGGAAGCTGTTATTTGATGGCTTTGATCTTCAGAGTAAATTTGAAGGTAATGCTATTTTCTTGAGTGAATTAAAGGTTGGGGGATGAAGTTAGGATCCAGAGAAGCATAGGAAAGGTGGGAGTAAGTATTGTGAGAAATGCAATACGAATTAAAAATAAGTACAGGGGCTTCCCTGGTGGCACAGTGGTTGAGAATCTGCTTGCCAATGCAGAGGACATGGGTTCGAGCCCTGGTCTGGAAAGATCCCACGTGCTGCACAGCAGCTAAGCCTGTGCGCCAACTACTGAGCCTGCGCTCTAGAGCCTGGGAGCCACAACTACTGAGCCCGTGTGCTACAACTACTGAAGCCCGTGCGCCTAGAGCCTGTGCTCCGCAACAAGAGAAGCCACTGCAATGAGAAGTCCGCATGCAGCAATGAAGAGTATCCCCCGCTCACCGCAACTAGAGAAAGCCCGCGCATAGCAACGAAGACCCAACGCAGCCAAAAATAAATAAATAAATAAATATTTCAAAAAATTAAATAAATAAGTACAAATTTTCATATAGTAGTGTGAAAGACTAATTTCCATGAATTGATAATGGAACCAGTTGGCCTTGTTTTATTATTTTCTTCAGTAATGTGTGGTAACCTGAGAGAAAGAATGGAGTAATTGAATGATAGAATTTACCCAAAGTTGGTATTTGACAAGCAAGTTGGTAAAAGAATAAGAATTAACCAATCTAAGATGTTACCATTGGCATTGTTGAAATGGTGAGCCACAAAGTATGGGAAGTAAAACAGCAAAGAAATCTGAAAAAAATAAAGGGATTAATGTTGACAATGAACAGATTAGTGTGGTAGTGAGGATGAAATTTAAGACAGTGGGATAAGTGTGTGTACATAGGGGTATGGGAGGTTCCCAGTTGAGATCTTGTCATCATTTGGAACTCTTTGGTTAAGAACTCTTTGGTTTGTATCTCTAGATCTTGAAGGTAGAGTAGAAACAAATGTGTTTATAGATACAAGGTTTAGAGAACTTCAAGGCAGGAGTGTTGTAAGAGCAATCAGCATCCACACGGAATGCAGCAAGGATAATGGGATGAAATGAGTCAAACCAGGTTCAAAACAAGGTAGGCAAGTACCTTGGTAGATTGCAGCTATGAGGATGGAGAGAGGTGGAATAAGTAAATGTTTTGTACTTAAGGAAGAGTTATTGATAAATGCAGTGAAATAATAGATTGTAATCCACAGTGGAGGGAACAATATATTTTTAAAAATTAAGGCTAATATTTTGATAAATAACATTCAGAAAATTTGTTTACATTTATTACTTTTCCTAAGCCTAACTTTGTGTAGTAAATGTACTTGCCCAGGTGACAGTAAATAAGAATATTTGATCTACGCAAGGAGGAATTTTTGTCTCCCAGGCTGCATGTACATAATCTTCGAAGTGTAGGAATTGTGTTAGTCTTCATTTTTGTGGTTTGAGCCCCAAACACTACTAGGTACATGTGTGCTCAATATATATTTATTGAATAAGCGAAATCTCAATAAGTGGATCATACTGAAAAAGATGCCCGTAAGTAATTAGCCCATCGAACTGAAAGCTAAATAGAAATACAGCTCAGAAAATTTTGGACTGATTTGATTATAATGCCTGAGATGCTGTGAAACATTTCAGGGTCAGCGTTGGACAACTATTAGATTCTAAAGGAGAGGGCATTTTGGTGTAGTTTAGGCCCTTTACTTCAGTAGCTCATTTTAGTATTTTCCCTCCTCACCCCCCCCAAAAATTATATGGTAGGATCAAGCATATCAGGTGTGGTGGCCTATATTGAAATGAAATTTCTCCTTTATTCTCCTCTACCTTAGATAATTCTCCCTTGCTTATAGAATGAAGTTCAGGCTTCATAACATAGTATATACATTCTCTACAAGCTGGTCCCTTACCCACTTTTCCAGTCTTATTATTTGTGTTCCTGTTCTTCACTTAAATTTCACAAACATCTATTGATCCCTTGATATGTCCCAGGTATTGTATGACGTTGAGCTATACTAGTCCATAGTTTTCCTCTATGTCTTAAAATTTCTTACCTCCTTACTCTGTTACAAAATTTCTCCTGTGCTACACAGTACTCTCTTCTCCCCACTTAACTCCGTCTATCTAAATGCTAACCTTTTAAGACCCCCCTCTTTCCTTACTCTTATCTTTGTTTATTTCTCATGTACAATACTTGCACAAATAAAAATGCATCCATCTGCTTCTTTGTAGCCTAATAAGTGATGGGAAATGCCATTTTTTTAAGTCTTTGATTCTTTTCAATCTTTGTAGCCTTTCATAAATCTTTATAGTGTTGCATCTATTTGGGGTGGTAGGGAGACATGGTGGATTATAGTGTGGGGGAAGGTGATTACTACTGCCTCAAAGGACCATGGACACATACATTCCAATTCATTCCATCTCTTTATTTTCAGTAGCATTCTCTTTCCAAGATTCTTCCTACTTTTAGAATATGATATCTTAAGTGATCATTTGACCTTATAGCTTTAGTAAAATGAAACTTCTAGAAAGATACCCTGATGGATAATGGCCTCAAAATTTCTTGACTGCAGGGTGTAAACTACCTTTTCAAACAAAATTCTATTCTCTAAGCAGTATTTGATGGGAAAGGGGAGGTCATAAGATATCCATAGTGAGTAAAAGAAGGTATTTTAACTAATAGCTGTTTCAGAAAAAAAAGTGGCAGTTATACATCCTCTAATCCCTGTTGAGCTGATTTTGGTGGTACTGGTGAGATCTGACACTGTGTACCTTAGTCTTGTTTTTTGACAGATCTCTCTAACACCTCATCTCCTTCTCAACCTCTCTCTCAGTTCTTTAGAGAGAGAGAGGCAGAGAGAAGTATGAAACCTTATATGCCTACAACTTTTCTGGAAAAAAAATTAATAGGGTATTTATCTGTGATATATTAGTATTTTATCTTATGTTAGATATGTAGTTTGGAATATAAATTGTGATTTGGCCAGAAAATTGCAAATACTGGTTTTTCAAAATTAATATTCATGGCTATTATAGACATATATGTGTGTGTGTGTATGTCAGTTTCTAGATGTAGTGTCTTATAACAAAAGATTTATCAATTTAAAGGTAAAAGTACTAATTTACAATACTTCCAGCACTTATTTTGTAATTTGTAATACAAAATCGTGTTAGCTAGATTATAAAGAGATTATAATCAAAGACTTAAATTTCATATTTCCTTTTGTTACTGTCAGGAAAAAGTCCAGATTCAATGTAAGTCTACTTTATTTTATAGGCCTATGAAGAATACACCAGCAAGCTAGATGCCCTCCAACAAAGAGAACAACAGTTATTGGAATCCCTGGGGAATGGAACTGATTTTTCTGTTTCTAGCTCTGCATCAACAGACACCGTTACATCTTCTTCCTCTTCTAGCCTTTCAGTGCTGCCTTCATCTCTTTCAGTTTTTCAAAATCCCACAGATGTGTCACGGAGCAACCCCAAGTCACCACAAAAACCTATCGTTAGAGTCTTCCTGCCCAATAAACAGAGGACGGTGGTGAGTCAACTTTAATATCATCATTGCTTTTTCTTTGTATTTTTCAGAAAGACTAGTTGTTGAAAATGAAATGTGGTACCCAGTGGTCATGCAAATGTAAGCATCCATTTCAAACAAGAATGGAAAAGACATAATTATTTGGTGCCTAAGTCTGTGTTCCTTAACTGGAACAAATTGCATTGTTTTTAGTGTCAGATTTGACATTTATACCTGTCAAACTTGAACCACACTCAAGTCTGAGTACTAGTGCCAGGGCTCCAAATAAAGGTTAAAGTTTCCCTTGTGAATTCTTAACTATAGACCTGTTCTTACCATAGCGTGTGGGGTTCATAATTATATTATCTATATTATTCAGGAATTCTTAACCCAAGAAATTAACAACTGCTCCTGAAGTGGTAATAGCATTCAGGAACTGGGCAGAAACAAATGCATACCCTCCCTTAGCCCATATAGGTCTCATGGAATTCACATACAGAATGCCTCAATGACAAGGTCAAAATCACAAGTTATAATATGCAAGGAAACAGTCTACCATCAGTGCATTAGAAGACTTAAAAATAGCAGGATTAGATTCCTAAGAAGGAACCAAATAGAATTTCTAGGTAGCCTTAAAATTTAAAACTCAGTGGATGAGTCATCATCTCTGAAGTATTATTACTAAAAATGATTGTGTTGAATGTTAAGCTTCTGGACTTTCCATTTTATAAGAAACACGGGATAAAGGGAAAAGTTAAGCACCATGAGGAAGCAATTAGACAAATTCAGAAGGTGGACATTCTATAAGACGAACAGCCTGGACTCAGTGTCATGGAGGATAAAAGGTTGGGGATTATTCTACACTGAGTAAGACTAAAGAGACAAAACAAACAAATGCGCTGTGTGATCCTGGTTTGGGACCAGGGTGGGGAAGAGCTGTAGAAGTCCTTCTTGAGATAGGAAATGTTGAGTGTTGATTGAATATGATGTGTTCTTATGGAATTATTAGTTTTCTTAAGTGTGACAATAGCGATATTTTTATGTAGGAGAATGTCTTTATTCTTAGGAAATACATGCTTAAATATTTAGGAGTAAATTGTCATGATGCCTGCAACCCCCCTCCCGCCCCTTTTTTGAAATAAAACTTACATATAGTAAAGTGTACAAATCTCAAATGTACAGCTCAGTGACTTTCTACATGTGTAAGTGCCATGCAGACCAAGATATAGAACATTTCTAATGTGAGTGTTCTCTTGTGCTCCCTCAATTCAGTGACCACCTTCAAGAGTAACCACTATTCTGAATTCTATCTCAGTCAGTCAATTTAGAACTTACTTTCAAATGGTATGATGGAAACAAAATGTTAAAGAGAGAAAACAAATATGAAAAAATAATTTTAGGATCTGAGAGAACTTGGATGTTAATTGTACCACTCCTAATTTTCTGTGTTTGAAATTTTTCATAGTAGAGTTGGAAAAATTCAAAGAACATAGAACAAAAGAAAAATAGAAAGTTAAAAAGAAACAGTTCCCACTAGGAAAAAAAAACTGATGAACATATTCATGCTGATTTGAGGAAGTAGCAGAGGTTTAGAAAAGAACATTCATAAGGTTTTTAACTTTTTTATTTAGGAAATTTATTTATATGGAAAAGTATAAAGGACAATATATTAAACACCTGTGTTTAGTCACCTACAATGAACAAGTATTAATGTTTGTTATATTTGCTTCATATTACACACACACACACACACACATATATAACATATATCCATATATACGTACATACATATATATATTTAGGTTCCTCTTACCTGTCCCATTCCCTTCCCAAACATCCTTCATCCCACCTTGTCCCCCAAGAAGTAGCCACTATGATAAATGTGGGGTACATTCAATCGAAATTTTTATATTTTACTACATGGATATGTACCTATAGCATTTTTTTAATATATAAAATAGTATGATACTGTATGTAATGTTCAACATCTTGTCCTTTTTATTCAAAATTATTATAATTTCAAGGTATACATATGTATGTGTTGATACATATAGGTCTGATTCTTTTCAATTTAACATAGTTTATCCTGACAGACATCTAGGTTATGTTCAGGTTTTTTGTTATTACTAACAGTGCTAAAATATGAACATCTTTATACAGGACTCTTTGTCTACAAGTAACAGGGTATTTCCAAGTTGCACACCTGTAAGTGGATCTCTCAATGGGAAATGCAGATTTGGTTCAAAGGCTGTAAATAGCAGGTGTCTGAAAAAAATATCTAAAACTACTAAATTAATTTTAACATCTTTGGGGAGAAAGCTCTCAAAGCAGCTTATCTTTTTTGGTTTCCTCAGTGTCTAACAATTAGTAGGTGTGATTGTATTTAACATAATGAAAGGAAGGACAGTGGGAACAGATAGGGCAATGTTGGATCCTTCAAAATCATGCCTTGGTTGTGTGGTAATTAAAGCAAGAAATGCTTATGGATTGGAGGGTTAAGGAGAAGCTAAACAAGCTGTTCTTGTTTTAGCCAGTTTGAGGAAAAACATGTAAAGAGCACGAAAACATGTAGGAAACTCTAACTCTCTTACTAGCACAAGTAAGTAGTTTTAATGGAATAGATTGAGTAAAGGGACATCATTAGAGTAGATGCTAGAACCCCAGGGAATACCCTCCCTCTCCTTTTATTTTTAGCAAAAAGTAAAGCAGAAACCTCTAAGATCTGCAAGTGATGAAAGAGAGTTACACATTCCATCCTTTTGTACACAAGAAGAATACCTATTGCATAGTGGTTTACAGTTTGTAAAAATGTTCCCCCATACTCTCATTTGATCCTCATAGTAACTTTGTGAGGCAGAGTATTATATGGAGCAGTATTAACTCATGTGGATATTTAAAATACTGTGTTTAATTTTAATAAAATAGCTGTAAAGTCTGGGACATTCTTGACTCCTCATAAATTCTATTAACTTTTGCCACAGTGAAAGGACTTAATCTGTTGCTAGATAAGTTTTCCCCCTTGGAGGTCTAAAGAGGTAATTGATTAAATTTAGTTTTGGTTTTCGATTTAACTGGGACCAGCAATTTAGGAGTAAAAGACCTACCACCTTTATCACTTGTTCTTTGTCAGTTAAATACAACTTGACCAGGAGGCATACTTAATTCTAAAATCGCTTTCACCTTAGGAAGTTTTGGTAGTATATATAGTCAGCCTCTTTTAACTTTAAAAAGACCATGTTATAAGCAGATCATATTAAATTTTTCCTTTTATTGTGAATTGGTTTAACAGTCTATAATAATAAACTATATTATGACTGGTTTAACACTCCTAAAAAAGGACTTGACATCAAGATAAATTATGATAAAATCAGGAAGCTATAAATTTAGGTTTATTTTAAAAACCCATATATTAGCATGTATAATCTGTGCCAGTTTTATACAAGGAGATCTCAGTGTATCATGAAGTTTACTTAAAGCATCTAATAAAGTCTGCATTGTAAAGAATTTAAACTACCACATTAATCTACTAGCTCAGATAATTAAACATGTAGTAATTGTGATGGCCACCTGAATTTTGATGGCCACTCCTTTAAGGAGTTCTTAAGGTTTTAAGAGAACATTTTATATGGAAAATTTTAAACATACACAAAAGTAGGGTAGTGTGGTGGACCATCATGAATCCATTGATAAAAGATGATTTATATTCACTTTAAAAACTCGTATGTTAAAGTTTAGACTGATACATTTTGTTTTGGTCTAAATTTTCCTTTGCAAATATTCAGATGATTACATTGACTATAGATCGCTGTTAAGGTAGGATGCTTGTTTTTAAATTATTTTAGAGAAAAGGTATTGCTGCTTTGACAGCCTAATCAGGGACATTTAATTTTGTAATTTGGAGAAGAGGCATTAACCTGGTTCTTTTGAAAATATCTTTTTAGTCTTTTCAGCCTTAAAATTTGAGACAGTGCTCCCCTTCCCCTTTTCCTTTTTGAATAGGTAATTCTTTTTTTTTTACATCTTTATTGGAGTATAATTGCTTTACAATGGTGTGTTAGTTTCTGCTTTATAACAAAGTGACTCAGTTATACATATGTTCCCATATCTCTTCCCTCTTGCGTCTCCATCCCTCCCACCCTCCCTATCCCACCTCTCTAGGTGGTCACAAACCACAAAGCTGATCTCCCTGTGCTATGCGGCTGCTTCCCACTAGCTAGCTATTTTACGTTTGATAGTGTATATATGTCCATGCCACTCTCTCGCTTTGTCACAGCTTACCCTTCCCCGCCCCCCACATATCCTCAAGTCCATTCTCTACAAGGTCTGTGTCTTTATTCCCGTCTCACCCCTAGGTTCTTCATGACATTTTTTTTTTCTTAGATTCCATATATATGTGTTAGCATATGGTATTTGTCTTTCTCTTTCTGACTTACTTCACTCTATATGACAGATTCTAGGTGCATCCACCTCACTACAAATAACTCAATTTCGTTTCTTTTTATGGCTGAGTAACATTCCATTGTATATATGTGCCACATCTTCTTTATCCATTCATCCGATGATGGACACTTAGGTTGCTTCCATCTCTCCTGGCTATTGCAAATAGAGCTGCAATGAACATTTTGGTACATGACTCTTTTTGAATTATGGTTTTCTCAGGGTATATGCCCAGTAGTGGGATTGCTGGGTCATATGGTAGTTCTATTTGTAGTTTTTTAAGGAACCTCCAGACTGTTCTCCATAGTGGCTGTACCAATTCACATTCCCACCAGCCGTGCAAGAGTGTTCCCTTTTCTCCACACCCTCTCCAGCATTTATTGTTTCTAGATTTTTTGATGATGGCCGTTCTGACTGGTGTGAGATGATATCTCATTGTAGTTTTGATTTGCATTTCTCTAATGATTAATGATGTTGAGCATTCTTTCATGTGTTTGTTGGCAATCTGTATATTTTCTTTGGAGAAATGTCTATTTAGGTCTTCTGCCCATTTGGGGATTGGGTTGTTTGTTTTTTTGTTATTGAGCTGCATGAACTGCTTGTAAATTTCGGAAATTAATCCTCTGTCAGTTGCTTCATTTGCAAATATTTTCTCCCATTCTGAGGGTTGTCTTTTGGTCTTGTTTATGGTTTCCTTTGCTGTGCAAAAGCTTTGAAGTTTCATTAGGTCCCATTTGTTTATTTTTGTTTTTATTTCCATTACTCTAGGAGGTGGGTCAAAAAGGATCTTGCTGTGATTTATGTCATAGAGTGTTCTGCCTATGTTTTCCTCTAAGAGTTTGATAGTTTTCGGCCTTACATTTAGGTCTTTAATCCATTTTGAGCTTATTTTTGTGTATGGTGTTAGGGAGTGTTCTAATCTCATACTTTTACATGTAGCTGTCCAGTTTTCCCAGCACCACTTATTGAAGAGGCTGTCCTTTCTCCACTGTACATTCCTGCCTCCTTTATCAAAGATAAGGTGACCATATGTGCGTGGGTTTATCTCTGGGCTTTCTATCCTGTTCCATTGATCTATATTTCTGTTTTACTGCCAGTACCATACTGTCTTGATTACTGTAGCTTTGTAGTATAGTTTGAAGACAGGGAGCCTGATTCCTCCAGCTCCGTTTTTCATTGTCAAGATTGCTTTGGCTATTCAGGGTCTTCTGTGTTTCCATACAAATTGTGAAATTTTTTGTTCTAGTTCTGTGAAAAATGCCAGTGGTAGTTTGATAGGGATTGCATTGAATCTGTAGATTGCTTTGGGTAGTAGAGTCATTTTCACAATGTTGATTCTTCCAATCCAAGAACATGGTATATCTCTCCATCTATTTGCATCATCTTTAATTTCTTTCATCAGTGTCTTATAATTTTCTGAATACAGGTCTTTTGTCTCCTTAGGTAGGTTTATTCCTAGATATTTTATTCTTTTTGTTGCAATGGTAAATGGGAGTGTTTTCTTGATTTCACTTTCAGATTTTTCATCATTAGTATATAGGAATGCCAGAGATTTCTGTGCATTAATTTTGTATCCTGCTACTTTACCGAATTCATTGATTAGCTCTAGTAGTTTTCTGGTAGCATCTTTAGGATTCTCTATGTATAGTATCATGTCATCTGCAAACAGTGACAGCTTTACTTCTTCTTTTCCAATTTGGATTCCTTTTATTTCCTTTTCTTCACTGATTGCTGTGGCTAAAACTTCCAAAAACTATGTTGAATAAGAGTGGTGAGAGTGGGTAACCTTGTCTTGTTCCTGATCTTAGTGGAAATGCTTTCAGTTTTTCACCATTGAGGACGATGTTGGCTGTGGGTTTGTCATATATGGCCTTTATTATGTGGAGGAAAGTTCCCTCTATGCCTACTTTCTGCAGTGTTTTTATCATAAATGGGTGTTGAATTTTGTCGAAAGCTTTCTTTGCATCTATTGAGATGATCATATGGTTTTTCTCCTTCAATTTGTTAATATGGTGTATCATCGTTGATTGATTTGCATATATTGAAGAATCCTTGCATTCCTGGAATAAACCCCGCTTGTTCATGGTGTGTGATCCTTTTAATGTGCTGTTGGATTCTGTTTGCTAGCATTTTGTTGAGGATTTTTGCATCTACGTTCATCAGTGATATTGGCCTGTAGTTTTCTTTCTTTCTGACATCCTTGTCTGGTTTTGGTATCAGGGTGATGGTGTCCCCACAGAATGAGTTTGGGAGTGTTCCTCCCTCTGCTATATTTTGGAAGAGTTTGAGAAGGATAGGCATTAGCTCTTCTCTAAATGTTTTTTTTGGGGTTCTTTTTGTTTTTTTTTTTTTTGCAATACGCAGGCCTCTCACTCTTGTGGCCTCTCCCATTGTGGAGCACAGGCTCCGGACGTGCAGGCTCAGCGGCCATGGCTCACGGGCCTAGCCGCTCCGCGGCATATGGGATCTTCCCGGATCGGGGCACGAACCGTGTCCCCTGCATCGGCAGGCGGACTCTCAACCACTGCGCCACCAGGGAAGCCCTTCTCTAAATGTTTGATAGAATTCACCTGTGAAGCCATCCTGTCCTGGGCTTTTTGTTTGTTGGAAGATTTTTAATCACAGTTTCAATTTCAGTGCTTGTGATTGGTCTGTTCATATTTTCTATTTCTTCCTGATTCAGTCTTGGCAGGTTGTGCATTTCTAAGAATTTGTCCATTTCTTCTAGGTTGTCCATTTTATTGGCATAGAGTTGCTTGTAGTAATCTCTCATGATCTTTTGTATTTCTGCAGTGTCAGTTGTTACTTCTCCTTTTTCATTTCTAATTCTATTGATTTGAGTCTTCTCCCTTTTTTTCTTGGTGAATCTGGCTAATGGTTTATCAATTTTGTTTATCTTCTCAAAGAACCAGCTTTTAGTTTTATTGATCTTTGCTATCATTTCCTTCATTTCTTTTTCATTTATTTCTGATCTGATTTTTATGATTTCTTTCCTTCTGTTAACTTTGGGGTTTTTTGTTCTTCTTTCTCTAATTGCTTTAGGTACAAAGTCAGGTTGTTTATTCGAGGTGTTTCCTGTTTCTTAAGGTAGGATTGTATTGCTATAAACTTCCCTCTTAGTACTGCTTTTGCTGCATCCCATAGGTTTTGGGTCGTCGTGTCTTCATTGTCATTTGTTTCTAGGTATTTTTTTGATTTCCTCTTTGATTTCTTCAGTGATCTCTTCGTTATTAAGTAGTGTATTGTTTAGCCTTCATGTGTTTGTGTTTTTCACATATCTTTTCCTGTAATTGATATCTAGTCTCATAGCGTTGTGGTTGGAAAAGATGATTGATGCAATTTCAATTTTCTTAAATTTACCAAGGCTTGATTTGTGACCCAAGATATGATGTATCCTGGAGAATGTTCCATGAGCACTTGAGAAAAATGTGTATTCTGTTGTTTTTGGATGGAATGTACTATAAATATCAATTAAGTCCATCTTGTTTAAGGTATCATTTAAAGCTTGTGTTTCCTTATTTATTTTCATTTTGGATGATCTGTCCACTGGTGAAAGTGGGGTGTTAAAGTCCCCTACTATGAATGTGGTACTGTCGATTTCCCCTTTTATGGCTATTAGTATTTGCCTTATGTATTGAGGTGCTCCTATGTTGGGTGCATAAATATTTACAATTGTTATATCTTCTTCTTGATCGATCCCTTGATCATTAGGTAGTGTCCTTCTTTGTCTCTTGTAATAGTCTTTATTTTAAAGTCTATTTTGTCTGATATGAGAATTGCTACTCCAGCTTTCTTTTGGTTTCCATTTGCATGGAATATCTTTTTCCATGCCCTCACTTTCAGTCTGTATGTGTCCCTAGGTCTGAAGTGGGTCTTTTGTAGACTGCATATATATGGGTGTTGTTTTTGTATCCATTCAGCCAGTCTGTGTCTTTTGGTGGGAGCATTTAATCCATTTACATTTAAGGTAGTTATCGATATGCATGTTCCTGTTCCCATTTTCTTAATTGTTTTGGGTTTGTTATTGTAGGTCTTTTCCTTCTCTTGTGTTTCTTGCCTAGAGAAGTTCCTTAACATTTGTTGTAAAGCTGGTTTGGTGGTGCTGAACTCTCTCAGCTTTTGCTTGTCAGTAAAGGTTTTAATTTCTCCATCAAATCTGAATGAGATCCTTGCTGGGTGGAGTAATCTTGGTTGTAGGTTTTTCTCCTTCATCACTTTAAATATGTCCTGCCACTCCCTTCTGGCTTGCAGAGTTTCTGCTGAAAGATCAGCTGTTAATCTTATGGGGATTCCCTTGTGTGTTACTTGTTGTTTTTCACTTGCTGATTTTAATATGTTTTCTTTGTATTTAATTTTTGACAGTTTGATTAGTATGTGTCGTGGCGTGTTTCTCCTTCGATTTATCCTGTATGGGACTCTCTGTGCTTCCTGGACTTGATTAACTATTTCCTTTCCCATATTAGGGAAGTTTTCAAGTATAATCTCTTCAAATATTTTCTCAGTCCCTTTCTTTTTCTCTTCTTCTTCTGAGACCCCTATAATTCGAATGTTGGTGCATTTAATGTTGTCCCAGAGGTCTCTGAGACTGTCCTCAGCTCTTTTCATTCTGTTTTCTTTATTCTACTCTGCAGTAGTTATTTCCACTGTTTTATCTTCCAGGTCACTTATCCGTTCTTCTGCCTCAGTTATTCTGCTATTGATCCCTTCTTGAATATTTTTAATTTCATTTATTGTGTTGTTCATCATTGCTTGTTTCCTCTTTAGTTCTTCTTAGTCCTTATTAAATGTTTCTTTCATTTTCTCTATTCTGTTTCCAAGATTTTGGATCATCTTTACTATCATTATTCTGAATTCTGCCTATTTCCTCTTCATTGGTTAGGTCTGGTGGGTTTTTATCTTGCTCCTTCATCTGCTGTGTGTTTTTCTGTCTTCTCATTTTGCTTATCTTACTGTGTTTGGGTGCGTCCTTTTGTAGGCTGCAGGTTTGTGTTTGGTGTCTGTCCCCAGTGGCTAAAGTTGGTTCAGTGGGTTGTGTAGGCTTCCTGGTGTAGGGGACCTAGTGCCTGTGTTCTGGTGGATGAGGCTGGATCTTGTCTTTCTGGTGGGCAGGTCCCCGTCTGGTGGTGTGTTTTGGGGTGTCTGTGGCTTTATTATGATTTTAGGCAGCCTCTCTGCTAATGGGTGGGGTTGTGTTCCTGTCTTGCTGGTTGTTTGGCATAGGGTGTCCAGCACTGTAGCTTGCTGGTCGTTGAGTAAAGCTGGGTGTTCGTTTTGAGATGGAGATATCTGGGATATTTTTGCCGTTTGATACTACGTGGAGCTGGGAGGTCTCTTGTAGACCAGTGTCCTGAAGTTGGCTCTCCCACCTCAGAGGCACAGCACTGACTCCTGGCTGCAGCACCAAGAGCCTTTCATCCACATGGCTCAGAGTAAAAGGGAGAAAAAGTAGAAAGAAAGGAAGAGAGAGAGAGAGGAAGGGAGGGAGGGAGGAAGGAAGAAAGAAAGAAAGAGGCTAAAATAAAATAACAAAATAAAATAGTTATTAAAATAAAAACTAATTATTGAGAAAAAATTTTTTTTAAGTAAAACAAAAAAAACGGACAGACAGAACCCTAGGACAAATGGTGAAAGCAAAGCTGTACAGACAAAATCTCACACAGAAGCATACACATACACACAAAAAGAGGAAAAGGGGAAAAAATAATAAATCTTGCTCTCAAAGTCCACCTCCTCAATTTGGGATGATTCGTTGTCTATTCAGGTATTCCACAGATGCAGGGTACATCAAGTTGTTTGTGGAGCTTTAATCCGCTGCTTCTGAGGCTCCTGGGAGAGATTTCCCTTTCTCTTCTTTGTTCTCAGAGCTTCCGGGGCTCAGCTTTGGATTTGGCCCCGCCTCTGCGTGTAGGTCGCCGGAGGGCGTCTGTTCTTCGTTGAGACAGGACGGGGTTAAAGGAGCAGCTGCTGCTTCGGGGACTCTGCTCACTCAGGCCGGGGGGAGGGAGGCGTATGGAGTGCGGGGCGAGCCTGCAGCAGCAGAGGCCGGCATGACGTTGCACCAGCCTGAGGCGTGCCGTGCTGCGTTCTCCCGGGGAAGTTGTCCCTGGATCACGGGACCCTGGCAGTGGCGGGCTGCACAGGCTCCCGGAAGGGGGGTGCGGATAGTGACTTGTTCTCGCACACAGGCTTCTTGGTGGCGGCAGCAGCAGCTTTAGCGTCCCATGCCCGTCTCTGGGGTCCGCGCTGTTAGTAGCCACGGCTCGCGCCCATCTCTGGAGCTCCTTTAAGCAGCGCTTTTAATCCCCTCTCCTCGCGCACCAGGAAACAAAGAGGGAAGAAAAAGTCTCTTGCGTCTTTGGCAGGTCCAAACTTTTCCCCGGACTCCCTCCCAGGTAGCCTAGCCGTGGCGCACTAACCTCTTCAGGCTATGTTCATTCCTCCAGTCCTCTCCCTGGGCTCGACCGATGCCCAAGCCTTAGCTCCCAGCCCCGCCCGCCCCGACGGGTGAGCAGACCAGCCTCTCGGGCTGCTGAGTGCTGGTCGGCACCGATCCTCTGTGCGGGAATCTCTCCGCTTTGGCTTCCACACCCCTGTTGCTGTGCTCTCCTCCACGGCTCTGAAGCTTCCCCCCTCCGCCGCCCGCAGTCTCTGCCTGCGAAGGGGCTTCCTAGTGTGTGGAAACCTTTCCTCCTTCACTGCTCCCTCCCACTGGTGCAGGTCCCGTCCCTATTCTTTTGTTTCTGTTTTTCCTTTTTTCTTTTGCCCTACCCAGGTACGTGGGGAGTTTCTTGCCTTTTGGGAGGTCTGAGGTCTTCTGCCAGCGTTCAGTGGGTGTTCTGTAGGAGTTGTTCCGGTAATTCTTTCATGTGGTATTTACATCAGGAAATCTTGTTTCCACCTCTACCTCTTTACATCCAGTTTCCCCTGTACCTTTTAGGTAACTATTTTTATTTGGGTGGGTGTGTGTGTTTTCTGGGTTTCTTCATGTAGCAAGAAGAAAATAGAAAGATATATTCTTATTTCTCCACTCCTCTTCATACACACAAGGTATCATACTGTATATATCATTGTGTATTTTGCTTTTAATGTTTATGTAGGCTATCCTGGAAATTTTCCATTTCCACGTATAGCATGCTTAAATATTCTTTTTTATAGCTATAGATTCCATTGTATAGATGTACTATAGTTTACCAGTTAAATTATGGTATACCAAAAGTAGGCTTCCTTGATCAAAGAGAAATTTACATTTGTAATTTTGATAAGAAACTTTCAAATTTTGCTTCACAGGTTTTGCTTAGTCTTGCACTGTTATCAGCAGTGTATGAGATGCCTGTTTACCATAGCCTCATCAACAGAGTATGTTGTCAAACTTTTGTATTTTTGCCAATGTGATAAATGAAAGATATTTTGGCAAGTTTGAGTTTGCTTTTCTCTGAGGTTGAACACCTTTTCATAAGTTAGAAGGCCGTTTATATTTTGTTTTCCTGAACTGTCTTTCATGTCCCGTTGATCCTGATCTCGATTTTTCAGGAGCTCTTTATATATCATGAAGATTATATGCCTCTTATATAAGTTGCAAATATTTTTTTCCCAGTTTGCATTTGTCTTTTGACTTTGCTTATATAGTCATCCCTCAGTATCTACAGGGGATTGGTTCCAGGACCCCCTAAGGATACCAAAATCCTTAGATGCTCAAGTGCCTTATATAAAATGGCATAGTATTTGCATATAACCTATGCACATACTCCTGTATACTTTAAATCATCTCTAGGTTACTTAGAGTAGGAAAATTTAAGTTTTGCTTTTTTGGAACTTTCTGGAATTTTTTTCTGAATATTTTTGATCCTCAGTTGGTTGAATCCACGGATGTGGCACCCACGATATGGAGGGCTGACTGTAGTATGTTGTGTGTGTTTTGCCATCTAAAAAGTTCTTAGTTATGTGTAGGTGAATTTAACATTTTTCTTTTATGGTTTCCAGACTTTGCATCATAGATTTATAAGGCTTCTTCACTTGAGGTTATAAAGGAGCTTGCCATGTGTTTCTTTCAGTTCTTTTATGGTTTGTCCCCTCCTTCCTTCAACATTTAAATATTTGATCCTTTTGGAATTTACCCTAGTGTACAGTATGTAGTATGGGTGAACCTTTTTTTCCTAGATTGGTTCCAGTAGTTCCAACATCAGTTATTTAAAAGTTCATCTTTATCCTGTTTCAGATGCTGCCTTTATTTTATTTTGATTTTCTTTATGTGTTGGAGTCTGCTTTGGTCTTTCTGTTTTATTCTGTTGGTGTGTCAGTCTGTTGAACAGGTATCATGAAGGAACAGAAATCAGCCTACAGAAGTGAATGAAGGACTGATAGGTGACTTTCCCTTGGTGATAAGAGTGGAAAACCAAATTTTTGCCTACTGATGAAACATATATACACCTTGGAATCAACCTGTTCAGAGAAGCATAAGGGAGCATAGCTATATTAGAAGATGGCATTACAGGAGTGCATGAGGGGAATTACCAAAGGAACTGAAAGGTTGATAGCCCCAACCCATTGATGACCTCGTATGCCATATTAAGGAATTTGAATTTTGTCCTATAAATAACTGGAAAATTTTGAGAAGACTAATGAAATGTAAGGTTATACCTTAGAATGGGATTCTAAATCTGAGTTCAGTGGACTCCTCAGCAGTCCATAATGGGCTTGAAATTTTATGTTCCAGAGAGAGTATCTAAGGCTTTCATCAGGTTCTCAGAAGTATTTGACACGCACACATGTTAAGAATACCTTCTTTAGAAAGATTTCACTGATAACATGGGGATAGGATAGATTGGATGGGGTTTAAAACTAAAGATAGGGTTGTCAATCAAGAAGTTTTTGGTTTAGAGTAGGCAGAATATGAGTTGCAGAGGGAAAAAGTAAGCTTTCCCTTCTGTTCATTATTTCTGGAAGGTATGGCCAGTTCTCACGATTTGCAATAGTTATGTTCTATACATTCCCTGCAAACACTGAATTAGTGAATACTGAACCATTGCTCCTAGGAGAAATGCAGGATTACTGTTATAAATGAGCCAAAGATGGCCTCTGTATATTGGCCCCTAGAATGGACTGGGGTCCATTAGCTTAAAAGTCACCTGGCACTTGTCTACAGTATGAGAGCTAGAAAAAGAAGGCAGTGTCACCTTGATTAACCTCAGCTGGGAAAGTATGCCTTGAGCAACTCAAATTTTTCAGTCCTCTGTGCCTGTCTGCAAAAGCACTGCAAGTATTGATTTTGGGGTTACAAATAAATTTTAGCAAACAAACAAATTTGCAAATGCAGAGTCTATGAATAAAGAGGATCAACTGTACCAATCCAGTCTCTTGAATATTTCCAATGATGAACCTACTCCCTCATGGTAAACTTTTCCCTTGCTGGATAGTTTTAACGGTTATATTGAGCTAAAATCTGCCTCCTGTGTTTTCTAATCTTAGGTTCTAATTTGGCTTTCTCGATTGTTCCCCTTCAATATACTGTTTAGATTCATCTGTCTTATATTCATTTTCACTCCATTTTTCCCCCTCTAGCATAAGTTTCCCAATTTCTTTGGAAACCTTTGGTTTGCTGAGTACTTTAGTGATTTAAAAGAATGAAACCTTTAATTTTGTTATTAACATTTCCTCTGTCTGCACTCCCCTCCCCCCATAAAGACTGACCAACCTGAACTCCCACTGCTTCACTTTAGTCTACACTGTGTTTGTCAGTCCTTTTTCAGTTTTAAATTATTCGGATTAATATCTGGGGAGATGGGTCGCTGGCAGAAAAGGCCAGGATAGAGATAACTTCAAATATACAGAAAGATTCTTATCTCTATTTTCAGTGCCTCTTTTCTCCCCGCTCCTAATGTCATCTCTACTTCTCCTTAGGTTAGCTTCATTCTGTAGCCAGGTTTTCTGAGTGTACTAGGGAAGATGGCCATTAGGGACTCCAGATTTCTATCCTTTTGGAACACTTTAACTACAGTAGAAACAGAAACTTCTCTCAACCAGTGTCCATCTGTCAGTTAAGGAAAGAACTCTGGTGCTGTTTGGGTCATATATCTAGCCCTGGATTAGGGATATGGGAAACTGATTAGCCGGCTTATGTCATGTGTAGCCAGAAAAGTAGTGACCCTTGTGATTGATGGCCTCTCCAGAACCATGTGGTTTTTAGGGAGGGGTGGATTCCCAGAGGAAATAGGAGTGCCAAACAACTAAACAGCAGATATCAACTATACACATTAAGACAGGTATTTTCTTCTGCTATGTTTAGGATCAGTAAGACATCTCTTAGGGACCATCATTATGATTGAAGGATTAAGAGTTTTCAGCTTTGAACAATGTTGGATCAAAATTGATTTTGCTTTAAATGTTGACATCTATTATTTCTCAGCAGTGAGCACATAAGGATCTGTAGTATTTTCTGTTCTTTTATATGTTTAAGATATTTTGTAATTTTAATAAAAAACTAAAAATTAATTTTGCTTTGATTTAAGTTGGTGAGTAATAATAGATACTTGAGTCATAATTTCCCATTAATATTAAGTTAGTGAAATAATTTTCTGACACAGTAATCCATATGACATTTTAAAGGTGTTATAAAGGTAAATTATTGGGTTTTTTCAATGATGTGGAAAATATATAATTTATTTCCTTTACCTCATATCATATGTTTATGATACCATAGGTACCTGCAAGGTGTGGAGTTACAGTCCGGGACAGCCTAAAGAAAGCACTGATGATGAGAGGTCTAATCCCAGAGTGCTGTGCTGTTTACAGAATTCAGGATGGGTATGGTTTGTATGTGATGTGAAACTTTGTTTAAAAAAGGAAAAAAAAACCTCAGACATGAAATTTTGGGGTTTTCTATAAGATCTTTACCCAGACCTAGGGTATTGAAAATCAGCTTCAGGAAAAAAATATTAATACTAAGTTAATTAGCCTAAAGAAATCTTGTAGGCCCTTTGAGGAGTTAACATTAGATAATTTCTTGTGATGATAGTGTTTGTTTCTCTGATCAAATGACTTTGTTTAGAGTTTGAGATTCTTAAAATTTTTGAACTATTTTTTTATGTGTCTTATTTGAATAATGGACTCTTTCCCAGTCCTTTATTTTTAATATAAACTCATAGTTTCACAAAAGACTTACCAAAATTAACATTTTATATTGAATTATTTTTCAGAAAGCATCTAAAATTTTGCCATGAGCCCCCCAACCCCAATTTTGAGTCCTGTTTTTTTAAAACAAAAAAAAAGTCTCCTTTTTGGGGCATATTGTCCCTTGAGTACTCTTTTTCTTTGAATGGGTACGTAAATCTGTACCTGTGATTTCTTTTTTTTTTTGGACCCCAGGAACAATCCATTTTCTGCTGTTGTAGGTCTTTTCTGGAGCTGACTTGAAGAAAAGAGTACATCTCTTTACCCTGCTGTTTGTCCAAGAGTGATACATTTATTTGGGGTAAACTTAAAAATTAATTTATTGCCATTTAAATTTCTAACGATGGAAGACCAGGGAGCCAAAACTCCCTCACCATTACTAGCCCCTCAATAACCAATTTTCATATCTTCAGCATGAGGTTTATGAAGATCTTTAGGTATGATAACCAAGAAAGGATGTGTCTACACTTTTCAGAGAGAAGAAACCAATTGGCTGGGACACTGATATTTCCTGGCTTACTGGAGAGGAATTGCATGTAGAAGTGTTGGAGAATGTTCCACTTACAACACACAACTTTGTATGTACTTTTATATTTTTTTTAATGTCAAAAATCTTCAAGTTCTTGTGAATGAATTTTTATGTAGAGAATATGAAGTATGGATGAATAATTTTGACATTGATATTTTACCTAAGTTGAAAATCAGTTCTGTTATTTAAAAAAACAACACATATTTAAAGAGTTTTGTTTTAATCATTATACTTTATTTTTAATTTAAAAAGTAATAACATATATGTATGTATATAATTGACTAACTTTGTTGTACACCTGAAACTAACACAACATTGTAAATCAACTATATTTCAATTAAAAAAATTCAAAAAAAAAGTAATAGATACTCATTATTGAAAGAAAACTCTTAAAAATTTGAGTGGTACGAAAGTATATCAAGTAAAAACGTGAAAGTACCCTACCAGAGGTAAACAGTTGTTAATTGATTATTGTGTATTCTTCCAAAGTCTTTCTATATATAAAACATGTGTCTGTGAACCCAAAGTTTTCTCCTTTCTTTTTTTTCTCCCTTCCCTTTCCTTCATTATTTTCCATTTTTTCCTTTTATTAAAACTAAAAAATGGAATCATGTTTTGTATGATATTCTTCTTTTTTTTTTTTTTTTACGTTAAACGAAGCATCATGGGCATCTTTCCATGTCAGTACACCTAGCTTTATAATGATTGCATAATAGTCCATAAGAATATAAATTCAGTATATTTAACCATCCCTCTTAACAGACATTTAAGTTTTTAAGAAATCTGTTACATATATGGTAAATAGACTCTTTCTGCATACATCTTGACACACTTGTGTAAATGTTTCTGAAAGATAGACTAATGGAAGTGGAATAGCTTTCCTTGAGGACTGAAGAAAGATAGATGTTAAAGCTCTCCTTCAATACTTCTCCCTTTATCTGGTTTTGCATTTGCCAGAACCTAGCCTAAGCTAAGTGTCACCAGCATGAGGCCTGGAACAGTGGAACCTCTCTACCTCAGAGATAAGGTAGAGGGTACAGTTCCAGAGCTTGAGAACCTGTCCTCTAAAAGAGTAGGCAGGAGCCAAGATTAGAGTGATCTATAAGGCAGGAATGCACTTCTTACTTTTCTATATATGGACTTTGGACCACAGTTTAGTTTTCTAGATGGATAGTTATTGCTACCCTTTTGGCATCAAGTGTTTTCCCTTGTGCCTTGTTGATTAGTACAGCTGGGCTCTTTCGATTTCCTGGGGGGTGTTAGTGTTTTGGAGGCTCCATTAGCGGTGAATAATGAGATCAGGTTTGTGCTTCAATAGATAAGGTATCTTTTGGACGAGTGTAAGATACACCTGATGCCAATCAGATTTACTATGTGGCAGATAGTTTTATAATGATGAGATAAGGAGTTCACTACTATTGACTTTTTTTTTTAAACCTGGAGAATTTTGAGAGGATAAATCTTAAGATTTTTTATTTAAGTTTTTAGGAATTAAAAATAAGTACTCTTATTCTTCTTAATTAGAAATTGGATATGAGGAGGTAAAAGAAGATCTAAGTTACTAACCTTAAGCAGTGCAGGAAGGTCCTTGCCACAAGAGGGTAATGAAAGCAAACTGCAGGTTAGTTGCAGAGTATGGAAATCTTCACAACACAGTTGGAGAGCTGCCAGTTACTATTTGTTGAGATCTTTTCATTTGCCAGTATTTTGTCTGATCTGAGGATATAACAATTAATAAGAAAACAGTATCCCTGCCTTAGAGTAGAGAGAGACAGATCATTTAATTAAAAATTTTCATAAGCACTCTTAATTACTGTGTATGTTTAAAGTGCTATAGATACACAGAGTAGAGATTCCTAACCTGGCCTTTGAGGAGTCAGGAAGTTTTCCCAAAGGAAGAAATATGAAAGCTGTGGCCTGATGGATGAGGGAAGAGTACTCTGGACAGGGACTTCCCAGGTGGCGCAGTGGTTAAGAATCTGCCTGCCAATACAGGGGACACGGGTTTGAGCCCTGGTCCAGGAAGATCCCACATGCTGCGGAGCAGCTAAGCCCGTGCACAACTACTGAGCCTGTGCTCTTGAGCCCGCACTCTGCAGCAAGAGAAGCCTGCGCACTGCAACGAAGAGTAACCCCCGCTCGCCACAACTAGAGAAAGCTCATGTGCAGCAACGAAGACCCAAAACAGCCATAAATAAATAAATAAATATTTTAAAAAACCACAAGAGTACTCTAGACAGAGGGAACAGCAAGAAAGCATGTTACCTTTTCAGTTTTGAAAGAAGTTCAGAATGGATGATGCAAAGTTGGAGAGGGGGCTGTTAGAGTGTAGCGTGTATATGGGTGGAGTAAGCTTATGAGAGTCCTTGTAAGCTATGTTAAAGATTCAGACTTTTCCCTAAAATCATTGGAAATTTAATGATTTTAATAGGCAGGGCAGCAGTGTGATTAGATTTGTGTTTTGGAATGATTGCTCTTAGTGTCATAGAGAGGCAAGACTAAGCCTGTGTTCTGCTTAGAAAGGGAAAGAAATCCTCTCTCTGCTTCTCTGGGCTGGTTTTTGTTGACTACTGGAGGAAGGCTGATTATGCCTCCTGGTTTCATAGTCTGTTATAAAAGCGATTCCTTCAGTATATACGTGCATCCCAGGAATCCTTGGGAACTGGCAGGGGGCAGGGAAGGTAGAGAAACAAGATTAAAAACAGATGCTATGTGTCCAGACCTTCCCATTTTCTATAGGCACTAAAGTTAATGTCTTCCCTCAGCCCCACACCTTACAAATTAATGCGTGCAAATTACCTGTTCTATGGCCCCCACGAGTTTACCATCCATGTCTTGAATTCCAAAATAAGCATAATTTGTGGCCCAAAAGAAAAGATATACCTTCCTGTACCCACCTTTATTGACAAAGGTATATTCACAGATAGAGGTATATGTCAGTTACTCAATTTATGCTCAAATGCATACCCACATTTTCTCCTGCTCAGGTGTTTTTCTCTCCTTTCTGTTTTCCTCCCTCCTGCCCTCCTTCCTTTTCTCTCTTTTTTCCCCCTTCCTTTACATACAGAAACAACCAGTTACACATAGTTTTCACATATAAGTCAGTGACAGGAAGAAAGACTGCAACTGAGTAGATTAAAGAAGGAAGAGAAATTAGGGCTTCATGAAAGTCTGCAGATTATTAGGCGATTGAGAGTATGAGTAGTTAGCAAAAAGGATAAAGTGACTATAAAATGCTGATTCCTGTGAATACATTTTGTATTTTTCTGTGCTCTAATTTCCAGAGATTATGCTAGCAATATAAAAAGATGCTTGCTTTAGTAAATAGTAGACACATAAATATTAAAGATTTTCTAATTGCTTTTATATCCAGAGACAAATGGAAAAGGAACAAAGCTAAAAACAGTCAGTTGCTTTTTTATATCCCCTAGAAAGTGATACATAGACAAAAAGGTGAAGAAAACAAGAGCTACTCTTAAAACTATCTAAATGTTCTCAAAAAGCCAGAATGAATGATGTGCCAAGATAACATTTTCTTGATGAAGTATTATTTTTAATAACATTTTATCATGTTAAATATGTGTTTATTGAAAAGAGTTTGATAAAGTGGGTGTTGAAATCAATTTAGTGGATCATGAAAAGCATTTACATGCAGTAGAATGGATTAGAAAATTCTGATATGCATTATGTATAGTTAGGGTAATATTATTATATGAATACAGGTGTGTCCTGGATCATGATGTGTTTTTCTTACTATTGTAATGTGTGATTAATGCTGTCTGAAAAACTGAGATGAATTGAGAATATACAGCAAAGAACAAAAGACAAAATAGAGTCACCCATGCTCTCGTCACTCTCAAATAGCCATTGTTAACATTTTGTTATTTGTTTATCCTTTTTATGTTTTCTGCTTCTTATATATACAAACCAAACAGTTTTAAACAATTTCTGGTTTTGTTCGTTATCAAGATAGAGCTTCTCTGGCACAGTTCTGTTTATGTGACCCATGTTTGGCTTCTGACATGGAGTTCTTACACGTTGCCTTTTAAGTTTCACACAGAGGAATGTTCACAGATCCATTTAGGTCTTCTAATCCTCTAACAAACTGATAGTTTGTTAAAAGTAGTTCTTACCTTCTTTTAGGTGATTTTCCTTTTCCTTGTCCTAAGTTAGCAAGTTCAGGTAGGGTTGATCTGATTTTCATATAATTATAAACTAGTTTTTTCGTTTATAAATTCTTTTTTACATTTTAATCAAAGTATATTACATTTTAATCAAATGTATATAGTTTTTAAGATAGTGCAGACGGGTTTACAAAAAAAATCACCTGTTGCCCTATCCCTTGTTAGCCTCTAATGCCACTCTCCAGAGGAAATCATTCTTTTTTTTTTTTTTTTATTAGGTCCCACTTGTTTATTTTTGTTTTTATTTCCATTACTCTAGGAGGTGGATCAAAAAAGATATTGCTGTGATTTATGTCAAAGAGTGTTCTTCCTGTTTTTCCTCTACGAGTTTTATAGTGTCCAGTCTTACATTTAGGTCTCTAATCCATTTTGAGTTTATTTTTGTGTATGATGTTAGGGAGTGTTCTGACTTCATTCTTTTACATGTAGCTGTCCAGTTTTCCCAGCACCACTTATTGAAGAGACTGTCTTTTCTCCATTGTATATCCTTGCCTCCTTTGTCATAGATTAGTTGACCGTAGGTGCGTGGGTTTATCTCTGGGCTTTCTATCCTATTCCACTGATCTATATTTCTGTTTTTGTGCCAGTACCGTGTTGTCTTGATTACTGTAGCTTTGTAGTATAGTCTGAAGTCAGGGAGTCTCATTCCTCCAGCTCCATTTTTTCCCTCAAAACCGCTTTGGCTATTCAGGGTCTTTTGTGTCTCCATACAAATTTTAATATTTTTTGTTCTGGTTCTGTAAAAAATGCCATTGGTAATTTGATAGGGATTACATTGAATCTGTAGATTGCTTTGGGTAGTATAGTCATTTTCACAATATTGATTCTTCCAGTCCAAGAACATGGTGTATCTCTCCATCTGTTGGTATCATCTTTAATTTCTTTCATGAGTGTCTTATAGTTTTCTGCATACAGGTCTTTTGTCTCCCTGGGTAGGGTTATTCTTAGGTATTTTATTCTTTTTGTTGCAATGGTAAATGGAAGAGTTTCCTTAATTTCTCTTTCAGATTTTTCATCATTAGTGTACAGGAATGCAAGAGATTTCTGTACATTAATTTTGTATCCTGCAACTTTACCAAATTCATTGAATAGCTGTATTAGTTTTCTGATGGCATCTTTAGGATTCTCTATGTATAGTATCATGTCATCTGCAAACAGTGACAGTTTTACTTCTTCTTTTCCAATTTGTATTCCTTTTATTTCTTTTTCTTCTCTGATTGCCGTGGCTAGGACTTCCAAAACTATGCTGAATAATAGTGGTGAGAGTGGACATCCTTGTCTTGTTCCTGATCTTAGTGGAAATGCTTTCAGTTTTTCACCATTGAGAATGATGTTTGCTGTGGGTTTGTGGTATATGGCCTTTATTACGTTGAGGTAGGTTCCCTCTATGCCCACTTTCTGGAGAGTTTTTATCATAAACGGGTGTTGAATTTTGTCAAAAGCTTTTTCTGCATCTAATGAGATGATCATATGGTTTTTATTCTTCAGTTTGTTAATGTGGTGTATCACATTGATTGATTTGCATATATTGAAGAATCCTTGCATCCCTGGGATAAATCCCACTTGATCATGGTATATGATCCTTTTAATGTGTTGTTGGGTTCTGTTTGCTAGTATTTTGTTGAGGATTTTTGCATCTATATTCATCAGTGATATTGGTCTGTAATTTTCTTTTTTTGTAGTATCTTTGTCTGGTTTTGGTATCAGGGTGATAGTGGCCTCATAGAATGAGTTTGGGAGTATTCCTTTGCAGTTTTTTGGAAGAGTTTGAGAAGGATGGGTGTTAGCTCTTCTCTAAATGTTTGATAGAATTCACCTGTGAAGCCATCTGGTCCTGGGCTTCTGTTTGTTGGAAGATTTTTAATCACAGTTTCAATTTCATTACTTGTGATTGGTCTGTTCATATTTTCTATTTCTTCCTGGTTCAGTCTTGGAAGGTTGGAAGGTTATACCTTTCTAAGAATTTGTCCATTTCTTCCAGGTCGTCCATTTTAATGGCATAGCGTTGCTTGTAGTAGTCTCTTAGGATGCTTGGTATTTCTGCGGTGTCTGCTGTAACTTCTTTTTCATTTCTAATTTTATTGATTTGAGTCCTCTCCCTCTTTTTCTTGAAGAGTCTGGCTAATGGTTTATCAGTTTTGTTTATCTTCTCAAAGAACCAGCTTTTAGTTTTATTGATCTTTGCTATTGTTTTCTTTGTTTCTGTTTCATCTATTTCTGCTCTGACCTTTATGATTTCTTTCCTTCTGCTAACTTTGGGTTTTGTTTGTTCTTCTTTCTCTAGTTCCTTTAGGTGTAAGGTTAGATTGTTTATTTGAGATTTTTCTTGTTTCTTGAGGTAGACTTGTATAACTGTAAACTTCCCTCTTAGAACTGCTTTTGCTGCATCCCATAGGTTTTGGATTGTCGTGTTTTCATTGTCATTTGTCTCTAGGTATTTTTGGATTTCCTCTTGGATTTCTTCAGTGATCTCTTGGTTATTTAGTAACGTATAGTTTAGCCTCCATGTGTTTGTGTTTTTTACTTTTTTTTCCCTGTAATTCATTTCTAATCTCGTAGTGTTATAGTCAGAAAAGGTGCTTGATATGATTTCAATTTTCTTAAATTTACTAAGGCTTGATTTGTGACCCAAGATGTGGTCTACCCTTTAGAATGTTCTTTGCTCACTTGAGAAGAAAGTGTAATCTGCTGTTTTTCGATGGAATGTCCTATAAATATTAATTAAATCCATCTGGTCTGTTGTGTCATTTAAAGCTTCTGTTCCCTTATTAGTTGTCATTTTGGATGATCTGTCCATTGGTGTAAGTGAGGTGTTAAAGTCCCCCACTATTATTGTGTTACTGTCGATTTCCTCTTTTATAGCTGTTAGCAGTTACCTTATGTATTGAGGTGCCCTTATGTTGGGTGCATATATATTTATAATTGTTATATCTTCTTCTTGCATTGATCCATTGATCACTATTTAGTGTCCTTTCTTGTCTATTGTAACATTCTATATTTTAAAGTCTATTTTATCTGATATGATTATTGCTACTCCAGCTTTCTTTTGATTTCCATTTGCATGGAATATCTTTTTCCATCCCCTCACTTTCAGTCTGAATGTGTTCCTAGTTCTGAAGTGGGTCTCCTGTAGACAGCACATATATGGGTCTTGTTTTTGTATCCATTCAGTAAGCCTGTGTCTTTTGGTTGGAGCATTTAATCCATTCACGTTTCAGGTCTTTATTGATATGTATGCTCCTATTACCATTTTCTTAATTGTTTTGGGTTTGTTTTTGTAGGTCCTTGTCTTCTCTTGTGTTTCCCACTTAGAGAAGTTCCTTTAGCATTTGTTGTAGAACTGGTTTGGTGGTGCTGAATTCTCTTAGCTTTTGCTTGTCTGTAAAGCTTTTGATTTCTCCATCGAATCTGAATGAGATTCTTGCCATGTACAGTAATCTTCGTTGTAGATTCTTCCCTTTCATCATTTTAAGTATATCATGCCGCTCCCTTCTGACTTGTAGAGTTGCTGCTGAGAAATCAGCTGTTAACCTTGTGGGAGTTCCCTTGTATGTTATTTGTCTTTTTTCCCTTGCTGCTTTCAATAATTTTTCTTTGTCTTTAATTTTTGCCAATTTGATTACTATGTGTCTTGGCGTGTTTCTCCCTGGGTTTATCCTGTATGGGACTTGCTGTGCTTCATGGACTTGGGTGGCTATTTCCTTTCCCATGTTAGGGAAGTTTTCGACTATAATCTCTTCAAATATTTTCTCTGGTCCTTTCTCTCTCTCTTCTCCTTCTGGGACCTTTATAATGTGAATGTTGTTGCGTTTAATGTTGTCCCGGAGGTCTCTTAGGCTGTCTTCATTTCTTTTCATTCTTTTTTCTTTATTCTGTTCTGCAGCAGTGAATTCCACCATTCTGTATTCCAGGTTACTTATACGTTCTTCTGCCTCAGTTATTCTGCTATTGATTCCTGCTAGTGTATTTTCCATTTCAGTTATTGTATTGTTCGTCTCTGTTTGTTTGTTCTTTAATTCTTCTACGTCTTTGTTAAACATTTTTTACATCTTCTCAATCTTTACCTCCATTCTTTTTCTGAGGTCCTGGGTCATCTTCACTATCATTCTGAATTCTTTTTCTGGAAGGTTGCCTATGTCTACTTCATTTAGTTGTTTTTCTGGGGTCTTATCTTGTTCCTTCATCTGGTGCATAGCCCTCTGCCTTTTCATCTTGTCTGTCTTTCTGTGAATGTGGTTTTTGTTCCACAGGCTACAGGATTGTAGTTCTTCTTACTTCTGCTGTCTGCCCTCTAGTGGATGAGGCTATCTGAGAGGAAATCATTCTTAACTTTCAATGGTTTCTGTTTTAAGCTCTTCTTGTGATTATTTTCATATTACTAAATAATAACTTTAAGCTACAATTTCTTATTTTATCAGTTTTAGACATTTACTTATGGCTAGTTCCATAGGGAATTAGATTATTTGTAACATTACAACCTTCCTCCTCTTTTCGCTCCTCCTCTGAAGCATTTTTGTTTTTTGTGGGTTTTTTGATTCCTCTGTTCCATACCTTTGTAACTTTAAGTATGCCATTGTTTCTTGTTCTGTCAACACCAGTAAGCATCTGTTAACTCCTTTCTTTGTAGAGTTATTTAAGTGTACCCTTATTCTGTCTTTCACCTCTGTTTCTTCCTGCTCCTGTCATCTCTGCTTTTACTTTTATGTAGTAAAGCTTAATATTAGTTAGTCTTTTATTTATTTTCCATCTTCTTGACTTACGAGTTTAATTGGTTAGTGGGTGGGAGAAAAATACATGTAGTCCATCTGTTATCTTGAATCCACTGGTTTTCATTTTAGTATCTTAGTGTTTAAGTCAGTTCTCATGATGTAAGCATATTAAAGATTTGTTATTTTAATCAAGAGTAAATAAGTTGGGCTTCCCTGGTGGCGCAGTGGTTGAGAGTCTGCCTGCCGATGCAGGGGACACGGGTTCATGGCCCGGTCCGGGAAGATCCTACATGCCGCGGGGCGGCTGGGCCCGTGAGCCATGGTCGCTGAGCCTGCGCATCCGGAGCCTGTGCTCCGCAGCAGGAGAGGCCACAGCAGTGAGAGGCCCGCGTACCGCAAGAAAAAAAAAAGAGTAAATAAGTTGATTTCTAAAAAGATTCTTACTAGTTTTTGAAATCCTCTACGATGTTTTACTTTGCAGGTACGGAAAACTTTTTTCACCTTAGCATTTTGTGACTTCTGTCGAAAGCTGCTTTTCCAGGGGTTCCGCTGTCAAACATGTGGTTATAAATTTCACCAGCGTTGTAGTACAGAGGTTCCACTGATGTGTGTTAATTATGACCAACTTGAGTAAGTAATCAAAAAATTTTTCTTTTCTGTCTTCCACTTTACATTTAACTTTTCTTAATGTGAAACTAGTATGTCTTAGAGTCTGTGAAAGTTTTCTGTACAGAATAGTTGTTACAGGGAACTTTTTGAAGTGTGCCTAGAGAGTAATATGTAGTATAGCCAATACTTCTCTCTCAAATTATAATTCTGGTTTGCTGTACATTTCATTTATGTTTTATATTCTCTTTTAATTAATAAAGATCCCTTGCCCATAGAAATCACTTTTAGATGGTTTTTGGGTGTTTCAATTAAATAAACCATTATATTTTTAGACTGCAGATTGGGGAATCTGGTTCTGTCAGCAATTTTGTAAATTAAGTGCTCTCTCTCTCAAAGTTAGTGTGCCTGTCTGTCTGTCTCTCTCCCTCCCCCCTTCTCTTCCTCCCTCTCTTCCCCCTAGTCCCTCTCTTCCCCCTACTCCCTCTCTCAATAGATTGAGTCTATTTTAATCTTTTTTTGTGTTGTTACTGCTGCTTGTAAAATCTTATTACTTTTTTTGATTACTTGAGTAGAGGGAATTCAACTCTGTACTTTAAAGTATATCATAATGATATAACCTAATTTTTAGCAGTAGATACATTTTCTAATTCCTTAACCATAAAGCATGATTTTTCTCCTCTACTATGTAGAAATTTGCTGTATAGAGCAATTAGTTTTAGATTCTGAGCTTGCCTTTGAAAAGTACAATATAATTTTTTTACAGTAAGCCTTTAGACAAAAATACAACTAATTGAATTTAACAGTCCTTCCTGAAAATGGAATTTGATCTCAGACATTTTTGTTAATTCTTTAAGGTATTCTGGTATATGAAGCTTCTGGGTTTTGCACAAGTTAGGTTTGTTTTTGTTTTGTTTTTCTTTTTGCCTCACAGTTTGCTGTTTGTCTCCAAGTTCTTTGAACACCACCCAATACCACAGGAGGAGGCCTCCTTAGCAGAGACTACCCTTACGTCTGGATCATCCCCTTCTGCACCCCCCTCCGATTCTATTGGGTATGATTTGATTCCTGCTGTTCAGTGACATGCTGTTTGAGCTGATTTCTTTGGAACTTTTGGCTAATTATAAACCTTTCCAACATTTGGATTGTTAAATTAAGGGTTTTTTTTTTTCAGGTAATTTATCACACCAGTCAGCTAATTTACATACATTTGGTACAGATACACAGGGTTAAAGCTGATGTAGACTGTTTTAGGACCATCCTTGAAAAAAATCAAGCAACAGATAATTTAGAGTCCCTGCCTTGTGCTCATTGCTTTATTTTTAATATCAGATATAGAAGTATATGATTTCCATTTAGAAAAGTAACATTAATATATGAGATAATGGCCGACGATTTTAAAATAGTATATAATTATAATCTACAATTTATGATATATTATTTTAAACTGTGTGATAAATATCCTCATGTTTACAGGAGAAGAGAGAATAGTGAGAGAGGGTAGTCAACATTTAATCAAGAAAGTGGGATTTGAACTGGACTGTAAAGAATTCTAGAATCTGAATGAGCATAGGAGCATGGTGATGGTGGGGGCACAGGGGCAAGGGGAGAAGGGAGGTACAAGCAGCATATCTTCATCTTCTAGTATACCCATTTTCTTTAGATTTGCTAATAAAATACATTAGATTTAATCCAGGTTTTTGTTTTTCTTAACTTAAAGACCAGTGTCCTTTGCATACATATTTCTGACTTATTGTATACTACATGTTGCTGTCATAGTTTTAATTCAGTAGGTTTCAAGAATGACTTGCTGTCACTACACCAGATCAGTTGTGTTAATTAGACTACCCTATTCAGTTGTAGTAAATTCAGGCTTTTTCCACTTTTAAGTTCTAACTTAAAGTATGTTACTGCTTTGAGACTTTAAATCACCTGTAAGTAGTGTTTAAAAAGTGAGTGCACTTTCCAAAACTTTTTAAAAGCTAATATTGTCACTTCTACGTTCTTTTTACCTGCTCCCCATATCCCTTGCCAGTGGCTTTTATTGGCTGTCTAAAGCAAAAATAAAGACAGCTTTGTCACAAACTAAAAATTTCTCAATTATCAGAATAAAAAGGACCAGTAGAACATGCTAATTTTCTTAGAGACCAGTTCCATCAGCCTTACCTATAATTCTCGTTGGTTTATAGCAGTTTTTTATTTATTTTTGTGGTATGCGGGCCTCTCACTGTTGTGGCCTCTCCCGTTGCGGAGCACAGGCTCCGGACGCGCAGGCTCAGCGGCCATGGCTTATGGGCCCAGCTGCTCCGCGGCATGTGGATCTTCCCAGACCGGGGCATGAACCCGTGTCCCCTGCATCGGCAGGCAGACTGTCAACCACTGCGTCACCAGGGAAGCCCCTATAGCAGTTTTTTAAAGTACATAATATTTTATTATTTTTATTTCCCTTCTAAGTGGATTCATTTACATAAAGTCAAAATTTCTTTCCCTACCCTTAAAAGTGTGCTTCAAAGAAGCACAGATTCTTGTTCAGATTCTATTAACATATTTTATTTAGAAGTTTTTTGTCACTATTTGGCTTCTTTGGCTGTTTCAACCTTTATCTAGTCCTTTTCTACTGTATTTTCTTCTCATTCCTCTCTAAACCCTCTCCCGTCTTAAAAATGTCTTTTTATTCCCTCAACATTGTCTTTCTGGCTGTCTTATTAACCACTAGATAATGCTGATTAGTTACAGAGTTTGCATAAGATGGGGTGCAACAATAACCAATCTCTGAAGAGAGGCTGTTAGCACTGAGTCATTCATTGGTCCTGGTGGAGCTCACTAAGACAGTCACACCTCGTCAGTCAAGTGACACTCATTTCTTAGCTCCCTAGGATACTCCTTCTGAGGGGCACAGACTTCTCACAGGTGCTTACAATCTATTCTCAAAACTTTAATGTGCTCCGTGAGTGCCAGGTTCATTTTGGGAGCAGTGAGAGATCATAGACTTTGTTATTTATCCACAGTACCAAAATAGGTCACTCTGTCACCTGTTTTGATGGTTTCATCAAAAAGCAGTTTTTACAAATATTTACTTTAATGCTTAATATATTATTTTCCTGTGTGTCTTGTATCGATTATTGGTCATGGTAAACATTTCAAAATATGAGAGATTGACACTCTGAGAATCATCTTTTGAATTTGGAAATGATCTTTTGCTATTACTGTTCAGGATTTTAATTCAACTCTTGTATAAAGCAATAGGTATATCTTTTAGGTCATGAAAAACACATGTATGTTTTTAAAAGATTTATAATTTCCTAATATTGATACTTCCCATAAAAAGTTCATTTTAGTAACTTCAACTATCAAGAAATGGCAAAGGTAGAAAAATTGGCAGACATTATTCAGTCACTGCCTACCTAGAGCATTTTTGTATAACTTTAAAGGACAAGCGTTGCTTCAGCTGATTAACAACAGGTAATTTTTAGCCATTTGTAGATTTCTCTGGAGTTTTTTGGATAAGAATCAGTGTTCTTATCATTGATACTCCCTGGAGTGTCTGCTTGAGCAAAGCAGCTTTGTCAGTGGTTGCAAGCACATATTAGTTTTTTAAACTAACACTTTTAAAAGCCATTACTGCTGGATTTTTAATGCTTTATTGTAAAGATTTTATTTGAGAATACGAAAAGAAGAAAATCTTTATATCATCCATTTTTCTATGTTATTATCTCTATAAAGTTGCTCTGAATCTTATCTTCCAATCACTTGATTTTTCCAGGCCCCCAATTCTCACCAGTCCGTCTCCTTCAAAATCCATTCCAATTCCACAGCCTTTCCGACCAGATGAAGATCACCGAAATCAGTTTGGACAACGAGACCGGTCCTCATCAGCTCCAAATGTGCATATAAACACCATAGAACCTGTCAATATTGATGTAAGTATCCAGCAGTGCTCGAAGTTAGAAAATTCAAGTGTGTTTCTTTATTTTTTCTGCTACATTTATAATATAGATCAGAAATAAGTGCCATCTTTCATTTATCACAGTTATTATAAGTGATAGACTTTTCATGAACTACAAATCAGGAAAGCCTTTCAGCTTCTCTGATGGCATAAAATATTTAACTGGCACCAAATTATAGAGTTATTCTTTTTTTTTTCCTTATGACACCATCTCTGTAAAAGTCTTATCTTCATTTATTTAACAGGTAATCCACTTGACCATTTTGGGGTAAAGAAAAAATAAGAGTACACTTGCATATTTCCTATTTAGATCAATTTGAAATCTTTACCTGAATATCTAAAAGTTTAACTTTGAGTTAAATAACCCTTAAGGATTAATCATTACTTTATGTACTTCTCATGCAAAGCTACCTTTTACCTTCTTTACTTTCTTGAGTATACCATTGGATTGCATCTCTACACAAATCAATTATTTTAGTCTCCTTCTGGGGCTGGTCACTCTTGAATTTTTTTACTTTCCCGGTTTATCTTACACACTATAAGTTAATTATGTACATTAGTGTCACTTCTTCGATTTGACCTTAACTCCTGGACAGCAGAAACCATTCCTAATATAGTTTCCTAACATAGGAACTATTAGGTGTTAGTTGGCACCTAACATAAGAGGTCATCAAAAAATATTTGTATTAGTAAAAGGGTTAGAAGACAAAGCAGAGGTCTGTTTCCCATAATATAGACCAGGGATCAACAAACACTTAAAGGGTCACATAGTAAATATTTTAGGCTTGTGTGTCATGTGATGTCTAATGATAGCTGTTGAACTCTGCCACTGTAGTGTGAAAACGGCCATAATACATCTTAAACAAATAGGTGAGGCTTTATTCAAGTAAAACTTGAGTAAAGCAGGTGGCCAGCCAATTGTGTTTTGCCAGTCCCTGCTATAGACAAAATAGAAGGAAGAGATGAGAAAAAAGATGAGATACGCAGGATCAATCCAAAAGGACTGGTTCGTTCAGCTATCAATACATCATCTCAGTAACTGAGTTACTGAAGATAATAAAGAGCCCTTGCTATCTGAGCTGTGGTGGGGTTGGGATCACTTCTCCCAGAATTTGTACTTTAGGATAAAAAATGTGGGTTATCCTCAGTCTCTGTCTGTAATAAGCAAGAAAACAAAAAAGCCACCAAATTTGTTTGCCTTGGAAAGTAATTATATTTAAAAAGGAATTTGAAACTGTTTCCCCATGTAAGCAGGATACTGAAGTTACTGAGGGGTCATGTGTATGTTAGAGGACAGGGGTGGTTCTCATTATACTGGCATTCCTTATGTGAGTGCTCATAAGGTTGAGTAAAGAAGGAAAAATTATCCTAACAGGAAAATAATCACTAATTAACAGACTCCCTTAATATTAGTCTCCACTCACATATCCCTCCCCATTTAATACCAGCTTGCATTCCAGCCCTTTTCCATCACTATCCAACATTTCAGTGAAAACATAAAGCACATTGATTGTGAATATGACAACAAAAAAAAGATTTTAAGGATTTTATGAAGACAGTGAAAAAGTCACTTGGTAGAACTACTCACATCTTATAAAGTCATTGAGAAATAAGGGTACAGCAGAATTAAATTAGTCCAGTTAACAGTAAAAGAAAGTCTATAAGGATGACAAGAGAATAGGCTTTTCAAGTGAAAATGATTTAAATATCATAGGATTGATGGAGGGCTTTGAGGGAATTGATGAAGTCCTTTAAGATTTTTATAAAAATGATTATGATTGTGATGTAAAAGATGAATATGAAATTAAGAATTTCAATTTGTGCTGTCGTAAGTTTGATATTATTACCAATGAAAACTTGATTTTTTCTGTATTCTAAGGATTAGCATACTGTTGAAATTATAACTTAAAGTTTTGTTGAATGTAAAAGAAAATAAACTTTTTATAAATCTTAATTTCATTTTTCAAGATACATTCCCAAGTCAGACTTTCTTCCTATATTTTACTATGAAATTTTTTCTCTATTTTTATTGGGTTCATTTAAAGTAGCCTTTTCTTAATATCAATTTTTCTCAACTAATAAGGTCTTCTTCTATCTGGCTAGACCTGAATATAAAGGAAAAAAAAATAGGAGAGGGAAATATGGAAATAAGGAGATTGTGTGAAATAAGAAATCAAATCTTATTTTTACGTTAGATCTATTGTCAGTATGTTCAAAGTTGTTACCTTTGTATTTACTTTCAAAACTGACGTTCTTTTAGACTATTTCTCTTTATGTCTTAGTGTTACTAAGTTTCTCCTATTGTCTTAGGCTTGAACATTTGGAGTGTCATCTTTATATCTTGCTTTTTCATCTTCCCCTATAAGCAAATAGTCATAAGGTATCACCTTTCCTTTTGATATACGTCTCAAATTTGTTATTACTACCACCATTTGGGCCCATATTTCTTCACTTGAACTACTTATTACATTAATCTCCTAAATAGATTTCTTGCCATTGATTTCTCTCTGCCCATTTCCATTTTTATTGCTATTATCAGAATAATTTTTTATAAGACCTCTATCATCATCTGTTCCTTTGTTCCAAAACTTTCATTTACTTCCCATTGAAAAATATAAACCTTTTAGCATTTCATTCAGTTTCAGTCATTTCATTCAATTTCAGTCATTATTTGTCATTTATTATTCCAGTAAACCAGATTTAATATTTACTCTGGTATAGGCACTGTGTCAGAATAGGGAATTAAGATGAATTAGCACAGTTTTTGCCCTCAAGGAGGTCACAGTCTAATGAAAATGGATGAATCAGCCATATAAATAAATAAACACAAAATATACAGTGATAGTTTATAGAAGGGGATGATAAACCCTACCTGGTTAAATCTAGTAATGTTTAGCAGAGAAAGGACAACATTTAAGCCAGACTGTAGAAGATGAATAGGAAGGAGTTGGAGTTTATTCAGTGCACTTGGTGGGGGTTTTAAGAAGGAAGGGCATTTGTTAAGGAAATGGTATGTGCAGAAATATAGAAGTACCTTTATGTGGGTTGTAATGAATAGTTGGTATTGTAGGAGTTTAGGGTTCAGGAAAAGGGTGGGTAATGGTAGAGGATGAAACTAAGTAGGTAGAGTCCACACTGAAAGACATTATGTTATTATTCTGAGGTCACTATAGTAGTTGGTAATAGGGGGTCCAATAAACTGAGTGGGAAAGAAAGTGATCAGCTCTTTACCTTAGAAAGTTCTTTTGAATTAGTGAGAGATTTGATAGGCGCAATTGTTAGGATTGGATACTGTAAATGGCTACTGTTAATGCTTACTATGTGCTAGATACTTTACATAAATTTTTTTATTCTTTCCTCACAAACACTTGTGAGTTAAGTAGTAGTATTTTCCTTATTTTACTGTTAAGAAAATTAGATTTAGAGATATCAAGAAACTTACCCCAGATCACACAGGTGATAAATGATTGAAATGGGGTAAAACCTGGCCTTTCATTCTTATCTCAATCACTGTTCTATATAGTAGTAGAGGAGAGAAGTGAAAGAGATGAGAGGTAATAAAAGATAATGCCTAGGGACTTCCCTGGTGACACAGTGGTTAAGAATCCACCTGCCAATGCAGGGGACACGGGTTCGATCCCTGGTCTAGGAAGATCCTGCATGCCGCGGAGCAGCTAAGCCTGTGCACCACAACTGCAGAGCCTATGCTCTAGAGCCCATGAGTCAGAACTACTGAGCCCGTGTGCCACAACTTCTGAAGCCCACGCACCTAGCGCCCGTGCTCTGCAACAAGAGAAGCCACCGCAGTGAGAAGCCCGTGCACTGCAACAAAGAGTAGCCCCCTCTCACCGCAACTAGAGAAAGCCTGCGCACAGCAAAGAAGACTCAACGCAGCCAAAAATAAATAAATGGTAATTTTAAAAAAAAGGTAATGCCTAGAGTTGTCTGGCTTAGGTGGATAGATAGTATTTATTCTATCCATTAAGATAGGAAATGCCAAAGGAAGAAGAACAGGGATTGTAGAAATGAAAACGTTAACTTTTATTTTGGACATCTTGACTTTAAGATGTCTGTGGAACTTTCCTTGTTTAGAAGTGCAGTAGCAGTTGAAATAAGGACCTTGAGTAGAGATACAGATTTAGAAATAATTAGCCTATTTTTGTCAGTTAAAGTCATGGATGTAAGTGATATTACTCAAAGACTATATGTAAACTGAAAAGAGGGTAGACATGCAACCCCAGTAAACATTAACATTTGAGATACAGACAGAGACTGTCATTCTCTGTCTCCATTTTAGGCTTCTCTTCCTAACTTTAGCTTCAAATAAGTAAGAGAAAGTAGTGTTGCAGAAGCTAAAGGGAGAAAAGGGGACTTCAAGAATGCTTAAGTAGTTGATGTCAGTTGCCATTGAGACTCAAATGAGATAAGGACTGGAAATGACTATTGAATTGGGCAATTACAATGTCATTTTTACTTCATTGAGAGCTGTTTTAGAGGACTATTGGAGGATAGCAAAACCAGGTAAAGATGTGGGATTAAGTACCAATTTTGAGAAGCTTGGCTATAAAGGAATGCTGAAAGGGCCATAGATTGAAGCAGAGACTTGAGCATATTTGTATCTTCAGGGGAAGAAGCAAGTGAAGAGAGAGGTTAAAAATAACAAGAAAGAATAACTGAGGTAGTAAAATTTCTTGAACTTGGAAGTGATGTTCCTCAGACGCTATGAGGAATTAAAGATGAACATAACTAGCTCCGCAGCTCTTTACAGGCAATATGACCATGGGCAGATGACTTAACCTTGAGGCCTATAGTGTCTACCCCTTGTAGTGATTTGAAAATGCTTATTGTTCTTGGCACAAAATAAGAATTCAAAAATTATAGCTAATATTATTATACAAATGTTTGTAGATATAGAGGCAGAACAGAATGTTCTTTGATAGCTTCTGTTTTCTCTGTCATGCTAAGAAAGGGAAGAGATATAAGTAAGAAAGGAACCCCATAGGAGATTGGCAAAAAGTTTGAAATAGCCAGTATTGGAATACTAGAAGATCCTATTTAACCTAGGTCACATAGATAAAGATTGTCAAGGAGCTTTAAGAACATATTTGAGATTGGAAAATGTAAGTTTATGGTGGTTATTAGCAGTAGGTTGTCTAGAAGACTTTTTTTTTTTTTTTTTGCCACGCCTCTCAGCTTGCAGGATCTTAGTTCCCCGACCAGGGATTGAACCCGGGCTACGGCAGTGAAAGCGCAGAGTCCTAACCACTGGACCACCAGGGAAGTCCTCCTCTGCTTTTCTTTTCTGCTTTCCTGTCTGCCCCTCAAACCCCAACACTTAGATCATCTTCTTCAAATGCTTCACCAATGGCCAAGTTCTATAGTTATTTATTTATCCTTTGAACTTACGTAGCATGAAGAATCTTTTCACCCATGCTATTTATTTGGCAATTAACTAAGCAACTTTGGCACCTTTTTTATTGTTTTCTTAAGCCCTTATTCTTATATCACATAATTTCTATGTGTGTATATCTTTCTTACACTTAGATTATAAGCTCTCAAGAACACAAAGTTAGTGAGACCACCATGATTTTTTATATTTATTGATAGTCACACAACCCCTAACATTAGCATCTTATTTGGAGATATGAGTATTTGTTGATTATTCTGTAGAAAATGTTAAATGCTTTATATAATACATTGAACATGACAGAAATACATCTGTAAAGAATGTGCTCTTTGTTTTAGCCTATAAACGAAAAGCTGCCTATTTGCAAAGAGACTTATTTAGAGACCTCGTATTTAAGTTATACTGGGTAGATTAAGTTCTGTCTGTCAGGGTCCAAATTGCACTGTATTGCCAGTAGGCTCTTCCCCCACTGCCCTGCCCCACGTTGTCTGTTGTAAAAAGCTGTATTTTAATAATAAAGACAAATTTTTTTTCCCCTTGTAGTGTGTCCTTACACATTTATATTTTTATAATTGTATCAGTGTACATTTAATTTTGTATTCTTTTTTATTGTAAACATGTTTTATGAGTCAAGGTTCATAATTGTTTTAGTAGCTACATAATACTTACTAAATTGATACACTATAGTTAACCAATATGTCAATATGCCTAAAATAGGGAAATAATTTCTGGTTTTTTAGTATAATGGATAATGTTGCACTAAACATCTTTGTGCATATCATTTTTTTCTTCTGAATTATTTCCTTAGGAAAAATTCCCAGAAGTGGAATTACAGGATCAAAGGGTATGAACATTTTATGGCTCTTAATATGTGCCAGTAGAATTTTTTTTTAAGAATTAATGCAGCCATTGGTTCTGAATGGCCTGAAATGGATTTCAACATTTCATCAGGACTAATAATCCCTTCAATCTAGGGTTAGGTTGGCGAGTGCTTCAAATTTTTTATTTTATCATGTTCACTAGCTAATTCCATATTCTTTCTGTTTTGTGAAGTAATTTATAAGGCAGGTATTATTTTGAATTAACCTTTCTGTGAATGCTTAATGGAAAATAAAATTTTATTACTTTCTTACCATATTCTTTGATTAAATATACATTACTATTTATTTGTAGGACTTGATTAGAGACCAAGGGTTTCGTAGTGATGGAGGTAAGTGGTGATTTCAATTAAAAAAAAAAATCAGGGAAAAATGCAATTGCTTTGCTGCTTGTCTCCTTTATATTTGCTTCTTTCATGAAACACAGACACAGAGAAAAATGTGCAGAGAAAAACCAAAAATTGTTTGCTTTTCTGTAGTATTTATCATTTATCTCTAATAAAATTTTAACTAATTCATAGCCAGAGAAAAAGAGAGGACATAAAAGGGAGTCTTAAATGTACTATCTACAGTTTTTTAGATGTTGTTATCGAGGAGAGATCCTTAATTTTTTTACCCACTTTATTCCTTACCATCTCCACTAATACTTAAAGATTGAGCTTACAACCAGTTAAAACTTGACTCCCCTACATCATTCTTGGGGAGAATCCCTGGGGTTGCCTGCTACAACTTGCCAGTTTGTTAGACATTGTCAGCCACTTCCCTTCAGCTTTCTAGAAGGCTTTGGAATATATACTTTATAGCATGGACCCCTAATAGAAAAGCCTAGTTCCCGTTTTACTAGTCCAGTAAATAAAATAAGCAAATGAGAAACTGAATTGAGATTTCTTACAGAATTTTCATCAGATGTTCACTCTAGCACACAGTGAAAATTGGGAGCATAGCAAAACATTACTTTAGAAAATACTTTTTAAATAAGATTTTACTCCCATAAGATTTTTCTAAGAGATGGTGTTTGAAACTGTCTTGACGTTTTCTTCCAGGTGGTCCTTTATGCTTACCTCTTCAGCTGTCTTCTATTTAATAAGGAAGCCCTACAATACCTGCATATCTTGTTTAGAGTTGGTCTCTTCACTGTGACCTGCTTTATATTCAAAATATCTAAGCCCAGACTCAAAGATACTTTATGTTGAATAAACATTGAGTAAACCATCTTTTGTTGTAATATTTATATATACCTGTGGACCTACCAAAATAATAAGCCTGCATTATGTACTCTGGACTTAGTATTTACTATAGCACATAGTTATAAAAGTTTTTTTTTTTTCCTGTTTGTTGTTCCATGAACCCACCAATTAATGTTGCTGCCAGTATGACTTTCATATGTCTTAATAGCTGTGGCTTTTGATAATTTTGCCCAATACATCCAGCATTTAAATGTTGCCATCATGTTAGCATCACAGAGTTAACTTAGTCATAAAAATTGCCTGCTTAGTACCAAAAATCAAATGCCATTTCTTATCCTTTTTGTGAATCACTTTATAAAGAATCATTGGAATTTTATGAAAATAAGCAGATTTTTTAGACATCCAGAATTATTTTGTGAAGCAGGCTTCAACTCATTTATTCCCCGTGACTTCTTTCATTTCTTCTGTGTGTCTGTCTTCCTGTGTTTGCCTGCCCCTCTCTTTTTCTTCTAACAGCCCCTTTGAACCAGCTGATGCGCTGTCTTCGGAAATACCAATCCCGGACTCCCAGTCCCCTCCTACATTCTGTCCCCAGTGAAATAGTGTTTGATTTTGAGCCTGGCCCAGTGTTCAGAGGTAGTTGGGCTCTTCTTTCTTGTTTTCACCCAAAGCAAACTAAATATAAACAACAGATACTGTTTGTGCCTCACCCTCACAGTGTGTGTTTGTAAGTGTGAGAGTTTTCAGTACTAAATTTCTGCTTGGCCTGGCTGGAATGCTCTGAATGTGCTTCTCACACATACTCACTACCACAAGCTTTCTGTATGCTGTCTGTCATAAATTTTTAAAAGCAAGAAAATTCTGAGTTGAGATTTCCATCTTGTTTTTTGTTATATTACTTACTTTTTGGTCTTGATTATTTCTTAAACTCGGTGGGTGACAGTAAATAATGTGGGGAGGGGCTTCTTCAAGTTGAATTTATTTTACTTTAATCCATTTAGCTGATAACCTTGATGGCTGCTAATAATGGTTATCAATTTTTTTGGTTTTTTAAAAAAGTGGAAATCCCTATTATGAGTTCTTACTAGACTTTTTGCTTTATTCTTCTGTAAATGTGTCCTTTTTTTAAAAACATAGGACATGTATATTTTATATCAAAGGTAGGGAACCTTGTTATAACCTTGTTATATTCACTAAGAAAGAAGATTTGTAATATATTTGGGGTATTTTAGCATACTTCAGAAAATTAGGATTTATACTTTCAGTTATGCCCTCATGTGAGGAAAAAGTTAGCAGTATAATTTCACTCATCCATTTTATCTTTTCCATCCTTTAATTACTGGTTAAACTGATTTTTAAAAATTTAAGTCAAAATTTAGATGGGTATCTTGCTGTAAATATTTTTAATGAATTATATTTACTGGCTTTTCCTAGTTAGTGTCTTTTAACTTATTCTGAATGTAATGGTGGCATTTCAGATTTTTGCTCTCTCAGCCCAACTTTCTCAGAAAATCCATGGAATGGGCTGGAAGTTACAGAGTACTGAGTAGTGTAATTAAAGTAAGTGATACAATACAGCACTGAGTAGATCAGAATTGTGAAGCCTGGGTGAGCAGTTAAGGCTTTATGATGTTGAAAATTATCAGTGGAAGGCAGAATATGGATTGTGCTCTAATTAATAGACATTCCAGATACCATTTTCTTTTAGAAAATTGCATGTGAGGTCATGGAAATTCTACATGATGACATATGTGGTGTAGTAATGAGAAAAGTTCTACACAGTTTTAACATTTAAATGTTGCCATTAGTATTCTGATCCTTGTTCTTTGAAAGATAGTGACTTTTTAACTAGAGAATAGTTATCTACTTTTTTAAAAAATTGAAGTCTTTTTGTTCTGTATGTGCAGACATTACCTAGCATCTCAGTCCTACTTAGCTATACTCAGGCCCCACTAGGAGTCATTGCTCTGAACCCCTCTGAACCAGGTGCTTTCTGTACATGAATTGGGATTTTTGCTCAATCAGCATTTGGAAAAATGTCCATCACAAAGGTATGCAACCCTGCCAGCTGAGTCCGTTTTCAAAGCGTGTACCCCTTGGACTCGTTTGGCTGATAAACTTTTTCCATTTGTAGTAACTTGGCTGAGAGGCCACAGCACTTACCTTGGCCTCATTTTATAGGCAGAGGTTTTTCAGAAAGTCTTGAGAAACCTGCTTGGCTTTGTTTGCATTAACTTTGTTATGCAGGTAGAATTTCATCTTTGTGTAGCAAAATAAGCCTCCAGGAACCAATGAAAGTGACCAGTATCTCTCACTCTTAAATAGTATAGTATATAGTATAGGATTTTTAAAAATTTCAGTGGCTAATATGAAAGAGCCAGGTAATGTCAACATTATGGCCGTTATCAGAATATGTTTCCATTTGGGGAATTTCTATCTTTTTTTTAATTGATAGGCTGTTAAGGTAACATAATTAAAAGTTTATTTTTTATATTTGCTTTTAAGTTGATTTTGCTTCTTATTTTTTGATCAAAGAAAAAACTTGGGAGTATTTTTTAGTGTTTATCTCTTATTTTAAAAAGATTATTTTTCTCCTAGACTCTGCACCAATAAACAAAGTATATATCTGTAATCTGATGTTTTAAAGGTCATTAAATTGACCAGAAAGCTAAAAGTATAAAACTAAAAGAAATTGTAGTTTTTTAATTTAAAGCTAGTCACCAAATGAGGCTCCTTTTTTGCCTGTCCTTTCCAAATGGTATTAGAACATATACTGAATTTTTAAAATAAGTCTAAATCTCCCTCTACCCTCTGCCCCCAATAAGCTAATGTACTTGATCCTCCTTTAATAGATATATTTTTCCTTTCACTAACTCAGGATCAACCACAGGTTTATCTGCCACGCCCCCTGCCTCATTACCTGGCTCACTCACTAATGTGAAAGCATTACAGAAATCTCCAGGACCTCAGCGAGAAAGGAAGTCATCTTCATCCTCAGAAGACAGGAATCGAATGGTGAGAGTATATGATATCTTTTTTCCTCTAAGTTCTGTCTTCTTAGAAGTCATAGCCAAATGTAATGTCACCTTTTAGATATATGATATCTAGTGGCATATATGTCCATATGTGACACAGAATTCCCATAATCAAATAAATTTAAGAGCTGATAGTTTTTTGCTTAAAAACAAAACACAACACTGATTTTTGCTCTCAACTGTAATATAATTGAGTAAAAGGCAGTTTTGGAAGAGCAAGAATAGTGTTGTTTCTAAACTATGGAAAGAGAGTAAGCTAGTATTTTAGGAGGCATGATTAGGCATGTATGTTCTAAAGAGTTGGTCTGAAATACAAATATCTACCAAAGGACATTCTTCCCTAATGAAAAATTGGCTATCTGCTGTAAATTAAATCTGTAGTAAAAACTAATTATTTTAGCAATAGTATATGTTGGATATGTGGGTCCTTTATCATCCCAAAGTGATTGTATATGTTGATAAATTTTTTTAAGAGAGAGATTGGGTCAGATAAGATATATGAGGAAATTTAGCACTGACAGGGAGAAAGTAATTAGATTATCAACAGCCATAGTATGTTAACTTTTTGGCCTTTGGAGCCAGAACTAGTCACAAATGTATAGCACTTATCTTGCTCCTAGTAGTCTTCCAAATGATAAAAAAGCTGCTTTATTTTATTGATTTTAATAATAAAATTTAATAATAGTAACATTTCTGCTCATACCCAATAAATAATTTTTATTTTTTAATAAACTGTTTCCACCCTAATACTGACTTAGGTCTTAAACTTAAGTTCTATATTGTAAGAATCATCCTTCTATTATTCCTCTAGAGTGTGGGGTTTTTTCCAAAGTTCTTGCTCTCTTCCTAACTTATGTCCCTTTCAGGAATAGGGAAATGTACTTAGTGTGAAGCATAAGATTTTCCTTTTTTGTTTGCCTTGGCTTGACTTTTGCACTATTTTTATCAAGAAAACACTTGGTAGACGGGATTCAAGTGACGATTGGGAGATTCCTGATGGGCAGATCACAGTGGGACAAAGAATTGGATCCGGGTCATTTGGGACAGTCTACAAGGGAAAGTGGCATGGTATGTAATACGGTGACCTTGTCACAAATTATAATAATAGAATATAATAACTTTTGTAAAAATATATCAAAGGGAGTATTCACTGTTTGCATCATTAAGCTAATTTTGATCAGATGCAAGAGTCCTCCAAAGGTTTATAACAGAAATTATGGGAAATAAAAACTGGATTCACAGCAGCCAGAAGTTTAATCATTATACTACAGTAATAATTTTTAAAGTTGATCCTCCAGATGAGCTAGTCCCCAAGATTTTTTATTTTTATAAGTCTTTCTGGTGGTAATTTTATTTGTATTATAAACCACAAGTAAACATATAAAAAGAGTGCTTACCAAAGGAAAGAGTGGGCAGTAAACATACAAAAAATGTTCAGTCTCACTAGTTGTGAAAGAATTACAAATTCAAAAAATAGAAATCATTATTGCCTCTCAAATGACTTATATTTCTTTGAAAAGATAATCAAATGGACAAAGGTTTTTTTTTAAATTGATTATATTTAGAGTTGTGATTGTAATGCTGCTGGTGGAAACATAAATTGCTATGAATTTTCTGGAGGGCAGTTTGGCAATATGTATATAGAGCCAACAGTTCCATTTGTAGAACAGGAACAAACAGATGTGTGTGCAAGTATATTCATTAGAGATTTGATATTCATGAAAAATGGAAATAACTTAAGTGCTCATTAATAGAGGAAGGAATAAATAAATTGATAACCTCCATATATGATTATATAGAAATTAAAATGGTATGGTAGATGTCTATTTTATGGAAAAGTGTATGTAGTATATTTTAAAAGCAGCACGTATAATATCCCATATTATGAAGCTACATATAATTATATATAACATAAGTTTTTAAATGACCATCAGTATTTTAGTATATATCTTTTTAGGTTGCCTTTTTCATATGTATTTATAAATATTTATACTGCATACATATAGAAGCCTAGTAGGGTATACATCAATAGGTTAACAATGGTCATTTCAGAGTGACATGATTATGGGAAATTTTAATTTTATTCCTTTTGCTTTCAAAATGTTTAATTTTTTAATTTTAAGTTTGATTTTTTTTTTTACTATAAGCACTTTATTTTATAATCAGGAAAAATCAGTAAGTTAGTTTAATTATATTGAAATATACATGCAAAAAAGTACACATAAGTGTACAAGTAGCTAAAATTTCACAAAGTCAACACACTGTTCAATAAACAAAACATTACCAGCACTCTAGAAGTCCTCCTTATGCCCTCTGCCCCCAAGGGTAACCACTGTCCTGACCTAAACAGAAATGATACAGGATGTACTCCTTTGTATCTGGTCCTTTTTACTCAATATTGTTTATAAGATTCATCTATATTATTGTATGTAGTTGTAGGTTATTCATTCTCTATATAGGGTTCATTGTGTGACTGTAGCATGACTATCTACTGTGTGATGAGCATTTGAATAGTTTCCAGTTTGGGGCAATTATGGATGCTACTTCTATGAGTATTCTTAGTACCTGTCGTTTGGTGAACACGTGTCCAAGTTAGTTGGTATATACCTAGGAAAGAATTGTGGGGTCCGTAGTAGGTAATGCCAACAGTGTTTCAAGTGGTTGTACCAATTTATACACCCTTTGGCAACGTGTAAGAATTGTACCTGTTTCACATGCGGTTTTGTGTGTTTTTTAAATAATTTTCCTAAGTAAAAAGCAACAAGTGATCCATGGATTTGAAAAGGTGTTAAATACTCTGATAAAGAAGTCTGCAGTTTTCTATTTCAGCCAAGTTGCATTGGGCCTGTCTACTGCAGTTTTAACATTCAGTTAGTGAATGCGTCTAATTTAGTTTTGTTAAATAACTAGGAAGATATCATGGGTGTTTAATTGGTTAAACTAAATTTCCAGGGGAAAAATGAGATTGGCTGGTTTTTTTTGGATTGGTATTTTGAAATACTAGTATAGGAATATTATTGTTAGTTTAGTTTTTATCCTTAGAAAATTAATGCAGTTTAGGAAGTTAAGGTATAATTTATTTGCAGTTTTATAATGGTATAGTTTTAAGGCCGTAGTAATTAGTGAAAATACCCTAGGTTTTTTTATATTTTTAAATTTTAAAAATTGGAATGACATTTGGAATGGCAATTACCTTTTAGGTGATGTGGCAGTGAAAATGTTGAATGTGACAGCACCCACACCTCAGCAGTTACAGGCCTTCAAAAATGAAGTAGGAGTACTCAGGTGAGCTTGTGTGAATCACGTTTTCCAGAGAAGTTATCTTGATCAACTTGTGTTTTCCAGTGGTAGCCACTGTTAGCTTTACAGACTTACTTAAAATGAATAAAACAAAGTTTGTCTGAGTATATTTTGTCTTTAACTGTATTCTTTTAAGTGGTATGCAATATTACATAGTACAGCTGATAGAAATATTAATCCTAGAGTGAATTAATGGAAATACAGTGTTCTGATCACGAGAAGTAATACTTCCACTTATGGAGACAATGCTCTCAAAATTCTAAGCTTATCAGAACACATTTAGAGATTATATCAAGCCCTGGAACTTGAGGAAAATTAACAAACTAGAACATGTCCAGGCAAGGACAACTTAGGTGGGAAGGATTCTGGAACTGTAACTTAGGGAGAAAATAGTCAACAGAACTGAGAATATTTGGGTCCATAGAAGGCCGTTATGTTCAAGAGGATATAAACTTACTTGTTTCATTGCAGAGAGCAGAACAGGGAATCCAGTGGCGGAAGTTGTAGGAAAATGATTTTTTCTCAACCTAAAATTTTACTAATACTAGAACCATTTTAAAAGAAAAAAAAGAGGGGACTTTCCTGGTGGTCCAGTGGTTAGGACTGCAAACTTCCACTGCAGGGGGCACAGGTTCAATCCCTGCTTGAGGAACTAAGATCCCACATGCCACGCAGTACAGCCAAAAAAATTTTAAAAAGAAAGAAAGAAAAAGAGTATTGGGAACAGGCTACAGTCTCAGTGATAAACTTCCCATAATTGAAGGTATTTAAGGAATCTCTAGTTGCCTATCTATGAGGTATACTAAAAAAGATATTTATGAAAAGGGTAGGATGTTAGACTAGACAGTTCCTAAAGTCTCATCTAAATTTATCCTTCTGTTGGCTTTTTTAAAAATACCTTTTTCTGACAACATCTTATTAATAAGTAGACTGCTTCGGCCCTCTTTTTTAACATTTGCTAAAGTTTATCAACATTTACTATTTACTGTCACATTTCTTTTACAGGAAAACTCGACATGTGAATATCCTACTCTTCATGGGTTATTCAACAAAGCCACAACTGGCTATTGTTACCCAGTGGTGTGAGGGCTCCAGCCTATATCATCATCTCCACATCATTGAGACCAAATTCGAGATGATCAAACTTATAGATATTGCACGGCAGACTGCACAGGGCATGGAGTAAGTTCCATTCTATTAAATCTCTTGTAAGTTACTTTTGAAGACCATTGAGGATATTTTAAAGGTTTTAGCTATTATTTTTTGACGTACATTTTCAGTTACTGTCCAGCAACATGTAGACACTTTTAACTAATGGCTAGCAATATGATATTTGAAATAAAATAGCCTCTGTCTAGTATAGTCTTCAAAACATATATCAAATATTGATAATAAATATATGGCTACAAATTTATGTTTAGCATGCTGTAATTTAGCTAAGCAATAAGGGTTCAAAAGACAAAAATAGGCCAAAAAAAAAACCCACTAAAAAGTCATTAACAGTTATTGAAGTATATAAAATGATTGTTAGTTATCCTTTCAAATTTTTTCCACGTACCCATATTTTCTATTGCAAAATGATCATCTGTGTGAAATAAAGAAAAAGTAAAATAAAATGAAAGTCCGCATTTTGATCCTTTTTGAGGATTTCAAGTTGACTTGTTCATATCCATTGAATTTTGCTGTGTAATTTAAAAGATAAAAAGTTACTCTAGGGGCTTCCCTGGTGGCGCAGTGGTTGAGAATCTGCCTGCTAATGCAGGGGACACCGGTTCGAGCCCTGGTCTGGGAGGATCCCACATGCCGCGGAACAACTGGGCCCGTGAGCCACAACTACTGAGCCTGCGCGTCTGGAGCCTGTGCTCCGCAACAAGAGAGGCCGTGATAGTGAGAGGCCCGCGCACCGCCATGAAGAGTGGCCCCCGCTTGCCACAACTAGAGAAAGCCCTTGCACAGAAATGAAGACCCAATACAGCAAAAATAAATAAATAAATTTATTTTTAAAAAAAAAGTTACTCTGTAAAATTTATCATGGGTCAAAATAGGAAACTGACTACAAAGAATAAATTTTGCATGCAAGTACAAATAAACAGGTAAATCAAAAGGTAAAATTAAATAAATTTTGAAAGCACTTAGATGAAAAAATTTAAGTAAAATATGTTTGAAAGTTCCATAGGTAGTTTAAAAATATGCATGTGTCTTAAGTTAATTTAACATTTTATAGTATACAAATGGCTTTCACATGCATAGGCCATTATGTCATTTAATCTTCATAATGTTATGAAGTAGATTTTTTTTTTTTTTTTTTTTTTGCGGTACGCGGGCCTCTCACTGTTGTGGCCTGTCCCGTTGCGGAGCACAGGCTCCGGACGTGCAGGCTCAGCGGCCATGGCTCACGGGCCCAGCCTCTCCGCGGCATGTGGGATCCTCCCGGACCGGGGCACAAACCTGTGTCCCCTGCATCGGCAGGCGGACTCTCAACCACTGCACCACCAGGGAAGCCCAGATATTTTTATTTTATGTTTACAGATAAGGAAACAGGCTTCTAAATGACTTGTCTAGACTCCACATTTAATAAGCAGCAGCAAAGGTGTTTAAGTCAGGATTTTTGACTCCCAAACCATTATTCTTTCCCCATAACCACTATAACCACTATACTGCTTTTACATTATAAAATTAGAATAAAAAAGGTAAAAGAGTATACATGTACTAATGCCTAAAACTCTGACTCAGGATCATTTGTAGCAAATAAGCATAGAACCAAGACTCAAAACCAGATCTAGCTGTTAAATCTTCCCACTGTCCTACCCTCTCTGTCTCAAAACTAGGCAATATATCTGTAATTTAGATTGTTTATAAACCTGTATTCAGCCAAAATCCTTATTGCAGCAAATTATTACCTTATTCAATAACATTACCACTTATCCAGTAGACTTAAAACAATCCCACCTCTGAATCTGAATCTGTTCAAATCTGAAAGATTATATTAAAATCTTGCAAAGAGGGACTTCCCTGGTGGCACAGTGGTTAAGAATCCGCCTGCCAATGCAGGGGACACAGGTTTGAGCCCTGGTCCGGGAGGATCCCACATGCCGTGGAACAACTAAGCCTATGGGCCACAACTACTGAGCCTGCGCTCTAGAGCCCATGTGCCGCAACTACTGAAGCCCGCACACCTAGAGCCTGTGCGCCGCAACATGACAAGCCACCACAATGAGAAGCCCGTGCACCACAACGAAGAGTAGCCCCTGCTCGCCACAACTAGAGAAAGCCCGCACGCACAGCAATGAAGACCCAACGCAGCCAATTAATTAATTAATTAAAAAATCTTGCAAAGAGTAAACCTTGGCCAGAATGGTAAACATTGAGAGAGAAACAAAGCTTGTTCTGCTCCCACCCCACCAGTCTCTTTGCTGTTTCTTCAGCAGGCCAAGCATGCTCTTTCCTCAGGGCCTTTGTACTTGTTATTTTCTTTTGGGGATAAGTTCTCATGCCACAGATATTCATAGAGTTTCTCTCCTTTGTCTCTGTTCAAATGTTGCCTTTTAAAGGAAGCCTTCCCTGATCACCTTATATAACATTTTCCTGCTCCACTCTGTCACTCTATACCCCATTCTTGTTTTTGTTTTTAACACCCAATTCCATATAACATATTTGTTTATTGTCTGTCATCCCCACTAGAATACAAGCTGTACCAGAGCAGGGGTCTTGTTTTGTTCATTGTTTTATCTCTAATGCGTAGAACAAGGCCTGGCCTATGATAGATACATATGACAAAAATTAAAAAATGAAACCATGATTACACACAACTGCGTATTATTGATAGGTTTACCTTCCAGAAGAGAAAGTAGTCACATCCTTGTCATATCAAAACTGAGAAATGTCAAGAAAAGGAAAAATAGTCAAAGAAGTAATAAAAGAATAACAGAGGGGAAATGTTTTTGCTATACACAGAGGCAGCAGAGAATAGTATTAAAAATTGTTTTAGAAACAGTAAGGAGGCAGTGAAGTGCCAGTGTCGATTAAGGTAAGAAGTGACAGGAGAGAAGAACACTATCAACTTGGAATCGTTCTGTGGTCTGGGGAATAGTTAGTTAAGAGGCAATATTTTCCCATTACTTTACAGTTTGGGATCGATAAGTATAAAGCTTTACAGTCAATTAATTTCTCTAAAATATTTTGCTTACATTTTTAAGTAACACTTACTATATGATGAGTATGTCCGGCTATGAATGTAGATCGTCCCATCAGTTTATCCTATATTTTAATAGCTGAGAAAGTATTAATTATAAAATGTAAGCCTTCTAACAGATTATATTTTTTATTACCAGCTTAAATTTAACCAAAGAAGATACAATTCCCTTCGGTTCTTTATAAGGCAATATATACAACTGGGGCTAAATGTACCAACACATCTTCAGTTTCTGAAGGCTTTGGCAGATTGCAAATCCTCTTATTAAGGTGGCTATGTGATTTTCAGGTTAAGGTGACAGGTTTTTGCTCTCTTGAAACTCCACCAAAACTATAATAATGAGAACTTTTTTGAAGCATGAACATATAAAGATGGAGAAAACAAAGAGGAAGAAAAGAATGGTAACATTTTAGAAGCTAGAAAGCAGATGGAGAAGTGATAATGGACATAGTACACCCAAAAAAACTAAATTATTAACTGACTGTGGAAAAATGGAAACCAACCTGATTTGTACCACAGAATTCTCAAGTCTCAAGAATTGGCACTGTGAGGTTATCTCTGGAGGAGAAAGAGTACATAAATGAAAAGGCCTGTCTGAAATGTTTCTCTAAATCCCTTCTGCTCTGTGCCACTGGGTAGATACCCCATCCCTATCCTGGCAGTACACTGGAAATGTATTCTCTGGAGAGGGGAGAAACTCTCTGGACCCAGGACCTAGGGGGAAATGGCGGGGCGGGGGGGAGGTGAGTTACTGCTTACTGAGTGATGGACGGAGAGTTCCCCAGTACTCTCTTTTCATTTGCTTCCCAGACTGCTGGCAGCCAAACCTTCCCCTTCAGGCAAGAGATTGGAAGAGTTTTGTCTGAGGAATCTTAACAGCCAAGAGTAAAGACCCAAAGGTAGTGATATCAGGGATTCCACCTAGATGGGAGTACATGGGAGTTCAAAAACAAGAAGCCCATCTGTATGCTCAAAGCTTTCCGTAGCCTTTTAGTCTCAATCTGAGTAAAGACAAATTATCTCTCAATTACCAGACATCAGAGAGGAAGTCTCTGATGCCAGTTAGAGAACAAATGGGGGAAAAGGCAACTAGGAATAAACAAACACAATGCAAGGAGAAAGAGATACCCCCCCCCAAAAAAAACCTATCACTTTTCTCAGAGATAAAAGATTTTCTATCTATGAAACAAGAACAGATGCTTTATAAGGAACATTCAGATAACAATTTAAAATGTTAAAATGCTGATATTTACAGTACACTGGAAATTAATTTCCTTGCAATTATTAAACTTTTAAATGTCGGGTTCCTCTTCCCTTGTCTTCCACCATCATTTCACAAAGAACAGAACAAGCTAGATGTAGCTGACCAGTAACTCCATAGACTATTTAAATAGCTGCTTAATAATGTACTTCTGCACAGCCTCATTTCAAAATACTCTGCCCCCTGCATGATTTCCAGATGCTATTGAAAGTGATCTTTTCTACTTTGCAAAATTGACTCTAAAGTCACAGGGTATAAGCAGAATAAGAGCATCCTATCTCATTGTATAAAGTATTGAGGTCACAGTCATTCATAAGATAAAAACTTTAGTAATTAGGAAGGTGAATCATTGGGACTTTCAAATATGTCACCTTTATTGGATTATAGAATATAAGCACACGGTGAATGAGTGACATTTCTCCTGTGTGGTTCTGTTCTCTCTCTTCAGTAAAAGATCATTTCTGATTCCTAGGTTAACTTTAAGAGAGCAGAGCTATTCTAGTGGTAGATAATTAAAGACTCACTCTTAGGAATCAGGGTTCATGTAGTATGTTTATCATCTTCTCACCTGATAGTCATTGATTCAGCCTAAGGGCCAGGGTATTTTAAAGAATAATGTTACTAAAGAAATTTCAGGACTCGTCAGTCTATTGTGCTGTTTCTTTGCAGGACTTTTCATTTCAGTCTAATATTTATTAATAATTTTAAATTAGGCTTTATTATAAAATTGACTAAATGTTAAATCAAGGAGGCACAAAGAAAAGGTTGTGGTCTGTTGTTTACTCACAGGAGTGTTATATTCTGTATATAAGGTGATTAAAAATAATTTGGGAATAAATGCTCACAATTTACTTTTTAAAATAATGAAGCGTATGCCTGCCTTTACTCATAAGTAAACCTAGTTATAGGAAAGATAGAAGAATGAATTGAAGCTGAGAAGATGGTGAACATGTATTAATGATTGAAAATAATTCTAATTAATTGAAGAATAATTCTAGCAAACGTCATTTTCTGGTCGATAAAAACAGTAATTGAGAGGAGGATGCTGATAATCACAAACAATGCAAATTAGAAGAAGCACACTATTTTTTACCCACTGGAATTGGGCAAATTCCTAAATTCTGGCAAGGTTAAGTGTTGATGAAGGTTAGGGGAATTGCTTACTGGGACACTCCTCATGCAACCAACCACCCTGGGGACATTTTGGAAGTATCTGTTAAAATGTACAGTGTTTGGCCTACCCCCAAGAAACACCAGCTTTTGTTCCAAGAGATGTGTATAGGAAGAGATGTATTACAGGAAAATATATAATAGTGAAAAATTGGAAACATAAATGTCCATCAGTAGAGGACTGATAAAGTTTGGCACATATGTGCAGGGAAAGAATATATAGCAGAAATGAATAATATATGTATCAACATCAGCTTTACAATATGTCCAGTGAGAACAGCAAGCTGTAGCATGAGACCACTTAAAATTTTAAAAACAAAACATTATATTTATTTATTTATTTATTTATTTTTGGCTGTGTTGGGTTTTCGTTTCTGTGCGAGGGCTTTTTCTCTAGCTGCAGCGAGCGGGGTCTACTCTTCATCGCGGTGCGTGGGCTTCTCATTGTCGTGGCTCCTCTTGTTGCGGAGCACAGGCGCTAGACGCTCAGGCTCAGTAGTTGTGCCTCACGGGCTCAGTTGCTCTGTGGCATGTGGGATCCTCCCAGACCAGGGCTCGAACCCGTGTCCCCTGCACTGGCAGGCAGACTCTCAACCACTGCGCCACCAGGGAAGCCCTATATATATTTTTTTAAGTCTTACATATATGTATGTAGAAGTATTAAAGCAAAGATTAGAAGGTATATGCCAAGCTCAGTAGTTGTTGTCTCCAGGAATGGCAAAAAGGGGTCAAGATGGGGATAGCTATCAAGCAGAGAGGGGCTTTAGCTTTACCTATATAAAATTCTTGTGGTTTCTGGCTTTTAATTAAAAAGATTCTACAGTTGTGTTTTACTTTCACAACCTTTTTACAGGTATAAATTTTTTTAAAAGACAGGAGGCAAATGTGTAAAAATTTAACCGTGTTAAGTATGGTGAGAATAAGTGATTTCTACATTAGCCTTTGTTGCAGTTTTTCTTAATTTCAAAATATAAGGTATTATAAGGAAATACATAATCATTATAGAAAATTTAGAAAATGTAAACATAAATAAGCACCAATACTCCACTGAGAGAGAAGTACCATTAGTGTTTTGATGTGTAGTATTGTGTATCTTTGCAGAATTCTGTATTTTAATACTGTATACAGTGGTTTGTTGTTGTCGTTTTAAATATGGAATCACACTGGTTTTACCTTTATTTTTTACTTGCTCTTATTTTAGACATCTTTACTGATCAATAAATATTATGTTCTGACTCCAGCTCTGATACTACTAGTAACTCACTCTTTTTTTATACCAGCTATGTTTTGTGGTTTTTTATATACAGTGATATATTTTGCGATTACATAGTACTTTGTGCCAGACACTGTTCTGTGTACTTTATGTATACTACCTCAATTAATCCTCAACAACCCTGTGAGGTAGATCCTATTATTAGCCCCTACTTACTGATGGAGAAACTATAGTTTAAAAGGCCAAGTGACTTGCCGCAAGCCCTTTGGCTCCAGAGTGTATTTCCTTAAACTCTACACTGTTCTGCTTCTTCAGTTTAGTCAATCCTTTCAACACCTCAAGTGAGCCCTTAATGCCATGCAGCAATCGTACTTTCCCTTCCCTGGTTTTTTGCTCTTCCTCTCTCGTAGACACTCTCATACTTCCTTTATCCTCAGTTCTCCAACACCTCTTCTCCAAGAACTGTCAACTGATAACCTTGCTTGCCATTTCATTAATAAAATTAGAAGCACCCACCACAATATCTACCTACCTACCTACATTCATGCTCAGTTTTTCTGTTTTATCACTAAGAGTAAAAGCCAGTCCTTCAATTTTGTGCACTAGATTCCATCCCCTTTCTCCTACTCACTGACATCTTTTGAGTGGTTCTCTCCTGTACATCATCAGATTTTCCTTTTCTACTGGATTTTCTCCCATTTTAAAACATCTTTCTTATCATGCACATTTGGAAGAATGCTGACAATTGTTGAACCTAGGTGGAGGGCACCAGGGTATTTATTGTACTCTTTTTTTTTTTTTTTTTTTTTTAAGATGTTGCGGGTAGGAGTTTATTAATTAATTTATTTATCTTTGCTGTGTTGGGTCTTCATTTCTGTGCTAGGGCTTTCTCTAGTGGTGGCAAGCGGGGGCCACTCTTCATCGCGGTGCGCGGGCCTCTCACTATCGTGGCCTCTCGTTGCGGAGCACAGGCTCCAGATGCGCAGGCTCAGTAGTTGTGGCTCATGGGCCTAGTTGCTCCGCGGCATGTGGGATCCTCCCAGACCAGGGCTCAAACCCGTGTCCCCTGCATTAGCAGGCAGATTCTCAACCACTGCGCCACCAGGGAAGCCCCTATTGTACTCTTCTTTTAATTTTTCTCTATGATTAAAAATTTTCATAATAAAAAAGTTGTGGAGGTCCCTTCCTTGATCCCACTTCCCTCTGAAGCTATCACCTCATTCCTCTTGTTTCTCTTATAGTAAAACTTCTCAACAGAGTTGTTGATACGCACTCTCTGATTTTCTTCCCTCCCCTTTTGTCTTGGACTCCACTCCAATCAGGCTTTTTTGCCCTGACACTTCACTGAAATATCTCTGAATAAGATAATTACCATGTTGCTAGATCCAGTGGTTAAATACTCAGTCCTCAATCTTTTTGACCCATCAGAAATATATAATGCATTTGATCACACTCTTTTTCATGAAACCTCTTCTTAATCCTTTAAACTCTACCACCTGAGAGCCTTTTCAAATGACACATTTTAGGCACCACCCCAGATCTATGGAATTGAAGACTGCATTTTAACAAGATCCCTGAGTGATTTGTATGCATACTAAAGTTTGAGAAACTTTACTTTAAATCATATTCTGATTTTCCTTCTCCTTACTATCTGTTCCTTCTCAGCTAATTCTTTTTCAACTCCTTAACCTCCCTAAATATTGGAATAGTCCAGGGATTACGTTCCTTTGGTAATCTCATCCAGTTTCGTGAGTTAAAATACCATTTAATTACCTTTTCTGTGCCAGTCTCCAGCCAGTTCATTTCCTCTGAACTCCAGACTGTCATATCTAACTGTGTGCTCAACATCGCTTGATTGTCTAATGGACATCTCAAATTTAAGATGTCTAGTTCTGAGGTCCTGATCTTTTTCCTCAAACCTGCCCTTCCAAACAGTCTTTTCATCTCAGTAACTGGCAACTCTGTTCTTAGGCTGCTTATGCCTGACATTTTGTACTTAATTTTTGACTCCTTTCTTTTTCTCATACCATACAACCAATCTGTTAATCAGCTCCTGTTAGCTCTATCTTTAAAGTATATCTAGACTCTTACAACTTCTCATCACCTATTTTCCTGTCACCGTGATTCAAGCCACAGTTATCTCTTGGCTGGATGAGTGCTTTGCTTCCACCCTTACCCACCCTCAGCTTACTCTCAGCACAGCAGCCAGAGTGGTCCTTTGAAGACTTGGGTCAGATTACGTTGCTCCTCTGCTCCTCAAGTGTCTTCACATTTCATGCAGAAAGGAAGCCTTATAATAGTCCTTGTAATGTGACCACCACCACGACCCTTCCTCCCCCACTGCCTATTTTACTCCCTCTCTCAGCTCATTCACTACTCTTCTCCCTCTTGCTCTTTCTGTTCCCAGCCAGTTTGCCTTCTTTGCCATTCTTAGAACATGGGAAGTACACACCTGCTGTAGGACTTTGCCCTTGCTAGTCCCTCTGCCTACTGTGTTCTTATGCCATATCTGCATGACTCCCTCCCCTCCTTTGAATCTTTACCCAAAATGTCCTTTGTAAAGAGGCCCTCCCTGGCCTAAAATTACAACCCCCTACAACTTAGCATTTTCTGTCTCCCACCTATAGAATACAGTATATTCTACTCATACATCTTTTTTATTTTCTATCTTCTATACTAAAATGCAAGCCTCTTGAGGGTAGGGATTTTCTGCCTTATCTCCAAGACTTAGAACAGTTGTTGCTTAGCACATGGTGGCCTTTCAATAAATATGTGTTAAATAAGTGGAAGAAAGAACCTATGAAGGTGAACATAATTATTACCTCCATTTTACAGGTTAGGAATCCAAAACTTAGAGAAATTATGTCATGTACCCAAGGTTGTATAGCTAGTAAGTGATACAGTTGGAATTCAAAGTGAAATCTGTACACTCAAAACCCATGCCCTTTCCACTCTGCCTCTCTGGTCATGTCACTTAGGTCCTCTGGGCTCTGGTTTTCCCATCAGCATAAGGGGCATTATTGCCTTTTTGCTTGCCTCACAAGGAAACAAAAAGGTTATAAAACCAAGTGATGTAAAAATATCCTGAGAACTTGAAAATGCTTTACATGTACAAGAGGGTGATAGTAATTCTTTGTTTTCTTATAGAAGTTTTACAGTTTTTGCTTTTAGTTTTAGTTCTTCAACCCACTTCAAATTGGTATGAGGTAAGGGTTGAAGGTTTTTTTTCCTCATACGGGTATCCAGTTGTCCCAGGAACATTTTTTCAAATATCTATCCTTTCCCACATTGAGCTGTCTTGCTCTTATAAATAAACAAATATCATGCTTCTGATTTTAATGTATTTGGGCTTATGAATGTTTGAAATGAACTTAAAAAGAGAGAATAGCATAGTTTTTGCTATTCCATCAATATCATGATATTCCATGTTTACAATACATTCTCATTTATTCTCTTCAGGCCAGTGTTGTACTTAAGAAACAATGATGAGAATATTTTCCAAAGAGGAATTATACCCTCTCTAATGCAGGTCCCAGATAGGAAACAAAAAAGACATACAAATATCATATTCATGGACTAGAACACTCAACATTGTTAAGATGTCTGTTCTTTCCAAATTGATCTATAGAATCTATAGGTTCAGTGCAGTCCCAGTCAAAGTCTCAGCAGGATTTTTTGTAGAAATTCACAAGTTGATCCTAAAATGTATATGGAAATGCAGTGGCTAGAATAGTCAAGACAGTTTTGAAAAAGAACAAAGTTGAAGGACATTTAGTGTGAGATTTCAAAACTTTCTATAAAGCCACAGTAATCAAGACACTGTGATACTGGCATAAGGATAGATGTGTGAGTCAACACAGGGAGGAAAGAAAGCCTACAAATATATCTATTATGTCTGTGGTCAATTGTCTTTTTTTTTTTTTTTTTTTTTTTAACCAAGATGCTAGGGCAATTCATGGAGAAAGGATAGTCCTTTCCACAAATGTTGCTGGGACAACTATATATCCACATAGGATAAATAAATAGCCCTTTCCTGATACAAGGCATGAATATTCATTCAGAATGGATCACAGACCTAAGACTAAAAGCTGAACATCTAAAACTTCTAGAAGAAACATAGGAGAAAATCACTGTAGCCCAAAGATAGGCAAAGATTTCCTAGGACACAAAAATTAAGAACCGTAGAAGAGGGCTTCCCTGGTGGCGCAGTGGTTGAGAGTCCTCCTGCCGATGCAGGGGACACGGGTTCGTGCCCCGGTCTGGGAAGATCCCACATGCCGCGGAGCGGCTGGGCCGGTGAGCCATGGCCGCTGAGCCTGCGCGTCCGGAGGCCATAACAGTGAGAGGCCCGCGTACCGCAGGAAAAAAAAAAAAAAGAACCGTAGAAGAAAAAATTCGTAAATTGGACTTCATCAAAATTCAAAACTTTTGCTTTTTGAAAGACATTGTTAAGAAAATGAAAAGACAAGCCCCAGTCTTGAGGAAAATGTTTGCAAGATACATTATCTGGTTAAAGAATTGTATCCAAAGCATATATAGAACTCATACAACTCAGTAATAAGACAAACTACCCAGTGGAAAAATGGGCAAAAGATTGTAGTAATTTACTAAAGAATATAAAAGAATGGCAAATAAGCAATGCAAAGATGTTCAATATGTTAGGCATTAAAATAGACAAGGTTCCCCTGCACACCCGCTAGAATGCTTATAATCAAAGCCAACAATACCAGGTTTATTAGCAAGGATGCAGAGTAACCAGAATTCTTATACATTGCTGGTGAGGATCTTAAATGGTACAACCACTTTGGCAGTTTCTTTTAAAATTAAAATTACCATATGAGCAATTCTAATCCTACTGATTTCCCCAAAAGAAATGAAAACAAGTCAACAACAAAGATATGTACATGAATGTTTATAGTATGTTATTCATAATTGCCAAAAAACACAACAACCCAAATGTCTGACAGGTAACTGGGTAAGTTATGGTATATCTGTACCCTCTTAATATTGCATGCAGCCAGTGTGTGAATCTCAGGATCATGCTGAGCAAAAGAAGCCATATGTTTATGTGAAATTCTAGAAAAGGCAAAACTAATCGCTAGTGACAGAAATCATTATCAGTGGTTGCCTGAGCCTAGTGTGGGTGTTATTAATTGCAGAAATGTGTGAAGAAACTTCTAGGGGTGATGGATATCCATCTTGATTGTGGTTGGTCTTTAGACAAGTGTATATATATGTGTTTGTGAAAAACCCTTTAAACTGCATAAAAATTGGGTGCATTTTGTGTTGTATACTAGTTATACCTCTCAATAAATTTGATTTTTTTAACGCGACAGAAACTGAAAAATCTAAGTAAAAATAGAATTTAGGCCACTATAGAGCACAACTGAAAAATGTGTGAACTCCATGTATTAAGGATTTTAATTACTTTAAAGTGGTAAATGATTACTGATTACACAGGAGTAGCAGAAGGGCATTCCCTTCGGTCTTGCTCACTTTCCACATTGTGATTATGAGGGCTTGGAGGGCAACAAAGTAGAAGGGAGACCAGAATTTGAAACTGTATTTGGATAAAATAACACCTTGTCACCACCATCACGCATACCAGTCCAGTCAACTGCTGAATTCTCTATTGGTGTCAGAGGAGAGATTTAGCTTGCTGTGTGAAGACTGATGAACTTTTTTGAAATTGTGTAGCATTAGATGAAAGAGGACTGAAGTGCTAATGTCTGTGTAGGCCAGTCGTTTGGTTTTAGAAATAGTAGAAAATACAAAAAAATAGCAGCAAACTTGAGTGAGAGATACTTGAGGCTTTTATAAATAGACTAGACTGGTAAATGCCTGCACCTACAGATGGTGTAGGCATAGTATTTGAATTTCAGCAAGGTATTTGAATAATATTTCTCATGATATTCTTGAGGATAAGATGGAGATATGTAACAAATATGAAGAATTTAACTAGGTTCATAACTGTATTATTGTCATACCTGAAGGTCTTAAGCTAGGAGATTTTTGTCCTCCTTCTTCTCTTGAATCTGACTGCGTATTTACAGATAACTTAGATGAGGGCATCGTTAGCATGCTGATCTTTTATAACTTATTTTTTAGTGAAAAGTAACATTTTAATAAGCTGAAATTATAGGTCATGTCTACAAAATATGAAGTCTTATCCAAGTCCAAAAAAGAGAAGTATACAAATGTTGGATGAGGGAAATGGTTTTGTAGGAGCAACGCAAGAACAACAACTCTCTAGGGTTGTAATTGAATATAATTTTAATAGGAGTCAGTTGAGTGACTGTGGCTGCCATAATAGTAATGGCTGGTGCAATAAACATTTTTTCCCGCTGTAAGGAAGATGAAGATTAATTTGGGTTTTGTTTTTGTTCTGTTTTTCCAAATATAAGTGAGATCATACAGTATTTGTCTTTCTCTGACTTATCTCACTTAGCATAATGCCCTCAAGATCCATCCATGTTGTCATAAATGGCAGGATTTCCTTCTTTTTTTATGGCTTATTCCTGTGTGTATGTATGTGTGTGTTACATTTTCTTTATCCATTCATGGACGCTTAGGTTGTTTCCACGTCTTGGTGGTTGTGAATAATGCTGCAGTGAACATGAGAGTGCAAATAACTCTTTGAGATCCTGATTTAAATTTTTTTGGATATATATATACCCAAAAGTGGGATTGCTACATCATATGGTAATTCTGTTTCTAATTTTTTGAGGACCCTGCAGTCTGTTTTCCATAGCAGCTGCACCAATTTATATTCCCACCAACAGTGCATAAGTATTCCCTTTACTCCTCGCCAGCACTTGGTATTTCTTGTCTTTTTGATAATAGCCATTCTAACAGATATGAGGTGATATCTCATTGTGGTTTTGATTTGCATTTCCCTGGTGATTAGTGATGTTGAACACCTTTTCATGTATGTACCTGTTGGCCATTTGTATGTCTCCTTTGGGAAAATGTCTATTTTTAAAACTAGATTGGGGTTTTTGCTACTGAGTTGTATGAGTTCTTTATATTTTTTGGGTATCCCCTTATCGGATATATGATTTGCAAATACTTTCTCCCATTTGGTAGGTTGCCTTTTCATCTTGTTGGTGGTTTCCTGTGCTGTGCAGAAGCTTTTTTGTTTGGTGTAGTCCCACTTGTTTGTTTTTGCTTTTGTTGCCTTTACTTTTGGTGTCAGACACAAACAACTTGTCATCAAGTCCAATGTCAAGGAGCTTACTGCCTATGTTTTCTTCTAGGAGTTTTATGGTTTCAGGTCTTACATTTAAGGGGAGGATGAAGATGAGAATCTCACTCTAGTTTGTGTTGATCAGATCAAATCTAGAGCATTGTATTTCCTTTCGGGGCATCATATTGTGGTCTAAAAAGAATGTTGAAAAGCTGAATCTTGGATAAGACCTTGGAAGAAGCAGTGTAGAGAACAAATTTTACTGGATGATTTGCCAGCTTTAAGATTAAATTGAGTCTGTAAATGGACACTTTTTCTTTTACAAGGAAGGAGACTCCTAACAGAAACCTATCAAGAGAATGATATTCATTTAGTTTATAGCATGTTTTTTCTTTCCTGCTACTTTTATAAACTTATAAGGTTCTACTTAACATCTTTGAAAGGTAAGAAGGCGGTCCAATTTAATTGTCCTATGTAATGGATAGACTTTTGCATCATCTGTAGCAAAGTCAGTTTATTCTTATTCCCTTCCTTACCCTCAACCAGTTATGTGGTTTTTGGCGTCTTCCACTGTAACTGGTTGGTGCTTAGGAAATAATGGTTTAGTGTCAGCCTATAATATAATTACTTAGGGTAGTAATTACTCTGGAATATTATGTAGGGATTGAGGTATGATACCTATCCCATTTTTCCAGCTGGGGAATTTAAGTCTCTTTTCTTTCCAACCTTCCAATATATAGACCTGGATTTCTGTTCTTTTGCTGCTTTTGTTATAGAAGTGTTACAGAAAGAGTTTATTAAATGAGATATAAGTTAGTAAAGCAATTTCTAAACAATAGAGGATTACACAAGAATAAAGTAGTATTATTTCAAGTTGCAGCTATATGCAACTTTGGCCTATAATAGATTTATGCTGTTTATGGTTATATCACTAGCTCAGCCATCATATTTATATCTTGTTAATTACCTAGTACTTTCTTGGCCAGAAATTTTCTGTCTTCAGCCCTCTAGTTACATTTCTGTCTACCTTATTCTTGCTGTATTTCTTTGTATCAGATTTGTTGAGAGGATTGACACTATCCATCAAGAAATACCTTTATCTTCCCATCTTATAACTTCATCATGCCTCCGTATTCTCATGCATACCATCCATTTGTTGTTGTTATTGTTGTTTTTAATTTCAAAGGAGACAGAATGTCTTTTCAAAGACCAACACCTTATCTGTGCACTAAATACCAGACTGAAGCACTGAGCTCCACCGCCAGCACCATCACCTGTCCCCTTTTCTTTCTAATGAGGATAAGGTCTCCCCATCTTGGAACAGCTTTTGATTGAGACTCATTTTTCTCCATCTGTTTTTTACCTTTGTTTGCCACTGCAGAACTTTTTAAGCAAATGAGACCTATGACATCATGTTTTTTTTCAATGGAAGAGTGACAGTGTGATGTAGTATATCAAACGCTAGGCCTAAAAAATCATAACAGCAAGATAAGTTCAGATTGTGATAAATGCTGTGAAGGAAGTAAACAGTATTCAGTAAGAGTAATTGGAGGAGAAGGAGTTACTTGTATAAACAAGTAATTTTAAATGAAAATTTGGTCTGAGAAAAAATTTCGAGATCTTGATCTCTGGATGAGAAAATTTAATTGAAGGTTTAAAATTTAATTGAGAAAGCATAAATAATAAACTTAATTATTTGCAAATCTTTCATTTTTAACAGTGTTCATTACATAATTTTGATTATATCATTTGAATTTTAAGGTTTTACTTTAAGGCAAAATTTATTTCCTAACAGTCATTGTTAGATTTCAGAAGTCTCATATGTCTGTTCTTTCCAGTATTAAATGAAGAAAAATAACCTTGATTAGGACATTATATGCATCTTATTGTAGTTGATTCAACAGATATGTATTGAATACCTGCCACGTGCCAGGCACTGTACTAGGCACTGGGGATAAACAGAAATAAACTAGACACAGCTCTTTCCCTCAATCAATTCAACTAAGACAGTTTTGGGCTTCCCTGGTGGCGCAGTGGTTGAGAGTCCGCCTGCCGATGCAGGGGACACGGGTTCGTGCCCCAGTCAGGGAGGATCCCACATGAGCCATGGCCTCTGAGCCTGCGCGTTCGGAGCCTGTGCTCCGCAATGGGAGAGGCCACAACAGTGAGAGGCCCGCATACCGCAAAAAAACCACAAACAAAAAAAAAAAAAAACAACTAAGACAGTTTTTAGGGGTATCAGATGATTTAAACTTACCATTGACTTTGAAATAGATTCACTGTGTCCATTACATTAGAAAATAAGCACATCACTAGTTTTAAGAAGGTCTTTTTAGAATATATAATTCTACTTTTAAAAATAGTTTTATCAAATGGAGTTTACATTCCAAATAGAAAATGAACATAGTCAGGTGAAAAAAATACATGAATCAAACTGTTAAAATAATTACTACATAACTGAACAGGGGAAAGAAAGATCACTTGTGGTTGACTCTTGGGAAAGCTTCACTTAGGAGTCATAATGTATATTGAATCTTAAAGAATAAGTATGATTCAGTAGAGAATAGAATGAAAGCTAATTTGGTGTGAGAGGGGAGCATTGGTCACAGAGGTGGGATTAAATACCAAGGTATACTTAAAGGACCTGGATAAATAGGCTTGACTGGAGTGGAAGGTTTGTATTGGTAAATAGTAAAAGATAAAGCAAAGTCTTTCAATAGAAAAGATTTTGGTTGTACCATAATAGTAATATGGTCCTAAAATCCTTAGTTCACTTGCAGTCTATTTTACTATTTCTTATTTAAAGGGGTTATGTACAGTTTGCAGTTGTATCATGATTCTAAATAAATCTTTATTTATACCCCTAAATGTGTTCTGTAGATACTGAGGCCAGAGTCTTTAGCTCTACTCAGGTTAAAATGATGTTTTGTTTTTCAGTTACTTACACGCCAAGTCAATCATCCACAGAGACCTCAAGAGTAATAGTATCCTTCTTGAATTTGTCTGCGAAGTTTGAAAACATCCTGACCTTTTCTCCTGCATTTTATCTTCACATTATGTAAAAACAGTTTTCATGCTAAGTTCAATAATACACTGTAAAGGGAATTAATAAATGGGTTTACACAAGAGTATAGTAGTACAAGGTACTACAACCTGCTTTTGGTTTTTGAACAATTGACCATTACAAAAAAACCTATCAAGTCATTATGATAGTAGGACTCTTTGCTTGCTTGTTTATGTTCTATAAGCACTACAAGATGCATAGTTTTGTAGCTATCTACTAGTTTCTTTCAGTGCTCTGACCTTGCTCAGTGGTAGTTGAGATGTAACTGAAGGCTCTACATTATATAACAATGAGGTGAGAAAAACGTAACGTTTCTTCTTCCATAAGCCCAAATTAAGATCCTGTCTGCCAGTTGCCTTCCTTCATTCCAGTGAAGAGCCTTTACAGCTTTCCCAGCAGTGCCAGAAAGATATTTGGGCCTACATTACTAAAATCTAATGGGAAAGTTTCAATGTCTCCCATAAACTTAGGAAAACATCTCACCTCATCCTACCACATTTCAAGCACCAAATATCTTAAAAGCAGGTCACAGAGTCCAAATAACACTATTTTTAAAACATATTTATTAACTTTAAAAGGAAATATGAAGTACTATACTTCTTTAAAGAATATCATAATATATAGAATTATAGAAATTAGATCTCTTACCTAAATTTTTCATAATGGTTGCTTTGATAGGAAAATGAGATCTGTTATTTTCCTTTACTTACTACACCTCAGATATTTTTCTTCATGAAGACCTCACAGTAAAAATAGGTGATTTTGGTCTAGCCACAGTGAAATCTCGATGGAGTGGGTCCCATCAATTTGAACAGTTGTCTGGATCCATTTTGTGGATGGTAAGAATTGAGGCTATTTCTCCATTAATTAAATTTTTGGACCCTGAGATGCTGTTGAGTTATTAGAAAGTCACTGAAGATTTCAACTATATAGTATTTTCATAGTTCTCAGTATTCACAAAAACCAATGTTGATCTTACTTTATATATAAATAGATTTTAACTTTTTATCTTTAAAAAGAATATTATGAAACCAGTTTCAGTATATTTCAAACAAAAAGTGTATTTTATAAACACTGTTTAAATTTTATTCAGATTGTCTCTTTAAAATATTTTGTGTTCAGAATGTTCTGTGTATCCGGTTTCAAAAAAAAAAAAGTATGCAATTTAAGCAGGTGTGATCTGCAGCCATTATTAAGGTTTCAATAAAAGAATTACTCCTTTTAAGAGAGAGACTGTTTCACAATCTTATTTAAGCCTAAATTGGAAAGTTACTTTCTTTAGACTAGAAAGAACTGTATAATTATGGGCAGCCAGGAAAGGAAAGACAAAAAGAAAAATGAAAGGTAGATTTTTAACACTGTCAGTTTTGTGGGCCCTGCATAGCTCTTTCTTTCTTTCTTTATTCCTATTTCTGCTTTGCGGAAAATAAGAAAGATAAGTTATAAGAGAAGGGAACTAAAACTTCTGTGCAGTTACTTTCAGCAGGCTGTGAAAAGGGCAGCATAGGATCATTTTCTTAAGCCAGCTGTTCTCAGAAGGGTCCTTAAGACCCTGTCAGAGGTCCCCAAGGTCATCCTGTGTGAAACTAGATTTTTCTTCATATTCTTCAACACATCAGAGCAGATTGAATGCATAAGCAAATATGTGACTCTAGCTGGCTGCTGTTAAACCAGTCAAAAAGAATTGCAGGGACTTCCCTGGTGGTCCAGTGGTTAAGACTCCACGCTTCCACTGCAGGGGATACGGGATCAGTCCCTGGTCGGAGAATGAAGATCCCACATGCCGCGCAGCATGGCAAAAAAAAAGAAAGAAAAAAAAAAAGAATTGCAGTACTATTCTTCTCACTAAACTTTGTTTTTGAAAATACAGTTACTTTTCATTAAAAAAAATGGGTGATCTATGTTAACATCTAATGACTGTTTTGTTATTTAAATTAATAAATATTTTAACAGTTTCTCAGTTAAGTTTTAATATGATGAATATCCACAGGTATAATCCACATAAACAGAAGCTTCTTGGGGTTGTCCATAATTTTTAAGACTGAAAAAGAGTCCTGAGACCAAAAAGTTTGAGAACATCTGCTCCAAGCTGAATACAGGGTGTCCCAAAACTCTTAGTGCAGTTTTAAGCTTTAAATAACTGAATCTGCAGTAAGACTTTGGGACACCCTGCTGGAAATAGAAAAGCTGCAAGGGCTTTCAAAGCCACATTGGCCTAAATTCCCTGAACTTATCTGTAGCAGTTCCATAAAGAGAATTCCAAGGTAGGATTCTGAATTAGTCAAGATACGCCTAGGGTTAAATTTGGCCGTGATTTCTTGTAATAATAACTGGCATTAGAGTGGCAAGGTGGGAAGGGGGCGGCATTGGACTAGGAGTCAGAAGGTCTGTACTCTCGTGCTCTGTTTGACTCTTAACTTGCACGTTCCTTGACCTCCTCCAAGTCTCTCCATCTTTAACATCGGGTTGAACTAGTGGATTTTGAATGCATTTTCTCAGGTTTAGTAATTAGAGTTAGCTATATTTTTTTCTTCAATATGTTTGTTTTAATAAATAATTATAAACAGGAAGCTAATTAATAATTGTAATCTGGATCTCAGATACCTTTAAGGCATATACCTTGCAACAAAGATAACAGTGTATCCTAAGGGGGAGAGAAATTGCAAAACCTACAATTATAAAGAAACAATTGTTACATGTTTTAAAGGTGTGTTTATTTTAACTACTGCGGGGAGAGTTAGGCTCAGTCAAGTCTCCAGATTTGTCCTTTTCCAAAAACCTTAGTTTATACAGTTTATAGACTACTATTACACATGAAGGTTTATATTTTCTTTTAATTTCTTTTTTGTTGATACCTGGGTAGATGGGTTCATCCTTTATTCCATCAAGCTGCGTTTTAAGACAAGAGATTAGTCAGTAGTACACTTAATTGTTGAGTAAAATCCTTTTGGGTTGATATTGCCTTCAGAAACAAATATGGTATTTCCATAGACTAGGAGAGAAGAGTTTGTTCAGAACCAAAGGTTATGTAATTCGCTGAATTATTTACAATAGTATTCTCAACCTTGCTTTATTTATATCTTAAAGAAGAAAGAAACTTCTGTGAAAATTTTTACAAATTACTAAATTAATTGAAGATAAATCATGCGTTTCTTATAAATAGATCCCATACGACATTTCATCAAATGATCTACCAACAACAGTGAGATAAAACTAAATTTTAAAAGGGTAGTTCTTACACTGTCCCTCACAGAAATTGTGTTCTGGCTTTGAAAATTATGTCTGTATCATAACCAGCCTCTTATATTCTGGCTTGTTCATTACATCACAGTTGTATGTGGTTTATTTTGCGCTGTACTACCAAGAGCAGTTATCAATAAAATATATGACAAAAGCAAATAGATAAAACCTTCTTCACTGCATGCCCCCCCCTCCCCGCAATCCTTTACTCTCATCTGGATCTCCCACGCATCTTTCATCAGTGGTTCTCAACCTTGGTTGGACATTAAAGTCATCTGGGGAACTATAAAAACTCACAATTGAAGCTGTTCCCATCCCCAGACTCTGATGGTATATTATTGGGCTAGAATGTAGTCTGGATGTTGAGAGGTTAAAGGCTGCACAGGTGAGTCTGTTTTGCAGGTGAGGCTGGATGCTCTACTGCCTGCCTTGAGAGATAGCCTGACCTGCCTTACCCTGACCAATAACCAAGAATCCTGTCCCAGGTCTTTCATTTTTGCAGTTAGTCCTGGTTTTGGTATCAAGTTAATGTTTTCACAAAGTTTTTTTAATACCCTGCAGTTGCTCTAATTTCTTCCAAATGAAACAATACAGAAGATGCAAGGTGAAAGAACTCCTTTAAGCTAAGATTTAATCAACTGTTTATTGTATTTCATGTAAACAGCTAATAAGAAATCTATCTGTAGAATACAGTGACTGAAATGTGTAAAAATGTAACAAATATGATTAGATCTGTATCTTTGCCCAAGAAGCAGCAGCCAAAAGATTCTTTATACCATCTTCTACTAAATCTACCTACTGTCTATTGCTTTTGTTAATAAAGCATCCATAGCATATTTATACCGTTTTTGGAGGCAAGAAAGGAGTTTGAGTTTATCAGTCTTGAAATTTTACCTTTATTGTCTAAGGTGCCCTGAGATAAGGAGAATCATTTGTACCAATGGGAAACTTAAATTCTAAGGTGATTACCATAGTGGTTGTGCTACTTCCAAACACATCTCATAACAACAGGTCTAGTATTTCTTTCCTGAATCAGGAATGGAAGGTAGGAACTCACTCTTGATAGGGTAAGTCATGGGAAAAATTCAAATGGCAGTGATGGTATTTTGTACAGAAAGAGGGCAGCTGATAAAATTATAAAATCTTAGTAATGTATATAGAATCTCAGCTAGTACTGCCTCTCTCAGAGTTTACAGAGCATTTTTTAAAATTTATCTTTCATAATCAGTTTTATTTCTTTGGCCATAAGTAAGAGAATTGATTACGTATTACGTGGGTTATTTAATGATAGAAACATTGTTCTGGGAATTATAATAGTTTGGTTTTCAGTCTTTATTCAGTTGATGTGAAGAATAAACAAGAATATTTTTCTTTTTATGTTCTACCAGGCACCAGAAGTAATCAGAATGCAAGATAAAAACCCATATAGCTTTCAGTCAGATGTATATGCATTTGGGATTGTTCTGTATGAATTGATGACCGGACAGTTACCTTATTCAAACATCAACAACAGGGACCAGGTAAATATTTACCATCTCTTGAGGTTCATTTTACTGTTTGTAGAAAGGCTCCAGTTCATTGTAGAAAAGAGGTATTGGATCCTGGGTAAGCATGGAAGATAGATCTCTTGATCTTTGTCACCAGTTTTAGAACCTTTTGTATACTGTTGGCAGTAATAGTAGCATGTAAGGCCTTTCCTGGAAATACCATGCTTAAATCTTGTAGTGGAGTGAAACTCCTGATCTTCTGACTAGAAACTAGAGATGCAATAATGATTATACCTCATGCCTCTTGACCATGGCACAGTTAGAAGAATGAGCTCTGCTGCTACAGCATCTGGACTTATCCCTTTTACTCTATCACAGATTGTGCTCTCTGAGCCAGGCCCTCAGCTCTGAACTTCTTTATATCAAATCCTTATAAAATTATTAAGATTTCTCCATACTTCTTAAATTTTTAAAACTAGGTAAATGAAAGGACTGTTACATCATGCTTTCATTTTTCTGTGGTGAGAATTCAAGTAGGAGGGAATTTTTTACTTCTCTCTTCCTAAAAGTTTCTGTTCTCTGTTCCTTACCTTCCAAAGTATAGCCTCGTGCAGCTCTTTGCCTTTTCGATCCCAGCCATATTAAATTCACCTAGTCTTTTAATACTGGCCAAGAAAAATGAATTGTCTTTACTGAAATTACCTCATATACCTCAACATTTTAAAAGTGCATGTGTGTGTGTGTGTGTGTGTGTGTAGAGAGATTGCCGCAATTACAGTTAATATAATAGAAAACAATAGTTGACCATATAAACTGTGATTAAATAATATTTATACATTATACTGTGATGTACATGTGAATCACCTGGATAATTTGTTTAAAAAATGGAGATGCTGGAGTAGATTCTGATTCAGTGGGGTGGGTCCAAGCATCTGCATTTTTAATAAGTTTTCTAGTTGTTTCTGATACATACAAAAGTTGAGAATCACCAGTGTAAAGAATCTTCAAAAGCATGAGTGTTTTATGTGTTTGATCATAACCTCCCAACCTAATGAAATGATAATTTTTAATGTATAAATATATTACTTCATTTAGTAGTGTTTTGGTCAACAGTTCAACTCTCAGTCTTTTTGGTGATACTGAAGCTTTCTGAAGATACTGAGTAGCTTTCTCACTAAGAACTTATAACTATCATGTGGTATCAGAGAAGTAATCTAAGTTGTCATATACTTTGCATATGCTTATTGAATCACCATATGGCCCTTACCCAACAGTGGTCTGGATTCTCTATTTTGAGAATTTTAAAAATGACTGCCTTTCTACATAAGTCAGCATAAAACTAATTTTTTAAATTGCTGTTTGGTCTTTCTAACTACTTTCATAGCTTTAGAGTGTTGGATTATAGCTTTAAGTGTTAAAAAGGAATCTATGACCTGGCTTCTGATGATCTGATCTTTTAAGCCTCCATGAAACTTCGATTCAGGACGGACCAAGATAGTAGCTAAAGAACATAAAAACATTGAAACATTGCACTTAGTGTACTTGTGACAGATCCTAGATCACTGAGATGATTGATTTGACGATAGCAGTCTGAAGAGCAAGATTGTCTCTAATTTAGCAGCTTCACGTGCTCTGCCTTTTACAGTCTTATTAACTCAACCATACAGCATAATACCCCATGCCGTGTTTAATTTTCCTATGCATTCTGTTCTTCTAGAGGAATTACGAGGGAATTTTAGTTTAGTTTTAATTGATTTATCATAGAGACTACAAATAATAAAAATTTATGAACCTAAGATCTGGATGAAATACATTTGTCAGTAAATAAGTTTATTTTAATGAAATAATAAAGTTATATTATGGAAATAAGTAGTAGTGTCTCCAAAATATGGAAAAAGCGTCCCAGAGTTCTGCACTCATCCACTTCTTGGCATTTTAGGTGCTTTGTCCTCCATGGGAGTATAATAAATGATGTGGCAAGGGCTTACTCTCCATGAGAGAAGTAAGTGAGTGACCAACAGAAGGGTAAGGCCTTTACTAGTTAATTCTTTCTGGGAGTATAGTTAGAGCCTTCTGGAATATGCCAGTCTGAAACCAAGTATTTGATGAAGAAAAAGGATATGAAAGAATTATATACTCTTCCCATCATCCCCATTCTACTTCATTACCTTCTAGTCTGCTTTCTTCAAGTGGCGCTTTCCATGGAACTCCCTCTTTTGAATCAGTAACTCTAGTCATCCTCAGTGAAGTAACCCCCAGGTACTGTTCCATCCATCTCCTTGATTTGATTTTTCTTTCTCTCATACTTTGATCTCCATGGCTCTCAGATTGGACTTCTATTTGAAAATCTAGGAATATTCTTTTTTTTCCATGGGAGATGGGACAGCTGCTTCATTACCATATAATATGGTAATGACCCATGCCCCTATACTCTCACCCCCCCATAGTCTGAGGTGGCAGGTTTTGCCTGTAAATTCAAGGCAGGACTCTGGTAAAGCAGTGTGATGTAATGGCAGACCTTGGACTCATGACCTGCATGACCTGGCCACTGTACCTCTCTAGGTATCTTTTCTTTTTCAATTATTAAAAATAAGAGAATGAACTAAAGAATTCCTTAACAGTTACAAAGATTGAGTTCTTTCCTAAAACAGGTTTCTTAGCTCCTTGAGGGATGACCACCTCTATGTTACTTTGCAGAGTAGCATGCCTTTTTACTTCACTTACCCTAGTGCCGAAAGTCTGAGAAATTGCTTTGTCATTTTTTCCCCCTCTTTATCATTCTGTTTTGCTCTCTTTCAGTGCAGCTTCTTTACTAAATTGGGATTAATCATGTGCTCAGTTAAGCTAGGTATATTGGCTTTTTTTTTTATTGGAGCAGACGTGCTGTGTCATCCTAGAAGAAAATAGCATAACATTTATTATTTCACATGAATTCCAGTTATCATTGCTATAGCAAACCACCTAAAACGTAGTGGCTTAGACAAATTGTAAATCTGCAATTTGAGCTTCTCTCAGTGTGGAAGGCTTATCTCTTTCATATGGTATTATTGGCTGTGGTAGATTCACTGGGTGTTAAAGGATCTACTTCCAAAATGGCTTGAAAACATACCTGAGAAGGTATGTGACCAGTTAGCCGTCAGCTGGAAGCTTAGTCTTGGCCGAGGGCCAGGGGCCTCAATTCTTCTCGACATGGGTCTTTCTGTGACGACTTTTTCACAGGAACCTTGGACTTTCTCACAGTATGGTGGCTGGGTTCTAAGCACAAGATCTCAAGGAGACAGAAAATGATAATAAGTACCAGTGTCTTATCAACATGCAAATTATTTTAATAAAAAATTTTGATATCTACTGTATGCAAAAGCTGTGAGATATAGAAGGATGCAAAGGTGAATAAAACACAGGCTGTGCTCTCAGTTCTGTTGAGGCAGTGCAGGGGGTGATGTTGAGGATGAGCAGACCTGTGCTCCAGTAACACAGAGGAGTGAATGAAGGGGTAGGGATACCAGGAGTGCGGCTGTAGATGGAGAATGAAAATAACCAGTCCCAGAATTTCAAACTGAGCTATTGATTTTGTAGTTAAGTGCTACTTGAATTTTCTATCCATGAATTACATCCAGGAAAGACCTTTCCTTTAAGCTTAAATAGTTGCAAAGAATGTAATTTCCAGTGTATTATATTGACATTTCAAAAAAAAAAGCATTATATCATTCTTTTAAATGTACCAAATAAAATCTAAACGTCATACTGATTTGATTCTTACCATCATCACTTGTTTAAAAAATAAAAAACCTCGGGCTTCCCTGGTGGCGCAGTGGTCGGGAGTCCACCTGCCGATGCAGGGGACGCAGGTTCGTGCCCCGGTCTGGGAGGATCATGCGTGCCGCGGAGCGGCTGGGCCCGTGAGCCATGGCCGCTGAGCCTGCGCGTCCGGAGCCTGTGCTCCGCGGCGGAAGAGGCCGCGGCAGTGGGAGGCCCGCGTACCGCAAAATAAATAAATAAAAATAAAAAACCTCTTCATTAGTTTTTGGAATTTTACATGGCTCTTTTTTTGTCTGTAAATTATTTGTATCCTACTTCCTCCACAGAATTTTTTCCCTAATGTAACATATTTGTGTGCTCTAAACCCTTTTATTGCTCATTCAAATTATATCTCTGCAACAAAAAAATGTGCTTAAATTTAGAACTAAAAAAGTTTTTCCCAGTGACTTTGGGCTGTTAACTTTTTTAATTCCAAATTATGCTATTAATAATTATTAAATATATAACTGATGAAAATAACATGAGTTTTGATATAAAGAAACAGGTAAAATTTTATTGGAAGTGTGTTTCTTAATGAGCAACATGGGGCTTTTGTTTTCTCTTCAGTCGTTTATTTGTGAAAAATATGACCTTTGCTAGAATAAGCTGGGACTTAGCGTCAGTCCTTCTAGTTTTATTTTTAAAGAAGTAAGTGCTGAGGAATATTGTTCAAATAAATAAGAATATGGGAAAGTCAGGAGTTTTGTTATAACCACATGCAGAGTTCAGCAGACCACCTTCAGGTTCAGTAATTCATTAAGTCTTATAGAACTCACTGAAAGTTGTTAATACTCACGTTATGGTTTATTAAAGCAAAAGGATACAGATTAAAATCAGCCAAGGGAAGAGGCACATAGGGCAGAATTCAGGAGAGTTTCACATAGGGAACTTCCAGTTGTCCTCTTCCCGTGGAATTGTGGCCAGCACTCAGTTCTCCTGGCAGTCATGCGTGACAATGTGCAGGAAGTGTTGCCAACCAGGGTAATTCACTGGAGCCTTGAGTTATTGTTGGGCCTCAGTCACGTAGATAACAATTGACCACCTCTGTTGTTGACCTTAGTTTTTAGCCTCTACAGAGGTCAAGCTGATACCATATAACTTAAAGCCCCCTCTGTAGAATCACATTGATAGCATAGACTATCTGACATGACCTTAGACTCCCAGATAAACAAAGGCACTCTTAACAGGCAGGACATTCCAAGGGCTTAGGGATTACCTCCCAGGAGCCAAAGGCAAAGGCCAGCCCTCTCTTTGGGCAAGATTAGTTCTTTACCGTAACCATATCACTGCTTATTTGAACTCATTTCTATAGCATACCAAAAATTATATAATAACTTGTCATTTAAAATTATTTTAACAATCAGCTGACAATTCAGTTAATTTTGCTGAAAGCAAAGAATTGGAAACCAACTGTCTTGCAAAGGGATTTGCTACCCATTCATTAGCGTCCAGTTAGACCAATATTTGGAAGCATCCCTTTGGTACCCTCAGCAGTGTTACTTACACACTGACGCAGTGTGCACGGTAGTTAAATTCCATGTAGGTAAAAGGTGTGCCTTTTGTGAAGTGGGAGAAGGGCAGTTGTGACAGAGGAGATGGAAAGGAGGTTAAACTTTACATCTTCACTTTAGTGGTGCTTGGGCAAATCATCTTATAGTTAAGTAAGGGTTATCACAGCACCAAACAAGAAATAACATAAAATAGCATATCAGACTTGACTGTTCCTAAAATTTATCAGTTCTACCTTGTAACCTGGGATCTCTGACTGGCTCTCTCCACCTTAGCCTCTAGTCTGTCCCTATTGAACCTATTCCCTGTAAGATCAAAACCCCTCTCTCTTCCGTGACACCTAAGACTGTTAACATCTGTCTCTGCCCACTTTCAAAAGAACCACAAGTCAGAAAATTAGAAATGTAAGAAATCAGAAAATTATAAATCTCTGTACCCAGGGAAGACAAGGCTTTTTACTTTATTAAACATTAAATTTTAGTTCCCAGTAGCTTTACCTTCCCTCTGGAGGAGGGTCTGGTTCTCAGACTTATATAACTAAATGCCCCATTAGAGTTTCCTCAACAAAAGAATTTAAAATTCAGATGCCAAAACAACTGTTAAAAAGGTTAACTATTTTGGTTGAGTAGAAGAGGCCCGATCTGTGTTTCAGAATGATTACTATCAGTGGGAAAATGGATTGGATAAGGAGAGACTGGAAGCATGCGGAGCAGTTAGGAGACCTTTGCAGTAGTCCAGGGGTCATGAAGATTTCGCCTTGCAGCACATTAAGTATTGATTCCCCACAGTCTATGGTATATAGGAATCAGAATACTAGTAGCATTGTGTTTTTTAACCTTCTATTGAAGTGTAATGTACATACAGGAAAGTACATGTCATAAGTGCACAGCTTGTTGAATTTTCAATGTTTATATATTTTTCAACTTATCTACAAGGTTATATGATTTGCCTTTTTTTTCCTCCCCAGATAATTTTTATGGTGGGACGAGGATATCTATCTCCAGATCTCAGTAAGGTACGGAGTAACTGTCCAAAAGCCATGAAGAGATTAATGGCAGAGTGCCTAAAAAAGAAAAGAGATGAGAGACCACTCTTTCCCCAAGTAAGAAAAAGCTTTATGTTACCTAGAAGGACAGACTAATATTCTGATGCAGATTTTTAAGCACTTTTTAGAGCACAGTTTGTATTTTACGGATTTGGATTCCATGTGATTATGTGCAGACTCCAGATAAGTAAACACATAAAGGTGATTTTATAAAGGTTGAACCAGTGGTACACCTAAAAACTTAGGATCCCAATACAAAATATTCAGAAAGATTTTGCTTTTGTCTAGCAGTTCTCAAACTTTTTGGTCTCAGAACTGTTTTCTACACTTAAAAATTATTGAAGAACCCCAAAGACCTTCTGTTTGTGTAAGTAGTAATTCCCATTTTAGAAATTAATACTTTTTAAAATATTTATTTATAAATTTATTTAAACATAATAAAACCATTACATGTTAAATAATGTTTTATGAAAAATAATTATATTTTCCCAAACAAAAAAATTTCGAAAAAAGTGGCATTGTTTTAGACTTTTCGCAAATCTCTGCAAAAAGAAGATAGCTGGATTCTCTGCTTTGCATTCATTATGTTGCAATATCTTACATTATATAGCCTCTGAAAACTCCACTTACACTTGTAAAATAATGAAAGTAAAAAGGGCAAATAATATCTTAGTGCTAGTATAAAAATAGTTTTTCTACAGACTATACTTTGTGCACTGCTACTTTTATTCTTCTTGATGGTAAAATTAAACAGGTTGCAAGCATCCCTTTAATGTTAGGTTTTTTTGAGGGGCATTTTTACCTGGGACAAAAAGAGAAGGCAACTATTGGTACTGTCTGCCGTTCTCTGATTCTTGGAAACTTTCCATTGTTTTTTATCTTTTCAAGTTGGAAGGCTAAAGCCCTCAATTTAATAATCTTTCATAAGCCTCATGAACTGGAACTAAGTACCTGAACAGTCTTAGAAAGTTTAGCTGTAGTAGATATTGTAATATAAATTCCGTGTTTTATAATGCCTAGAAAAATCACGATAGCGCTGTATAAATCTGTCCCAATGAGTCAGTACAGTTTTCAGGTGGGAAGTGCTGACTCCCATAACTCAGCTACCATGTGGTCCTTTGTGAATGCTATCAGTCCTAGCTCAGTTTCTTAGAAGTCAGTGTTACAGGAATGTGTGAATCTTTTATCCCTATCTAAAGAATTAAAGATTGAATTTTTGCTTTTAACAAGTCTCTCAGGGGCTTGTCCCAGAGCAGGGAGGGGAGGCTGAATGGCTGCATAGGTAGTTATATGTTTTACATATTGGAATTCTACGTTACTATTCCTTTGAGGAAGAGTTGGGTTTTTTTAAACCCAGAAAACCACTGGTTTAAGACCATCAAAGTAAACGACCGGTATTGTTGGCCATTGTGAGCAGGACTCTGCACCCTGTTCTCTTTTCACATTCCAGGTGCTAGGGTTTCCTATTAAACGTGGTTGATGTACATTAATAATGCAGATTATATCCTTAGGCTCACTTTTCAAATGGTATTAAAAGGGACAAAATGGTCATATTTCTTAATATAAGTAATATTTTATTCTTTTCATGGTATCAGAAAATGAAATACATATATGAGTATTCCAGATTATTAAAAGCTGCCCCTTTTAAGTATTATTTTTAAATTTTCATTACAGGATGTCTCTTCACACCATATGCAAACATAAATTTCAGATGGCTAAAGGTTTATATGTAAAAAACAAAACTATAAAATAACAAATCATTTTTATAACCTTAAGGTAGGAAAGGCTCTCCTAAGCAAGAGGCAGAATCCAGAAGTTATAAAGGAAAAGGTTAGCAGGTATGACTACATTAAACATTTTAAAATTTCTATATAGTAAAAATAATATTGAAAGGAAAACACTGAGAAAAATAATTGTAGCATGTATAATAAAGAGTGTTTATGCTATACAGAGGACTCCTACAAATCCATAAGTAAAAGGTAATCAAAGGAAAATCAACAAAGAATATGCACTGGTGATTCACAGAAGAAGTACAAATGCGGAATGAACTTAAGCACAGGATGTTAGGAATAATAACATCAGTGATAATCAGTAAAATGCAAAGTCACAATTGTGAAATACATTTTGATTTTGTCTCTGAGATTGATAGTATCCAGCATTGGGTACAATGTTGGGAAGTAAGGAAGGAATGTTGGTAAGAATGTAAATTGGTTTGACCTTTTTTGAAAGGACTTGGTAGACTCCATAAACTTAAAATACATACACCTTTTGCTCTGGTAATTCCACTCCTGAAAATCTATGCTATATGCTACAGAATCTGCCCCCACAGGTATCCGGATAAAGACTGTTAACTGTAACTGGAAAAATTAAAGACATAAAGATCAAGGTATCTCTCTGTAGATGGCTTGGATGTCAGTGAGGGAAAAAGAAAGCAATGCAGAAAAATGTGTACTGTGATACCACTTTAAATGGTGGTGAGGGAGGGGATGGGCTCTGTTTTCATATGTGCATGTTTATGCATAGGAAAGGTCCAGAAGAAAGTATAGACTCCTTAACAGTGGTTACCCCTGGAAGGTAGCATTCATACTTTCCTGTATTATTTGAATTTTTATTTGTGTGTTATGCTTATAATTTTAAAAATTTTGTAACATTGCTTCTTTGCCTTCTTATACTAATCACTCTACAGATTACAGTTTAACTTCAAAAAAATTTTTGGTAGCTGAGAAAAATAATAATAGTAGTATATAATGTGTATAATACTATATAGTATATAATCATAGTAGTAGTAATAATGGCTGCTAAAGTTTTATTGAGTACTTACTATATGCCAGGCATTGTGCCAAGCCTTTTATATGTATGTTTCATGCATTATCATACTGTATGCCTTCAAGAGTCATAACCGGTTTCTTTGTACCTTAAAAATGTGCTGTATTTCTACATTTTGTGCATTGGTGTCTACTTGTAGAGTTTTCCTATCTTTTCTTTCACTTATGGGTATTCATCTGTCACTTCTCACTCCTGTGGTGCTGGCATTCTGGGTCATTGGGGCCCTGTTTTTAATTATGTGTGTGTAAGACATTTCCCATTACTAAATTTCTTTAAAGAATAAGTTGCTCTAATGGTTCTGTTTATGAAGTTATATAGTGCTTTCGTTATTTATGCTCCATCTTCTTCCCAAAAGGGACTTGTGGTCTGTGAGAAATAGGTATATAATTGATTTTAAATTTTTTTTTATTTACTGTTTCAAGGCTGGCAAATGATCTAAAATTATAAAATGTAAAGAAAAGCTAACTATGGGTTACTTTTCCCATTCAGTTTATAGAGAGTAAAGCTGTAATAGTTTGGTAATTTTCTCTTCTTTTTAAGGAAAAGTATCAGTTTCTTTACTATTTTCCAGGCATTTGAGATAATAGTGAAAACAGTGTATTATAAGATTTCATATGCTTTCTTGTAGAGTATGATGGGGCTCTTAAAGATTAACACCACCTAGATTTTCATCATTCTTTCTTTTTTTCTTTTTTTAGATTCTCGCCTCTATTGAGCTGCTGGCCCGCTCATTGCCAAAAATTCACCGCAGTGCATCCGAACCCTCTTTGAATCGGGCTGGCTTCCAAACAGAGGATTTTAGTCTGTATGCTTGTGCTTCTCCAAAAACACCCATCCAAGCAGGGGGATATGGTGCGTTTCCTGTCCATTTAACAAACTAAATGAGTGACAGAGTGTAGGACAGTAGGGACAAAGGAAAGTGAACATATGTTTGCTTACATATTTGTTAAATTGAATAGGATATTCTTTTTTTTTAAGGTGAACAAAAGAACATGTATGTTTTTAAAGACTGGATATAATTGTTTTGCCAATCTAAAATTCATACTTAGCATTAGAGTTTCAACATCGAAGGGTTTTTGAAGTTCTCAGACATTGCTGAAAATTCACAGTACCTTTTCCAGAGGTTTTACTTCCCGTTCCAAGTTTATTTTGTTTACTTGATTATTCTAATTATTAAACTTCAGTTAAACTTTCCTCACTCACCTTTTGCTGTTAGCTGTCCTGCGTCCATTAGGGGCTCCAAGAACAACGCTGCCACCTGTGTGTGTGATGGCAGGTGGGAAGCTGACAGTAGGTTAGGCTGTGTTAGTGAAGGTAAACTGAACAGGTCTAATTAGGAGTCACTAAAATTGAATAAGCTTATTTTTATTCTTAATATTTTTTCTTATAACTATTTCTTTTTGTTAATACAGTTTGGAAAATATAGTTGTCCTTTATTCCCTTAGAGCAGTATAAATTATGGGTACAGGTAACCAGAGATATTGCTGAGTGGCATGTTTGACATGAGTAACATGGTTTAACTTTGGATTTTTAGTTAATATTTCTTTATATATTAAGGATGTCTTACACAATGCAGAAGTCGAATTTCCTTACAAATGCATTGCCTCCTCTTCCTTCCAAAAAGTTCCACAGAATTCTGTGAGAACTTGTAGGTTTGTTTTGTTCTTCTTTTAGATAACTGTGGTTGCCAAACAACCAGGTAATGGATTTTTTAAAAATTATTATTTTAGGTTATACTCACCTCTCATGATGCATATTAGCAATGACTTATCCGTGTGTCTCTGTCCTCCTTATTATGAATGTATGAATTGTTTTTTTTTATTCCACGGTGTGTGTGTGTGTGTGTGTGTGTGTGTGTGTATAGTACGTTTAGCGCTTTCTAATGCTTACACTTTCTTATGTAGAAAATAACTGTAATGTGGCAGTCAGTATATTCTTACTGTGAACCAGAATCTTACCGGGAATCAAAAGTGAAAGAAGCAGCATTGCTGTCATCAAAGAAATCACCGTCTCTACTTCAGAGTCAGCCTAGGGACCAAAGCCAGCCTCTTAAATACATCTTCATTTACTCAGTTTGGAGTTGTGATGATATTAAATATAACTGACAGTTCCAGGGTTATTCAGGGGCACACAGATGGCATTTGCATAAATGCCATCCTTCTTGGAAGCCAATAAAGAAGAAAATCGGGAGGACTTTAGTGATAATTTAGTCTTGTAAGTATCACAAATAAATTTTTGAAATATTTTCTTTATTTGAATAAGTTAGATTTCATCCAGGGAAACCACTCAGTGATAAGTTTGGCATACCTTGTGCCCCCCCATTTGGGTATCTTAAGATAAATAATGCCATTCATGTTTTTAGAAATAAATTCATGACTTTGAATGTAGGAAGAGTAGTGAAAAAGAACGTTTATTGTATTTTAAAAAATGAGAATAAGAAAGTCATAAAAGAATGTGACTTATTCAGAAACATAAAAGTGTGTGATTTCTAAATCTTCCAGTGACGCTAAAGATGTGATTATTAGTAACTATTAGATTGGGTTTTATTTATTCACAAATTGAATAGCAAGCATGTAGCTAACAAAGTTTTTACAAATTGACTTGGTCTGTGGAATGCTCAAAGGTTTGGGCATTTTGAGGCACAAGAGTCAAAGGATCTTTTTATTGACAGAGCTCTTTCATAATTCCTCAGCATACTTTCTTCACTTTTATCTTCCTTTCTTTGTTCACTCTCTTTTTTTCCCCCCAACACTACCCACACTAAATACTACCCAGCTCCCCACATCTGCATTTGACACTTTTCCTTCCTTTCTTTACCAGTCTCCTTTGCCAGAGGGCATTTGCGAAACTCTTAGAGCTGCTCAGAAAACTCATTATACCAGGGGTCCCCAATCCCTGGGCCGCACAGCAGGAGGTGAGTGGCAGGCAATGGAGCGAAGCTTTGTCTGTATTTACAGCTGCTTCCCATCGCTCACATTACCACCTGAGCTCCACCTCCTGTCAGCATTATGGTGAATTGTATAATTATTTCATTATATATTACAATGTAATAATAATAGAAATAAAGTGCACAATAAATGTAATGTGCTTGAATCATCCTGAAACCATTCCCCCGACCCCGTCCGTGGAAAAATTGTCTTCCACGAAACCGGTCCCTGGTGCCAAAAAGGTTGGGGACCACTGCATAATACCATCCCATTGACATTTGAACATGCCTTCAATGGACTGCATAGTAATTCTCTTCTTTCCAAATTGGGCCCACTGGAAATGTTATTGGGAGAACATTAAAAATAGAGCAGGTGAAATATATAAATAACATGGATCTGGAGAAGTAGAAAGCATTAGAATGATACATGGTAGTTTCCCTTTCTGTTGTTGCTGTTTGTCTGTTTGATACTGAGTCTTAGATGTATTCTCCAAATAAGAAAAACAGTATTTTCCTAACCATGTGTAGAGTTAATCTTTTTGACTAAGGAATTGAAACAGAAGGACATTCATTATCTTGCAGCTGACGGCTTCTTTCCTAAAATCTGAAGCCTCAGATCTTTTCATTAAAGTTGATATCCTTCTTCAGAAGGCAGCCATTTTATAAAATTTGTTTTACATTTTAAAAGTTTTACCAGTCAGTGATGAGGAATGAGGTTTGTCTTCTTGGTTTTAAGTAGTTTAGGGATCACAGCATTTAACTCAAATACTTCAGGTTTGTTTGTTTTCAGATATTACAGGATTGTACCAACCATTTAAATACTAAACCAGTAGTTAAAGTCATTCTCTTTAAAATAGTGACTATTTAACACACTTGCTTATTAAATGGCCTTTCTCTCAAGTAGATCACACTCAATTTAAGGAAATGATCTGCCTTTTTTTTTTAAGTGTTATGAAAAGAGTATTTCATGACTAAAACGTTTTGTCAGTTATAGTCTTATTTGAGAATTACTGAACATTTCTATGGTACTTTTTCTTTTACTAAATATTTCATCTCTCCTGTGATCATTTCTCTAAGAATTTTAAGAAGTCCAGTGTGTCTCTGGCAGAATGTTCCTCATCCTTTAGAAACTGCCTGAAAGGTCACCACAAAAAAAGAATGGGACTTATTCTAGTTTCAAATGACTGCCCCCCTACATCTAAGACAGGGATTTATTTACGTACAAAATAACGTGTTAGATTTTTCACAGCATATTTAATCTTTAAGGAATTCTTTATCAAATTATATGTGTAACAGCCACTGAAATACATTTAATTCTAGAATTAAGGGTGATTAGTAATATCTTAAAACTAGTTAATCAAGTCCTTAGCTTTCAAATTAACAAAGCATGATATTGGAGGTGTCTGAAATCTTGGGATCTTCCCAAGTGTTCTTTGCCCCATTCCTTAATAAAGTCAAATGGAAAATAGAGCTTAGGTTATTCTCAGCCAAAAAGGAGGTTATTTAAAAAGTTTCATTTTGGCCTCTGCTTGATTTTTTGGTTAATAATTAAATTATTTTAAAGTCAGAATATCTAGATGTTTCACTTCAAACAACTTCACACAAGCAGAGTTGGCTCTTACCTCAAATAAAATAGGGTAGGAGTTGGGATAGTAGAGATTTCCTGATATGCAAGGAGGAATAAGCAAGAAAAAAAAATTTTTTTTTTCCAATAGCAGATCCATCTCCTGTTACCCTGTCTTTTCCTTAAATTTTCTGTGATTTCAGGGACATATGTAGAAGGAGTTTTATTTTATTGCTCTCTAAACTATGAGTCCTTTTTGTCTTTTTTTTACCCCCCTGGACCTGAAGTCTGATTATGAAAAGAACCACATTCCATTAGAAGCAGTAGACTCTGGTAGCGAGATCTTTAGTGTTTGCTTTATTGGTATTTGATTTGGAGTTTGTTGGCAAGATTTTGTGCTTTGGGGGGTTGTTTTGTGTGTTTGTATTTTTAAGGCTAATATTTAAGTTTGTAGAGAACACTGTTAAATGAAATGGAGTGTCTAATTGTAATAATGAGTAGGAAACATCTGAAGATTTTTTTAAGTTATTTTTAACATGGTATATAAGATTTGGGCTTAGAGTTTATCATTTTCTGATATTTTCTCACTTAATAGATGAATTCTAGCCATTTTTTATAAAGATTTCTGTTAAGCAAATCCTGTTTTCACATTGGCTTCCTTTAAGGAGTTTTAGGTTCTGTTAGATACAGTGACTACTCATAAAAACTGTCGAAAATTGCTTTTAAGAAATGTATTAAAATACTTCTGAAAAAATAGCAACCATAAAACCATAAGCAAAGATAATAAGGATGCTTATGTATTTCTAGAGTCTCTGTTAACATAATAGCCTCCTATGATTATGCTCTAAATGTTTTACTCTCCAGGGTCTTAGTAATTTGACTTTTTTTTCTTCCAATCAGTGCCAATTTCCCCAGTTCTTTTAACTTTAAATATGAAGGGTAATAAATGTTTTACCCTTCCTTGATCTTTTGACTCAAAATACCTTGGTTAATTGTTGAAAGGAATCCTTAGATGGAAAGAGATAGTATCGCTGTCTGCAGTCCAATTAGTAGTTGTATTCAGAACAGGAAAGCAAATTATTAATTATTGAAAATCATTTAGGGGGTCTGTTAATTGTTAAGACCTTGGACTTTGGAGTCAGCACCTGGCTTTACATTCCAACTCTGCCATTTTCTGGCTGTGAGATTTCTGGCAAGTTACTTAAAATCCCAGCTTGCTCCTCTATAAATTAAAGAGAAGTAATAGTACCTGCTTCATAGAGTTATTATGAGGATCAGATGCAAATGTGTATAGTGTTGAGTGAGGCATCTGGTATACTATAATAGACACTCGAGTAGTTGCTAATATTATCAGCATACAATCTGAGGGTTCAGTCAGCCAGTCGTTAGCAATCCATTGTTTGTTGGAACATGCCAGTGTTCTCTGGTACACCAGTTGAAATCGAACAGCAATCAGAAAACATAGATTATTCCTCGATTAAACAGTGTATTCATATAAATGATTGCTTGGATCCTCATCAGAAGCTATGTTACAGAAAAATGATGTTAAGGCTCACTAAATTCTGATAGCTGTCAGTTATCAACCAACCCCCAGAAATTAACTGTGGTGTATTTAATAAGAGGAACCCTAGTTTGAAGTAGAAGCTGTGGACAAAATAGTAGGTGAAAAATAAGGGATGAAGCCCCCAAATTCAGTAAGCAAAAGAGTGCAGTACCTCAGAGGGTCTTTGTGGTTAAAAACATTTTTATGCTGAGAATAATGTTCATTGACATGTGCCTATAAGTAATTTTTTGGTAGTTTAAAAGGTGAAATGAACTACAAATGGGAGAGGTCTGAACTTCCTTTCCTTCGTTCAAATGTGTGATGTGGACAGATCATTTGACCTGTGAATTTTATCTTTTACAAAATGAGAATAATTCCTGCTTCTTCCTTCCTAATAGTGGCATTATAATAATGAAAATGAGTTGATAATTTAGGTGGGAAGTGTTCTACAAATCAGCCTTACTGTTTTACCGTCAGTTACTGAGAAGTTTTGTTCATTGGAACTGTTTCAGCTTGATTAGAATCATAGCATGTAAAACCCAACTGGGAAATTATCTACAGACTTAATATCCTATATAAGTTGTCGTCTTTCATGGTTACAGCCTTTTTTACTTTTAAATTAGTGATGTCGTTGCTAGATTTGTAACATATAGCTAGTCACCTTTCAGTGAGGTTTCCATGAGGCTTTTCTGTGTCTCTAGGTTATTTGAGATAACTTTTTTAAAATTAGCTCTTGTCCTCCCTCTACAGGAGAATTTGCAGCCTTCAAGTAGCCACACCATCACGACAGCATCTACTCTTATTTAAGTCTTGTGTTCGTACAATTTGTTAACATCAAAACACAGTTCTGTTCCTTAACTCTTTTTAAAGATAAAAATTTTCAATGCATAAGCTGGTGTGGAACAGAATGGAATTTCCCATCCAACAAAAGAGGGAAGAATGTTTTAGGAACTAGAATTCTCTGCTGCCAGTGTTTCTTCTTCAACACAAATACCACGTGCATACAAGTCTGCCCACTCCCAGGAAGAAAGAGGAGACCCTGAGTTCTGACCTTTTGATGGTCAGGCATGATGGAAAGAAACTGCTGCTACAGCTTGGGAGATTTGCTCTGGAAAGTCTGCCAGTCAACTTTGCCCTTCTAACCACCAGATCAATATGTGGCTGATCATCTGATGGGGCAGTTGCAATCACCAAGCCTCGTTCTCTTTCCTGTTCTGGGATTTTGTTGTGGAGCTCTTTCCCCTAGCCACCACTGGTTAATTTCTGAGGGATGGAACAAAAATGCAGCATGCCCTTCCTGTATGGTGCATGTTCAGTCCTTGATAAATTTTTACCAAAATGAAGCTATTTCATTTAAATGGAGGGTGAGAGATGAGGAGGTAGGTTTTGGTGTAGAGGAAAAGGGAATGCTGCATCTTTTTCCTGACCTGCTGGGTCTCTGGCCTTTGTTTCCTCGCTCACTCAGGCTCTGCCTGGCGGGCAGACTGGAAGCTCTGGCGCACATTGCCTTCTTTTCCCATTGGGTCCAGCAATGAAGACGAGTGTTTGGGGATTTTTTTTCTCCACGATGTAGCAAGTTCTCAGGAAAATACAACTGATACCTTCCTCCTAAGCTCTTCCAGTCACCAATTACTTATGTGGCTACTTTGTCCAGGGCACAAAATGCCTGTATCTAATTAAAAGCCTACAAAACTGCTTGATAACAGTTTTGAATGTGAGACATTTATATAATTTAAATGTAAGGTACAAGTTTTAATTTCTGAATTTCTTCTATTATATTTTTATTAAAAACAAAATAATTTTCAGATTTAATTGAATTGGAATAAAATAATACTTCCCACTAGAATTATATATCCTGGAAAATTGTATTTTTGTTATATAAACAACTTCTAAAGAAAGATCAGTATCCTTTTCTCTACCTAAATATATGGGGAGTCTTAGCATAATGACAAATATTTATAATTTTTAAATTAATGGTACTTGCTGGATCCACACTAACATCTTTACTAATATCTCATTGTTTCTTCCAACTAACTCCTGCACTACATCCTACATTTTCTTTCTAGTCTTTGATCTAGCATATGCAACCTCAAATAAAAATGGTGGTGTCTCCATTCATTCTCCTCCTTCCTTTTTTCCCAAGCCTGGTCTTCAAAAGGTTGGTTAACTTTGGCAGCCGAGTCCCCCAGGCAGAGAATAGAGCAATTTTAGGTGTATTGGGACTGAGGGAGGATGTGAAAAGCCTGACATCAGTTGTTTTTATAGAAAGAACTGCTGTGGTATTAAGAACTTTTTCCTTATCTTTATAAATGGGGAATATAACCTAGTCATAACTTCCCTTGACCTTTACTGAAGTGTGGTATAAATCACAGTAGTAGCAAAGAAAGTGACTCTGGATGTATTAATGGCAAATACCCCCCTTATCATGAATCTGGACTCTTATCAAGATTTAGGAATGTAAATCAAACGTACCTAGCCCAACCAAGCTATGTAGTGAAGGACCTGAAAGAAATTAGACAGGACCTACAAAATAAATCAGGGAATTAGAAATTATTTAAAGTTTTCAAATTGTAAATTGCCCCGCTATTTTTCAGCCTATTAAAGCTTACTGTCATTAGATGATTTCTTGCTACGTTACCTATATTCAGAGGAAGGCCTGTTGAAAATTCCATGGACTTGTAAAAGATTGTCCCAGTAAAATGGGAAATAATCCTCAAGTTATTAACGAGTTTGAAAAGCAGTGTGTTCTTTAGTCTTTCGTGAGCAGAGCAGTATCTTACAAAATTGAGAAATTGCAAGAATGAAAATGATTTGTGCTGATTTGAAGAGCATCTTGTGTACATAATGCTGCCTCTCTTTTAAAAGCATTGTTTATTTTTCTTTTTAAATATGTCCCCACAGATGCTTTTGAACATGCTTGTGTTACCTTTTCCTAGATTGGAGAGAGCTGGGCTTGAACAGTAGGCGTGTCCTGCCGGAGCTTCTAGTGCAGGACTCCCTCCCTGAGCACGGCAGGAGCCAGCACAGGAGCTAGTTATGGAGGGAGCTTAGCATTGGAGTTTTCAACACAAAATTCAAGGTGATTAAACACTGTTTTCTTCCCTTTCTTTTTAGAATACATTGCTATCTCATTTGAAAAATCTCATTTCTTAAATGAAGCTGTGCCCAGAAGCCAGGCTCAGGGTATTCTTGAGAGATTTGTATAGAGCCCTTAAAAAATAAAAATAAAATTTTAGCATTTCCCTTTTCTTCCTTTTCTCCATTAAATACTTTTTCTCTAGTTTACAAATGGCATGGAAAAGGAATTTCCCCTGAGTTTTACATGCTTTTTTTGATGCTTAGACTACAGATAGACTTGAGCTCCTAAGAAAATACAAGGGAAGAACTCCTTGTTTGTTGTGCAGTGCACTTTATGAGTAGTTTGTATCGATATTATGTGGCTGCTTTACTGACAGGCTTGTAAGGCTGCACTTATCTGTCTTTCCTGTAAGGCGGCTGCAGTGCCTTCTGTAGTGTATTTTATTTTGGATAAGGAGAGGTGACACCTTCTGAAAAATTTCAGAGTAACCATAACAGATTGTTTTAAAGTATGTAGTATTCCTGATGGACTTTTTCATCATTAAACTAGTCTAGGGTCTAAACTTTTACCACTGAAATAATATTGACCAAAAAGTAATTTATAAAAGGGATTTTGTGAATAGAAAATCCACTGTAATCATTTGTACTTAAGTGCACTCTTAAAAGAAGATTCTGTCTCGCTGTCAAACTCTGGTTCCTTAACATCCAATCCCTGGTTGTGTTTGCGATCTGGTAGGACATGCTAAGGCAAGCTAGAAGATAAAATCCCATATACTTTAGTATACGTGTTATATTTATGTCAGTGTTGGAAAAGAAAGAGCAGTTACTTAGTAATAAAGATCCAAGACTTCAACACTGTCAACCTGAAACTTTGTAAATATTTCCTAGATTCTTGTTTGGTGCGGTCACAGCTCTTTATCACACAATGTTATCTTTTACTCATCAGGCAATTTTGGAACTGCTGCACACCCCTCCTCAGATCTCACCTGCCCCTCCCGTACATTCACCTCTCCAGCCTTGTGCACACCTCATTTAGCTTTACTTTGAAACACATTGCAGGGTTCAGGTGACCTCTTCTAAAACTACCTCCTCAGAATGAGGTAATGAATAGTTATTTATTTTAAAATATGAAAAGTCAGGAGCTCTAGAACATGGAGATGATTTAAGATTTTAACTTTTATGTGTACTTGTATTTGAGCCTTCTCATTTTGTCCTAAAGGGCATTATACATTTAAGCAGTAATACTGACAAATGTAGCTCAGAGTATCTGAATGTTGTTGAAAGTGATGCCAGAATCTCTTTAGGGGTACGTTTCAGAATTTTTAACCTTATATCGGTTGCATGAAATTAAATAGTTAATGGTAACACTTCACTAACAGTGATATAATTTTAATTTTTGGTAGGCTTATTAGCAAGACAGTACATCTTCATAATGAGTTAGCCGCAGCTTCATCACATGCACAGATGCTCCTGTAGAGAGACTGCCCAGTTAAGAGGGTAGAATGATGACCCATTTTGCAAGTTTCTCTTCTTTGTCCAAATTGGCATTCTTTGTGCTAGAAAATCAGCACTTTGAGAATAGCAATTTCAACCATTAGACTAGTAAAAAGCAAAACAAACAAAAAAACCATAGCCAGACATGGAAAGTTTACTGTGAGTATAAACAGCAAATAGCTTACAGGTCATACATTGAAATGGTGTAGGTAAGGCTCTAGAAAAATACCTTGACAATTTGCCAAATGATCTTCCTGTGCCTTCATGATGCAATAAAAAAGCTAAAATTTTAGCAGAAATCAGTGATTTGTGAAGAGAGCAGCCACCCTGGTCTAACTCAGCTGTGTTAATATTTTTTAGCGTGCAATTTAGACTGCAAAGATAAATGCACTAAAGAGTTTATAGCCAAAATCATGTTTAAAAAAATGAGAAAACACACAGGTAAATTTTCAGTGAACAAAATTATTTTTTTAAAGCACATAATCCCTAGTATAGTCAGATATATTTATCACATAGAGCAAATAGGTTGAAATCATAATTCAGTGACATTTCTAGAGAAACTTTTTCTACTCCCATAGGTTCTTCAAAGCATGGAACTTTTATATAACAGGAATGTTTGACAGACATTTTAAGAAATTGCTGTAGTTTAGGGTTGAAGTTACTATATGCTGGGCAGCAGTCATATGTATTAACTAGTGAGAAGGATGAAATTAACATATAGGACAGAATTTGATTTTCTCAGTTCCCATAGTACTGCTGCCAACCTAGACACTGATTTTCCAGAGTTTGAAATATAAACTTGCCTCTCAGGATTTGTTTGCAAATTAAGTGGGACTGTCTTGCTAATGCTCTGGGGGCCAGGTGGAATTTCCAAGGGCTCCTCTATGAGGGGACATAAGGCTGGCGGGTGTGAACTGGACACACTCCATGGTGTGCTTCTAGTATCTTGATTCCTTGCCACCCCCAAGAAAGGCTTCAGCAAGTTCTCTAGACGTTTCACTAAGGAGTATTACTAATGCCCATAGGTTGTTGAGCACCCGAGGGGTGCAGTAGCATCTCTGCCTGATTGTATATTGGCCCCCAGAGGAGAGTGAAGTGGCCAGTGTACTCATATTCCATGTTGCTAGCTCTGGTAAATTGAAAATACTGGTAAGATTTTTGTTTTATTAGTACACTAGAGAGTAAGCTTTGTTTTGTTGTTTGAAGATAATCAATTTTCACTTCTGTTTGGGAAAACATTTAAATTGAATTTCAGTCCTAAATTTTGCCAGTTGTGGCAATTAACAGTTTCTATCAGGTGTTTTTAATGTAGAAGAGGACAGAAACTAAGTCCTAAAATCTTAAATTAAGGTAACAGTGGTTTATTTTAGAACGCTTAGGGGTGGTTAGTCTCTACCTCAAAAAATTGATTGAGTGTATCATTTATTTCAGTATCCACAATTTCAGCTGTTGTTCTTGTAATACTTTTTTTTAACATTTTGACCCCCTTTACCCAACTGTTAACTTAGTCTTATTACTAAATCAGTTTCATTAAAATGTTTAATTTTATTTAGCAGTTTTGACTAATTACAATGATATAACCAGTTGTGCATGAGGACACAGCCAGTGAGTGTATCTGGGTTTTTTTGTGATGCTTTTTTTTCTTAAGAATTCTGTAGGTTGAAGTACTCTTTGAAAACAAAGAACTAAAATATGTTTATTCATGTTAGCATAAAAAAAAAAAGATTTGTGCAAACCATCTGCTTCTCCTGGCAGGCTGAGCACATTGTCCAGCACCCGCGAGTGGCTGGTTCTCATCACAGAATCTATGTAGGGAATTGGGCATGAAATTCACTGAAGAGGTGGAGCAGAGGAAGTGTTCTGTTTACAGGAGTGGAGATAGGGCTTATGAGTAAGTTGCTTAGTAAGTTGGTTTTGTTTTGAGAATTATTGTGTTACATTTGTGTGTTAAGCTTTTTTTAACCCACTTGTGTTTTGGTGGAGTATGTGTTACATAAGAGGAAACGTCAGACTAGCATAAGCAACAAAGCTCACAGTCTAGGCACAGGTGTAGACAAAATGGACCAAAATGGGAGGGGGGAGGGTATGGGAGTAAGTCTAGGGGTAGGGAAGAATTGATATGAGGGTGGGAAATAAACTATAATTACCTGAAATAAAATGTTAAGAGTGCAATAAGTGTGCTTTTTATTCTAAGCTGTGAACGGGTTTTTTAAAAAATCATTCCTTCCTAATACATTTGCCTGTGTTCTGTAGCTGATTAAAACCAGCTATGTAAACATATAATGCCTTTTTATTCATGTTAATTACCAACATAAATGGCTAACCTTTATGTCTTATTTATCTTCATGTTATGTTAGTTTACATCCAGGGGTGTGTATGTGTGTGTATGCTGTAAATTTTCCCTCCTTCGTTTGAAAACGCCTTTGTTGGGTCCTGTGTGTTTCCTTTGGCCATGCCACAGGTTATAGTCTCGGCTTGGCCTTCATATCGCCTGATTTGAAGGACTCTATCACAGTGACATAGCTCATTCATTTGTTGTGCACTCTGACCCTTTCCTCACTCAGCAGTTGCTGTTTCTTCTAAAATATGAGTGTACAACTATGAGGAGATTGAAATTAACTGTTTAACATATGTCCCTTTGAATTCTATTTAGTAGTTATGATTGCTCTTTGGTTTGGACCAAGAAAAAGGAAATCCGCGCCCCACCCCCACCCCCCGCCTTTCACTTATTTCTCGGTTTGAGGACAATTCTTCTGTAAGAGAGGGGAAAGGGAAATCCTTCATGTTTTAACTGCAGTGAGTTAATGGCCCCTGGTTTACTCCAAACCTTATGGCGATTCACATTCACATTCCTCTCCTCTCTTGCTGCCAGAGGTTTGGGTTTAGTTCACTTCAGTTCCGCTCAAGCATTGAAAAGGTTCTCATGGAGTCTGGGGTGTGCCCAGTGAAAAGATGGGGACTTTTTAATTGTCCACAGACCTCTCTATACCTGCTTTGCGAAAATTACAAAGGAGTAACTATTTTTAAAGCTTATTTTTCAACTCATAAAAAAAGACATTTATTTTCAGTCAAACGGATGATGTTTCCCTCTTGTCCCTTAATCCTCAGTGTTTGCTTGAATTTTTTTTTTTTCAATTCTTCCCCATCCCCGCTTCTTGATACTTTGGGTTCTCTTTCCTGCTCAGGTCCTTTCACTTGTATTTTGGAGTTTTTCTCATGTAAATTTGTACAATGGAAAATATTGTTCAGTTTGGATAGAAAGCATGGAGAATTAAAAAAAAGATAGCTGAAATTCAGATTGAAGAAATTTATTTCTGTGTAAAGTTATTTAAAAACTCTGTACTATATAAAAGGCAAAAAAGTTCTATGTACTTGATGTGAATATGCGAATACTGCTATAATAAAGATTGACTGCATGGAGAAGTCTTTATCAAGAGCATTTTTCTAGCACTGTCACATTCAATAATGGAAGTAGGGCTTTTGACGGTCAGTTCTATCAGGCAGTGGAGGAACTAAGAAGTGTACATTGTTTCCAGTTACCGCTTGGTGGGCAGAGGTATTTATGAGAAATATTTTAAAAGTAAATTGTCAAGATGAATACCTAGTACATTGCACCGGCTACACTTTTGTAGTAGAGTTTTTTATCTGGTGTTGGTGATTATTCTCAAGCATTTTATGATGCTGTGATCTGACTGTTCCCCTCCAGTGGCTCAAATGACGTGTGTGCTGTAATAGAGTCGTTTAAGTAGTAGTCTGTAGAAGTTCCATTTTCTGAACTTTGGTATCTTTCAAACTTTTTTGACACAACTTCCAGTAATACATTTTCTATAGGAACACAGACAGTACACACAAATACATATATTTGAAACTATGCACTCCTGTTTTACACTTCTTTTTTTTTTTTTTTTAATGCTGGCTACCTTCCCCCATGAGTTGATTTTATGCATTTGATTTCATAAAGCTTGAAAGAAAGACACCTAGAATATCATCAAGGCTATGTCATATTACCAGGCAGTTTCCAGAGGAGAGGTAAACAATTTTAAGACTTTACCTGGAAACCCTATGTCTGAGAAAAATATAAACAGAAAAGTCTTCAAGGTGGTACATATTTGAGGAATCTGGTTTCTGGTCTTCATGCCTCTCCAGCAAATCATAAAATGCTGTTGAGACAAGTATTTTCTCTGAACTGCAGTTTTCTCATCTGAAAAATGTAATTCTGTAATAATTACAGAAACTCATTTTTAAATAACCTTCATACATGATTACAGTAGGGTAATTGTGGATTCATTTCTTAATGCATTATTCTATAAGTTTTCCTTAAAATTTAGTCCAGAATTATGAAACTTTTAATTATTGTGATAAAATTCTATTATAAAGAACCCTACCATACTAGCTCTTCTGAAATTTTATCAGGGGCTGTAGTAATTGGGCCTACTGTCTGGGCTGTGTAGTTCTCCTAGATTCGTAAAATGTTAGAGCCAAAAGAGTTCTTAAAGATTACATGGTTTAGGGACTTCCCTGGCAGTCCAGTGGTTAGGACTTTGCACTTCCACTGCAGGGGGCCCAGGTTCAATCCCTGGTTGGGGAACTAAGATCCCACAAGCTGCAAGGCACGGCCAAAAAAAAGTTTATATGGTTCAGCCTTAAAGATTTCATGGTCCCCTCATCAGCTACTAAATATGAATCCCCCCAGGGATGACTTCCCTAGGCTCACGTAGCCAGGACTCAGTCATGACTTTTGTTTCCAAGATCACTACTATGCATTTTATATATACTGTATGTATAAAATTTTGTTGTGGTTGTGATGATGGTTATAGTGAAATTGAGTGACATTGAGTTTGTAGCTAGAAATGGATATTGTGCCAGGTGTATTCCACTTGCTCCTTCTGTCTTCTCCAGGCAAGCAAGCCCACTGCTCATGCAGGTGATAAAAGGTAAAGGCCCAGTTGCTCAGGCAGGTCAGTACCAGCTCAGGCAGCTCCTGTTTCCTCCACTGTACACTGATGTCCTGCTGAAGCTCCTGATGAGATTGGTGGCAAAAGGTACCCGGGTCAGCCTCTTCTACAGAATAGTTCTAGAAGCAAGTGGAACCAAGATGACTTCTGTACCTTCCCAGAACATGCACAACAGGTGTTCCTTACACAGTACCTCCCTGGTCTCATAACTTTATTAGGTAATCAATTGTGGTATTTACACTCAAGTTTCCATAGGAAACTTAGTAAACTTACAAATTTGTGTGTTAAAATTTGACACTTAATATTCTGTTGCCATCAATAATTCTTTCACTGCCTACCTTTCCATTTATGAAGGTACATCTGTCCATCTACCAGGCTACACACTAAAACTGACTTAGAATGTACTTTTAGCAACTCAATAGGAAGGAAGAAAAGGTCATCCTAAATGTCTGTCTTGCTTTAGGCAGAGGAGAAGGGTGGTACTGCATCTGCTGAAATAATGTTTACAGTTTATCTCCATATGGAGGCTTTTCTATAAAAATCAAACCAGGATTCAAGGGTCACTATAAACTTAGCTTAGACCCAATGGTCTAGAAATAATATTTGCTTCCATTCCTTCATGCCAGATGTAGTTCTGAGGGCTTTATGTGCTAACTCATTTAATCGATTTAATCCATTTTACAAATGAGGATATTGAGGCACAGTTCAAATAAGTAGTCTGCCCAAACTCACAGCAAGTAAATAAATGGTAGAACTATGAGTCAGACCAAGCAAGTTCGGCTCCAGAGCCTGAGTTCCTCAAGCACTGTGCCAGTTTTTCAAACTGCAGGTTGAAACCCATTAGTGGGTAGTAAAATCAGTCTCAACCATTTTTTAAAATGTAGAATAGAATATAAAAGAAAATGTAACATAAGTTTTCATAAAACTTTTGTATTATTTATGTACGTATGTATACATACACACACACACTAGGTCACAATGTAAAATTATTTCTTAGAGTAGGTAGGTCATGATCAAAAAGCTTTACACCATCTACCTCACTCAGACCTACAGCCAGACAACCAGGATTTGAACCTCAGTTCTCTTAACTTGTAGCTTGGGCAAGTTACCTATCTACAGCTCAACTTACTCATCTATAAAATGGAAAGAATATGAGGAGGGTGGAGGCCTATTCCTTGGGCTGGGACAATTTCTGCATCAGTGCAAACTGATTTCACAGCCCAGGTATGGAAAAGAGGATCCAGCATGTGGAGGCCACACTGGCCAACTTTAGAAGACTGCTAGTTTTAAAGTTATCTTTTAATTCAAGTCAAGCAACTCTGATTGATTTCTAAGGAAAAAAGCTAATGGGATTATCCTACTTGAGTTCACTGTTGCAGATTGTATTCCTTCCCGAAACAACTTTCATCCATCGGGGCGGGGGTGGCAGGGGGTGGTGGCAGTGGAGAACAACAAATAAATGAAACCTAAAAAGTACACAGAGATCTAACGGTCTTTTAAAGACCATAAATATTTATCAGGTGAGACAGCACACTCCTACACAGGTGAGTAAACACAAAACCAAGGAGAGCCTCAGACACCCTGTGCAACAGGCTCAGGACTGCTGGAGCTGGCAGTGGGGAGGGTGAAACTGTTCCACTTAGCTTTTGTTGCCATTATGCCCACTCTAACACCTAGGGAGAACCAAAGGGGGGATGTGAAAAACCTAAGAACTAGGAACTCGAATTGGACCACCCACTGCCTAGAGCCTGTCAGAAGCTTTCTCACTGCATTTAACATAAAATCTAAACCTGCAACCATGACCTATTATCTCATCTAGTCCCACCCTCTCCTCCCCTGCTGGAACCCCACTGGACTTTCTGTCCCTTAAACATGGTGACCTTGGTCCCTCCCTAGACCTTGGTTCTCGCTATTCCTTGTCCCTGAGGCACTCTTCCTTCAGACCCCGCACAACTGGTTCCTGCTACTTGTTCAGGTTTCAGCTCAGATGTCTTCCCCGCCCACCAAAAAGATCAGCATCAACCATCTCTGGCACCCAATGTTATTTCCTTCACAGCAATTAGTAAATCTCACTTATCTACTTGTCTGCCCTTCCTAAAATCTACGTTCTCATCTGTCTTGTTTAGCATGGTATTCCCAACACCTAGGTGGTCAAAAACCTAAATTAAAAATATGAATAGTTATGCTTCTGGGCAAGTCATTAAGCCACTCTACTGCATTTTTTTTTTTTTGCGGTACACGGGCCTCTCACTGTTGTGGCCTCTCCCGTTGCGGAGCACAGGCTCCGGATGCGCAGGCTCAGTGGCCATGGCTCACGGGCCCAGCCGCTCCGTGGCATGTGGGATCTTCCCGGACTGGGGCACGAACCCGTGTCCCCTGCATCGGCAGGCGGACTCTCAACCACTGCGCCACCAGGGAAGCCCCTCTACTGCATATTTTTATCTGTAGATAGAAGAAAATTCTGTCCTACCTCCTCTCAGAATTGTGATGCTACAGAAGGCTGAAAAATACTTTTGAAACAAATTTTTGAAAAACTACATCATCCTATTTCACCCTTATCTCACATTCCTCTGGTCCCTAAGAATTCCTAGTTAGACGTGTGTCTTAAGAGTTCCACAAATGGTGACTCAACACAATGCCCAGCCCACAAGAGATACACAAACACAACAGATGGACCACACCGACTTCTAACCTCTGTATACTTGGGCAAGAATACACTAGCAGTAGAGAAATGGCAAGAGTTTCACATAAACTGTCAGTGTACATACGACTAAGACATCAGCTAAGGAGGTAGGCAGTATGGCACTGTAGTTGAGCGTGGGGCCAGACCTAATGTCATCACTCATCAGTGTGTGACCCTAAGCAAGTTACTTCATTTCCTTGAACCTCGATGTCCTCACTGATAAATGGCACTAAGGCTTATCTATCGACACCATGGGGTACCCAAGAAGACCTACCAAAAGGGCTATAACCAGTTAGCACAGCAGTTGGGAGCACAGGAAATAATCCATAAAGGGTGGTTGTCATTACCAGAAATATCCATAACTCAGTTCCTCATTCTTGACCAAAACTTTAATTTACAACTTAATATACAGTATGATGTCTGTAACTTCTTGAAATTCTCACCTGGCTCCTGCAAGGAAACAAAAGTGAAAAGCTTTAAGAACTTTTATTTTCAATAATTCAAATCCATCATTCTTGTTCATTCAGTTATTCAAGCATTCATTGAGCATCAGTCATGTGAGTAGCCTTGCAGAAGAGTCAAATCACCTTGCAGATTTCTCAAAGGGTTTACAGTCTAGCCATTAAAATGTTAATGACTGTGTACAGGAATACTGGAAAATATGTAAGAAAATAGGAAGAGGCTAGTGCTGGCAGAGCCATTAACACTAGGGAAACAAGAGGCCTGGTAAGGACTCTTGTCCATAGGAAAGCCAGCGACAGGAAACGAGCTATAAAACAGCTTCACGGGCTTCCCTGGTGGCGCAGTGGTTGAGAGTCCGCCTGCCGATGCAGGGGACACGGGTTCGTGCCCCGGTCTGGGAGGATCCCACATGCCGTGGAGCAGCTGGGCCCGTGAGCCATGGCCGCTTAGCCTGCGCGTCCGGAGCCTGTGCTCCGCGGCGGGAGGGGCCGGAACAGTGAGAGGCCCGCGTACCTCAAAAAAAAAAAAAAAAAAAACAGCTTCACTGTTTGCCCCACCACCACCTGCCCCCATATACACAAAACTGCTGTGATTTTCGTGTCAATAAGCTCCTTCAAATTAAAATAATAGCAATACTAGTAGTATGATTTAATGGGAACACTTAACTGTCTCTTAATGCTTCCTATCCTTTAAAACGATTTCCAAGGTATTTTGAATGATGGCAATTATTAATGTGCAATGGTTAATTTTTTTGTTTTACATTTTTATTGTGGTGTTAATGCGCAGATAATTAAAGGTCTAGTTCAACGAATTCTGACAACTGTATGTACCCACATAAACCCAACCCCCAACCCTACCTCTATAGATGAGTATCACCAGTTTGCAGACTTCATATAAATGGAATCATTCATTATTAGTACTTTTAAGTGACTCACTCTTTTTGCTTAATATGATGATTTTGAGATTTACCTAAATGACTGTCTTGTAACTTTTTTTTTTTTTTTTGCGGTACGCGGGCCTCTCAGTGTCACGGCCTCTCCCGTTGCGGAGCACAGGCTCAGCAGCCATGACTCATGGGCCCAGCCGCTCCGCGACATGTAGGACCCTCCCGGACCGGGGCACGAACCCACCTCCCCTGCATCGGCAGGCAGACTCCCAACCACTGCGCCACCAGGGAAGCCCAGTAACTTGTTATTTTTAATTGCTGAATTATTACTCAATTGAAGGAATATACTGTAATATGTTTATCTGTTCTCTCACTGATGTACAATTAGGTCTAGTTTGGAGATACTAAGAAAAAAATTGCTATGAAAAATTTTGTACGTATTATTTTCATTTCTCTTGACTAAATGCCTAGGAATAAAGTCGTTGAATCCTAGGATATACGTGTTTAACTTCATTAGAAACTGCCAGATAATTCTACAGAATTGTTGTACCTTACTACATTCTTACTGGCAAATATTCCAGCTGCTCCATATTGTCATCAGCATTTAAAGTTGTCAGTCTTTCTAGTGGGTACAAATGATATCTTACTGTAGTTTTAATTTGCATTTCCCTGGTGATTAATGATATTAAGGGCCTTTTTTCATGTGATTACTGGCCATTCATATATCTTCTTTTGTGAAGTATCTGCTCAAGGCCTTTGCCCATTTTTCAATTGGGTTGTTCATCTAATTTTTGTTGATTATAGAGGTTCTTTACATATACTAGATACAAGCCCTTTGTTGGATATATATGCTCTGTTTTTTCCCAATTAGTGGCTTGTATATTTATTTCCTTAATGGTGTCTTTTGATAGCAGAAATTTTTGATTAGGCTAAATCAAATTTATCAAGTTTTTTTTACATCAGTGCTTTTGTGTTTTCTCCAAAAGTTTTTTGTGTGCCTTAAGATTATGAAGATACTCTCTTGTGCTTTCTTTTAGAAGCTTTAAGAGTTTGGGTTTTATTTTTAGGTCTATTATCCATGCAGTGATTAATTTAAAATCATATTAAATGAGAATGTCTTAATCCGTGAAGGATTTGTGAGGAAAGGAATTCCTCCTAGTATCTTCCTTTTGAAAGAAAAACTCTCTCTGACTTCCTGATTGGGAAAATGAAAGGGCCACAACCTTTTACTGTTTAAAGAGTTAATTCCATGCAATTCCATATTGTAACATTCCCATATGCTCGAATTTTCCATTAAAACGCTGAAGGTAGAACACTGTACTTTTGCAACTACAAACAAGCTCCATATCTATCTTGTCCATCACTTTAAGCCCTGTGCATTGTTGGTGCTTAAAAAGTCTTTGATCGGGCTTCCCTGGTGGCGCAGTGGTTGAGAGTCCGCCTGCCGATGCAGGGGACGCGGGTTCGTGCCCCGGTCTGGGAGGATCCCACATGCCGTGGAGTGGCTGGGCCCGTGAGCCATGGCTGCTGAGCCTGTGCGTCCGGAGCCTGTGCTCCACAACGGGAGAGGCCACAGCAGTGAGAGGCCCGCGTACCGCAAAAAAAAAAAAAAAGTCTTTGATCAATAGATAGATAAATGGGACCCTAAACTGTAACATAGCTTAGGAAAAAATAATTTTTTAAAACATGAAAAGGAAGATGAGACTAAAAGTGTGTATGGGGAAAAGGGGGCAGAATGACAGCAAATGTGAAAATACCAAAGACAGAAATTAGACATGATGTGTTAATTGTTCTTCATGCTGTTATAAAATGCACTGTTTCTTTGAGACCATGATAGGTGCAAAGTCAAAACATGTTTATTGACAAAAGTTAAATATAACTTTAAAAAGAAACTTGGGGTATACCCACTTGGAAAGAGTTGAGTCTACATTTTCAGTCTTCATCATCAGGAAGGATACCTAATTCTTCATCCGTCCACTGAGAAGGATCTGGATATGGAAAGTGACCCTAATGACAACCAATTAAAAACAAAGTTCATGAATCTATACTTCACGCAACTAAAAGAATCTACACTCCATACAACTGGTTACATTTTAAAAGAAATCTTGAAAACAAATGTGATTAAAAAAAATCCTTGGGCTTCCCTGGTGGCGCAGTGGTTGAGAGTCCGCCTGCCAATGCAGGGGACAGGGGTTCATGCCCCGGTCCAGGAAGATCCCACATGCCGCAGAGCAGCTGGGCCCGTGAGCCATGGCCGCTGAGCCTGCGCGTCCGGAGCCTGTGCTCCGCAGCGGGAGAGGCCACAACAGTGAGAGGCCCACATACCACAAAAAAAAAAAAAAAAAAAAAATCCTCAAAATACCACAGGAACAAATTCTCCTTCAACTATCTGATGGTCCAGCTATTCTTCAATCTGTTCAAAATGAGCTGTGGCCTGAATTTTAAAAGCCTGGCCATCTTGGAGCTACTGGCCTGAGCTAGCATTTGAGTATGTGTTTGTGATGGAGCGTGGGCGGTACGGAGACAACAGATTGCAAAGATACCCCATGTCACAACAATCTCTTGAATCCCTGACAAAACATAAGGTCTCAAACTGTCCTGTCATTCCTGCTGGGAGATTTGGAAGCATTCCTTGTCTATCCTGATCTAGGGCATATTCGGCTGCATCATTATCTCATGCCAGACAGCCACACAATAATCCTGACAGCGGACCTACAGTGAGATAAAGGTGTCTATGTGCTGCCACAGACACCATGCAGCTCCTTACTGGGTGACAAGGGCACAGAGAAATTGTAAGAGAAGTGGGATATTAATCAACCTGATGCTTCTAGAACTCACTGTATAAATTTAAGATTTTTCCCTATCCTAAAAAAAACCCCAAATTTACTAAAATTCAAAGTATTCTGGATCAATAAGCATGGATTTCAACGGCTTCAAGGTGTAATTTCCTAGAGAATAGCATCTGTGCAAATGTGATTAAAAGCTCCTTTTGAGGCCAATGACATGTTAGAAAGTTACCAGTAACTAACTTCCCTCCTGAGGGAAATTAGCCCACATCCATCCCACCTCAACCTGGCTGCCTTGGGCCTCTGGACAGACTAAATAACATTTATCATTTAAAGGCACTTAACTGTGGAACTTAACCTGCGGATGAACCCCTACCCTAGCTTGGAAAGTAAGAGAATTAGCTTCTATAGTCTCCCTTCCAAATATGGCCACCAAACAGAAACCGTAAGACATGGGCCACCTACATGTAATATACATCCTTGAGTGGAAAAGGTCAGAGACAATATGTTTCATAAAATAAAAGGATTCCTGCATATACATAAGGACAATGTGGTGAAGAGATACATCCAGGTTGAAAAACAGTCTACAAACAGAAAAAAGAAACAAGGTAAGCTATTAAGAGATCATCTCTCCCCACACGCAAAGGACAAGAATTCTTCTCCTGCACTTACCAGCACGGCATCTGAGTCATGCCAAAAGCGCCAGAGAATCCAGAACCACATGGTTGCACTGAAGAACTCTGCCTTGATCACCTGGGATCTGGTCAGCTGGGGAAACTGCCTGTACTGGGGCTCGATATGCACACCTCCACCAGCACTACATGACAAAACGAAAATGTTAAGCAGCTTGCTATATCTTCAAAGTATGAACTCATCCAAAACTTATGAGTTACAGCCAGAAACTGAACCTTTCTCATCTCCTCCACAAAATACAGAATGGCAGTGCTCCACAGTCCCTCGAAATACTCCTTTTTCAGAAGTTGCTTTAAACTTGTGCAGCAGCAAAAACTGGCCTGAATTGACAAGAGGCTAATTATGATTTTCATTTAGTGAATATTCATGTAGTTTACACCAGAAATATGAATGTGCTGATTATGGGGTACTGGCCCCAAGGGTTTTGATTAAGGAATCATAAACCTGTAGTAGTAAGTCACTAGCTTATCCAGAAAAACAAATCAAATTTATTTTGTCTGGTTAGCCATCTATTTCAAAGGCAAATTATGTCTCTGCTCTATTACAATCTTTATTAAAAGACCACTTTATGGAAAAGAGGACTCAGCAGACCCTTTTTAATAAGCCAAAAGCACTGAGCAAAGCAAAGAGTCTTAAACAGTAAGTTTGAACAAGTCTTTCTGGGTTTTGTGTTTTCATTTACTGTTGACAAGGTGAGGAATATAATCCATATGAGCTATCCTCATGTTATTCAGTTGGACTGTAATTATCACAGGTTGAATCTAATTCAAATAATAGAATTTGTACTTAATGGGGCTACTTTCAAGTCCTATTCAGCAGCTATATGTATGCTATTACATACAAATGGATATAGAAAATTTAAAGAGAGGGACTTCTCTTTAAGTCCAGGTTCGAACCCTGGTCTGGGAAGATACCACATGCCACAGAGCAACTAAGCCCATGCACCACAACTACTGAGCCTGCGCTCTAGAGACCACAAGCCACAACGACTGAGCCCACGTGCCACAACTACTGAAGCCCGTGAGCCTAGAGCCCGTGCTCCGCAACAAAAGGAGCCACTGCAATGAGAAGCCTGCGCACCGCAATGACGAGTAGCCCCCATGCGCCACAACTAGAGGAAGCCCAGCGCAGCAACGAAGACCCAACACAGCCAAAAATAAAAATAAATAAGTAAAAAAAAAGTTTCCGTCAAGCATCACTGCTTTACACCCTGAATTTATCATACTGTTTCTGTACGCCAATTATATTTAACAGTATCTATTCAGGATCTATCTGCATATAGATACTACATTATATAAATAAACCATGGGGGTGGGAATTCAATATATTGTAACAACAGGCTTCCTCTTTGATAGGTTTTGGATATAGCCTAGTAATAAGTACCCATCAGTTAAACTCATTTAAAATAAGATTTGAGAATTATAGTTTAAACCCATTCCCAGAAACTCTCCACACTTAATTACTGCTAGAGTGACATGTTTTAACTATGACTTGAAATAAGTGGATCACTGACTGCAAGGTGGAAATCTTTTTGAACAAAATTTGAAACACTGCAATTAGAGAAAAGGAATGCATGACATAACAATTGCCATGATTAAGGAATATAAAGATTCCACAAACATCTAATGTTATGTTCCAAGACAGGTTGTTAACTGCACTATGGCAAACCAGACAAGCTGAACAACCCTCCAAATTGAAACAACTACAATAGTAGTTGAGATTTTTTTTTTTAATTTTTAATAAATCATTGACCAGACACAAAAGAAAGGAATCTACCAAGGGCAAAACCCAAGTTAAAACAAGACCTGGAAACTACATGAGCACTGAAGCTGGCCTTCGCCCTGAGGGTTTCTGCTGTTCCCCAGACTCTGTGACCCTCTACCTGGACAGCTGTGGGAGACAGGAGAAGCCTGGGGCCCACCCACGATGCGAAGTCTAATTACTAGACCCCTGAAGAAAGCTGCAGCCCCATGATATAAGAGTGAATGGGACATAAACCTGCCATGAAGAAGGGAACAGGAATTTGTTACCAGTAGCCAGTCCTCAGGTGGGTTTGCACCCAAATTCACACTACCTGGGTTTTGGACATTATGGTCCAAGAGAACCTCAACCCAAGATTTTAAAGTGGTATTGGATTCTCTGAACCCTTGAGAAGCAAGACCTTAAAGAATTCTGACAGATAAAAGTTCCAGGAAAAGCTCACAGTCAAAAATTACAAGGAAATAAGACACTATGAGTGAGAATCAGCAAAACAACAGACAGCAGTATCAAATATACAAGACTTGAAAAATGGATAATTACAATTTATAATACAGAAAACACGTTATTTTTAAATAAAAGTTTGAAATTAAGAGCAAGGAACAAGAAACTATAAAGATCAAGTTTGAAACAACAGAATTTCTAGAAATAAAATGTAATCATTTGAAATAAAAAGGATTAAAGCCAGGATTAGACACAGCTAAAAAATATGAAAAGAGGTTAGAAGGATGAGAAAATCCAACATATGCCTAATTCGTGTCCTATAAGAAGAAAACAGAATGGGGAAGAAACAATATCCAAAGAAATAATGGCTGTTCCAACCCAGGCTTTGTAAGTGTCAAGTTTAAAAAAAAAAAAGCAAGCACCATAACTCTCCATTAAAGTTACCTTTTTAAAACATAAACCAAGGATGAATTGGGAGATTGGGATTGACATATATACACTAATATGTATAAAATAGATAACTAATAAGAACCTGCTGTATAAAATATAAATTCAAAAAAGAAAAATAAAATGCAATAAAAGAAGTGTAAAAAAATAAAACATAAACCAGATCATATTACTTTCCTGCTTAAAGCCTCCAACAGCCTGCCATCATTCTTAGAATAAGGCCTCGTCCTACAAGGCCCACCCTAATCGGGGCCCTGCTTGTCTCTCTACCACTGTCCCCTCACCAGCTTGCTTGCCCATTATCAGCACTCAGAACCTTTTCACTTGCTGTCTCCTTCGTCTGAGAAGCTCTTCCTGGCATTTTTGCATGGCTGACTACTCATCACTTAGGTCTTAGTTCAAATCAAACCTTCAGGCCTGCATTCCCACATCATCCTAGGTATAATAACCCACCCACCAACCCCAGACACTCTCTAGATTAATCCCGTTTTATTTCCTTCATGCCACTTAAGAGTACCTAAACATGTTCTTTTCTACTTGTTGTGTCCTCTCTCCAGAATGTAAGCTCCATTATCTTTCTTATATTCTGCTCTATCCCCAGCACCTAGAAAGACTCTCCAGAAAACCTACTGACTTAAGTATTCACATACTGTGAAATACAGTGTGTTATGGAAGTACCAAGACCTCGGTGAAGAGGAACACCCCCTAGTCTTCCCATGCAGGTCAAGGGCTATTGTTGGTGGCTCTCCATCTCTGTCCTTGCTCAGGTCACACATGCCTTTTCCTTCTCGCCACCCCACACCTGTCCCAGCTCCATATCCTTAATAGACACATGGCTTTAGGCAAGTCACTCCTTTAATTTTCCTGGTCTCAGTTAAACAATACTTGTATGATCCTTAGTAGGCACCAGCAGCCCTCTTAAAACATTTTAGAGATTTGTTATTCATTTACTTACCTGGAAGTCAACATTATTATCCCCATTATATGGGTGAGAAAACTCAGTTATTAAGAGATCATGAAACTTTTCCAAGCCATACAGCAAAAGTGTGGCAGAAATGAGATTTGAACAGAGGCACTTTGGGGGCTGAATCCTGCTTTTAACCACTATTCTGCACTGCCTCTTGGTAAAGTGTAGATCACGGTGCAAGGGGCCTGGCCCATTACTTGGAGAAATCCAATGTACTATTTTCAGTCCTGCTCTTACTGAACCCCTCTGCACTACCAACTCCTTTTTGGTAGACGTGCCCTCCCCTGGCATCCCAGCACTATGCTCTCCAGCCGGTTTCTTGGGCTACATCATGGGTGACTCTGCTTTTGCTGACTCTTTAAATTCTGGTGTTGCAAAGGTGAACTCTATAGTATGGGACTTTGGGTGATAATATGTCAGTGTAGGCTCATCAACTGTAACAAATGTACCGCTCAGGTTGGGGATGTTGATTATGCAGAAAGCTATGCACGTGTGGGTCTGGGGATTTATGGGAAATCTCGGTACCTTCCACTCAATTTTTATGTGAACTTAAAACTGCTCAAAAAAATACTTTAAAAAAAGAAAAATTCCGATATTGCCCAAGCATTTACTTTTGGCTCTCTTCTCTTCCCACCCTTCTGCACTCTCTACGGGTGATTGCCTCCACGCCCGTGCCTTAACTAATTCTCTAGTCTGCAACCACAGTAATTTTTCAGAATTAAAATCTGGCCGCATGGCGTCTGATTAAAACCTCTCAACGACCGATTATCGCCTGCGTTCGAAACCCCTGAGCCAGGAATAAGGACTCTCTACCATTCCTTCCCTACGTCCCAAGGTCTCCTGTCTCACCTTGCCTCGAACTTGACGCTTCAAACTACACCGGCAACGCCCTCACCTCCCCAACTCCTGCTCTCGCTTCCAGATTAGCTCCAGCCGTCTCCACGTTCAACTGTCAACTTCCCGAGGGCAGGCTCCCGCTGGGGCAGGGCCCGCCCGAAACACACTTCAACCTGCCGAGCGAGCACAGCTCCCCGCCCCACGTCCCCTCTCTCCCGGGGCCCTGGGTCACGCCGTCAGCCTACGAGTCCCAGCATGCCTCGGGGTGGAGGTCGCTGCAGACCCGGATCTGCCCGTGGGGCTCGGCGTCAAGGTGAGGGCGTCCAGAAGACTGGCACTTTTCGTTAGATGCAGGCGAAGCCCCCCCGCAGGCAATACTCACTGACGGACTCCAGCGCCTCCAGCCGCCCGCGCGCGTAGGCCCCTGAAGAAGTGGCCTCCAACGCGCGCTAAAGGCGCTAGACGCGTCAAAGCCGACATAACAGCCCACGTTCGGTCAGCAATCCCCAGGCCGCACCGCCGCTTCACGTCACTTCCTTTGGCGCCTCTCCCAGTGATGTCAGTGGCGTCGCCCCGCCCATCTCCCGGAGGGGGAAGTACGGAGGCGGGCGGGGAAGGAGGAGTTCCTGCCTCAAATTAGCGTCGGAAGCCCTTCCCAGCTGTGAGGACCGTGGGGCCGCTAGCTGAGCTCGCCCTCCACACGGAGGGACCTGGCTCGCCGTGGCTTTGATGGTCAGGAGGCGCCTCAGAAAGGCGAATGGTGTAGCCGGCCCTGGAGAACTCGGCTAGGTGGAGCCCCCGGATGGGCGTGCCGCGCCTCGGCGCTCAGCTTCAGGAGCCCCTCTTCGTTACGCGGGCGCTAAGAAACTTAACCCTGAAACTGAGCTCGCTCCTCCTTACCGGTGCTTATCTAGATGCTGTTACCCGACCTGGACCCGCCTCCCTGCCTGCTCTCCTGAATTAACTACCCTTCCAGACCGTGTTAGGAGGCCACATCCTTTCTGAAACAGTATGTCCTTCCCAAAGCTAGTCCACTGTACTCTTCTTTCCTGCAAAGGCTCAACGGTTTCTTTAAAGCCTTCCTGGTTGTATTGTTCTGCAAACTTGAACTTGATTACCAACCCGCAGCCAGTCGTTCCCACATGTCAGCACCTGGACTGGTGGTATCAGAATCCCCTGAGGAGCCCGACCCCAGATATTACGTCTGGATTAGGGCCAAGGAATCTGCCTTTTAGCAGGCCTCCAATTTATGCCTCCTTGATCCTGAGCCAGCTCTGGAGTCTTGGCTTTTGTCTCTTAATATTGCCTTCTATTAAGTCCTGGACGAACTCCAAACTTCTCTAGACACCCCTCCCCCAGTCCCCAAATTCTTTTTTTTTAATTTATTTAATTTATTTATTTTTGGCTGCGTTGGATCTTCATTGCTGCGCGCGGGCTTTCTCTAGCTGCGGCGAGCGGGGGCTACTCTTAGTTGCGGTACACAGGTTCTCTTGTTGCGGAGCACGGGCTCTAGGCGCGCGGGCTTCAGTAGTTGTGGCTCGCGGGCTCTAGAGTGCAGCCTCAGTAGTTGTGGCGCACGGGCTTAGTTGCTCTGCGGCATGTGGGATCTTCCCGGACCGGGGCACGAACCCGTGTCCCCTGCATTGGCAGGTGGACTCCCAACCACTGTGCCACCAGGGAAGTCCCCCCAAATTCTTAAGGTCCCCACTTACAGGTTATAGTTTTCCCAAGAACTTCCAGATTTGATTAAATTATAAACTTAACCTGCCAGCCTCACACCTTGGAGATTTCGATTTGAAATGGATCACCTGCTCGGCACTGAAGACTTCACACTGAGTCATAAGCATGAAGAATAGGAAACTTTTTGAGAGAAATGTAGACCTGAATTTAGGGATTTGAGTGCATTGAATATAACTGACACTACTTCTGTGGCAAGATATGGGCCTCCATGTGCCCTGTAACTGGAAACCCCTCTCCCTGGAGAGAGGCTTACATAAAGCTATGATTACTATGATGCCCTTCTGAAGAACTTATTGATTGACCTCTAGCCCTATAGGACTCATCCCCCCACACCCTGCCTTTTCCTGCCCTCCTAACTTCTAAGTATATAAATTATAGGAAAGAATTTACTATTTTCTGGGTGCAAGTTGACTTCCCAGCTGACAAGCAATAGTGTGGCCTTCTCTGGGCTACCATTCACCGCTTACCCTTCCTAGTGACATATACAAATCACTAATATAGGAAGTTCACGAATTGGGAGGACAGGGCTTTCCATCCTTCCTAAGGGAGCTCTCTGCCCATATTATACAGCTGCCTGCCTTGCTCCCAGGAAAGAACAATGCTGTGATTCCTAGGCCACAAAAAAAAAAAAAAAAACCACAGCGTAAACACACAAACAAAAAAGCATAGAACTTGAGTCTGAAGATCTGGAGTTCAAACCTCAGCTCTGCCAACAATTAGCTCTATGAATTTGGACAAGTCACTTCTCCAAGCCTCAGTGCCTTTCATCAGCCATTTAACAGAGTACCTGGCCCACAGCGTGTGCTCAGCAATTTTTTATTGCTTTGTTAATACTTTCCTTTCCTGGTAGCAAAAGCTTTTCAGGTAAACTAAAATTCATTTACCTTCCCCTTCCTGCTGAATTACAAAATAAAAAGTTTTAACTTTAATGCTGGCTTGTATTTAAAGCAATATTGTTCTATAGACCATTTGTGGGGTCCTTAGCTCTAATGTTTTGCATCACAAATTCTGATTTTTTGCTATAAAAAGTTTAGGGTCCCAATCAGTAAACTATTTTGACTATGTAACAGCGACGCATATTTGTTTTGAAGACATGCTCTAAAAACTCCAAGGGCAAATATCCCTGACTGCCTTTTGCAGCTTGCATGACGACCCTCTTTTTGGTTCTCAGATAAGCACACTATTTGAATGGATGCATTTTAGAAGGTGAGGGAAAGGATGCCAAGCCCAGACACTGAGCTCTCAGCTTCGACATGCAAATCAGATTCAAACTGTGAGATAACAAACTGTGAGGACAGACTCTAAATGGCCTAACATTATAGCATCTAACCCCAAATCAAAAATCTATCCCATAGCTAGAAATAGAGAACACAGCAGGGGGATGAGGAAGGAAGGAAAAAAAAAAAACTTGTTTACACAACTTCATGTTTATTTAATTTTCTACTTTTTTTATTTTTATTTTTTTTGGTTTTTGGTTTTGGGGGGGCTTTTTTGGCCTCGCTGCAAGGCTTGTGGGTTCTCAGTTCCCTGACCAGGGATTGAACCCGGGCCACAGCAGTGAAAGCGCCGAGTCCTAACCACTGACCACCAGGGGACTCCCTAATTTTCTACTTTTAAAGGCTTGCTTGATCTCCCTTTCCCTATAAGCCTTGTAAAGAAGAAAGGAACTTGTCTTTCCAGTGATTTTAGTAACACAGAAATGAATCTTGTTCTTTCTACTTTAGTGGGATTGAGCTGTGATCTTCCTTCGGGGAGATGCCCTGCTGGACACTTTATCTACTTATACCCAAGAAGTAGCTTTTTCTCCTTATGAAGATGAACGTATAAATCAAGTTTAGCATTTTTAAGATACTTATTTTAAAAATCAGCAAATCATCTGTATTAAAGCACAACCATTAACCATTTTTCTCCTCTTCAATCCAGCCTGTGTTCGTTTTCTGTTGCTGCTGTAATGGCTCCTGAGGAACTGAGGCCCTCGGTCCAACAGCCCACAAGAAGCTACATGAGTGAGCTTGGCATCAAACACCCCAGTGGAGCCCCAAGATGCCTGCAGGCGTGCAAGACTAAGCAGAGGACCGGCTGAGCTGCACCCACATTTCTGACCTGCAGAGACTATGAGGTAACAAGTGTAGTCGTATTAAACTGCTACATTTGGGGGTAGTTTGTATGCAGTGATAGATAACTAATACATGTCACAGTGGGTTGATGGAATCCATTGGCTTTAAAGGAAGGCTCAGTGGTGCTGGTGTTCGCTCAGGGAGACACCTGCTGTATGTCAGTGCCCCCTTCTCTCGCCCCACAGTGTAACTGTATGTGCTGAATGTCTAGCTGGCTTGCCCATGAGGAGGGAGCTGAACAGGGCTACCTGGAGCTCCCCAGCACCTCACTGCCTGATTCCAATGCCCTCCCCTCAAGACCTGGAAGGTACAAACAACATCTCCACCCCTCTGAAAAAAAAACTGCACCAAAGGAATCTCTGTCCAACTAAACCTTAGTTGTTCCCTAAAAGACAGAACCTTTAGCCTTAAGAAGGAAAGAATGAAAGGATCTAGTCCTGTGGTCAGAGCAGGACTTTTAGAGAGCAGGGAGGCTTGAGCCTCCACTCACTGTCTAGAGCCGTGGTCTCCAAAACAAGCAGGAGAATCCACTGGAATGTGGGGAAAATACTATTTTTATCAAAAACAAGAAATTAAGCTTTACTGATATCCACTCTACAAGCTGACCCTGCGACCCTCTACATCCATGTGGGCCAGACACACGTCAGACCAGCTTTGAGACAATAGTCCGTAGATGAGCCCAGTGCAGAGGGCGGCAGTGGCCGCCACCCCTTCCTTCGCTGCTGGAGTGTCACTGAGTGCTACCGTGGATTTCCAGTCCTGGTTAACAGGACGTACTTATTATATTATCTATATATTAATATTAACTGAAATTAACCCTGGGCAAATGCACAAGGGCCTGAACGTTACTCAGAAAAACCAGAATCTAAATGCTAATATGTGAGCGCAGGGGATCTTTAAGAAGAACGGCAGAGCTGATTCTGTTCCTATCTCTAGTATGTCACATTAACCATTAATCATTGTGGTTTTTTCCTTTTACCTTATAATACAACTTAGCAAGAGGTTGGCAAAAAATATTTTAAATTGTCCAGAGGATAATTTGCGATACAGTGACACTTGCCCTAAGTGAAGGCTGTGCCTCCAGAGATTGGCTAGTGATGGTAGCACCTGTATAAAACTGATATATGTGCATGTATATATAAATATACGCAACTTTTTACCAACAGGGCACATAATCAAAACATTTGAAACAAAACAAACAAACAAAAAACACAAAATACTGTGGGGAATTCCCTGGTGGTCCAGTGGTTAGGACTGTGCTTTCACTGCCGAGGGCCCGGGTTCAGTCCCCGGTCGGGGAACTAAGATCCCGCAAGCAGTGCACCAAAAAAAACAAAAAACAAAAGACATTTGGAAGCCATGGGCCTACGGGAGTCTATGACATTTTCTAACCTAGATATCAGAGTCTGGAAACAACCAGCAGGACCCACCTGATCCGGGAGTACAGAGGGTTAAGATGAGAAGAGGGAAAAACCAGAAAACAAAATAAGTTTATTCGTCCTCCTTCAGAGAACATTTTCCCTGAAATAGAGTCTCCCTGACACCAGGCACAGCTTCCACGACTGAACCGAGAGGACCTTCTTTCCCTTTACTTCTCCAACTAACCCAAAGCTTTTAAGACAGATGCCTGAAACCAAATCGGAGTGAAAAGCAGTGGCAGGTCTTCCACAATCCCAATTTTAGAAAGTTCAAGCTGCCACAGGAGAGGCTGTTGGGAGTGGCCTCCAGTTGAGATGAAGCACCCACTGCTGCAGTCAGCGGGAGGTCGCTAGTCCTGGCAGAAGGAAGGGCTTTGCTGCCTCCAGGATGTCCAGTTTAGGGTCCAGTGAGCGGCCAAGCCCCTCCAACACCATGATGGCAAACACAATTGAGGCAAAGTTGCTCTCAAGCTTTACCTGAAACAGAAAAACAGTTGTTCTTTCCGAAGCCCATTGATATACAGAGTGTCCTGGGTAACATGTCACCATCCACTCCCGGCCTCGTCTACCTGCCCATGTGATTTTTATCATCTACCTAACATTCTTTCCCCTACCCAGTCATTTTTCCCACCATCTCATCTACTCACCCAACCCCCATCTACTAGAAATATTAAGGAAAATATAGGGGATGCAGTGTGTACAGCTCTTCTCTAGGGGAAGTGTGTAAGTGTGTGAATGACTTAAAAATACTAAAGTGAATAGTTTACAGCTACACCGGGAACCAGAAATCTAAATAAGGGTCATTCTTCAAAATCCACAGTAGTCTTTTTGAGACCAAGCACAACTGGCTTTGCTCAAATACAGCAGAGTTTCTTCCCCTTTGGAGCCAGGTTAATAGTAATAACAATTTAGGAGGATTACCCAATTAATTCTCAAAAGTACTCTCATTATCTCCGTTCAGTAGATAAGGAAGCTAAGGCTCAGGGTGGCTCAGGTGGTGACTTGCTCAAGGCCTCTGGGTGAGGAAGAGTAGAGCCAGCATTTAAACCTAGAACAAGAATCTCTTTTCAGGTGGACAGAAGGTCAGGCAATGGAAGGTTGACTCATGGGGAAATAATCTTTGTTAAAAGTAAAGGGGGGGGGCGCGCTTCCCTGGTGGTGCAGTGGTTGAGAGTCTGCCTGCCGATGCAGGGGACGCAGGTTTGTGCCCCGGTCCGGGAGGATCCCACATGTCCCGGAGCGGCTGGGCCTGTGGGCCATGGCCGCTGGGTCTGCGCGTCCGGAGCCTGTGCTCCACAATGGGAGAGGCCACAACAGTGAGAGGCCCACGTACCGCAAAAAAAAAAAAAAAAAAGTAAAGGGGACTGGGGACTTCCCTGGTGGCGCAGTGGTTAAGAATCTGCCTGCCAATGCAGGGGACACGGGTTTGAGCCCTGGTCTGGGAAGATCCCACATGGAGCAACTAAGCCCATGCATCACAACTACTGAGCCTGCGCTCTTAAGCCCGCGAGCCAGCCACAACTACTGAAGATCGTGTGCCAAGAGCCCGTGCTCCACAACAAGAGAAGCCACCGCAGCGCGAAGCCCGTGCACCACAGCAAAGAGTAGCCCCTGCTCGCCGCAACTAAAAAGAAAGCCTGTGCACAGCAATGAAGACCCAATGCAGCCAAAAATAAATAAATAAATTTATTAAAAAAAAAAAAAAAGTAAAGGGGACTTCCCTGGTGGCGCAGTAGTTAAGAATCTGCCTGCCAATGCAGGGGACACAGGTTCGAGCCCTGGTCCGGGAAGACCCCACATGCCACGGAGCAACTAAATCCGTGTGCCACAACTACTAAGCCTCCACTCTAAAGCCCGTGAGCCACAACTACTGAGCCCACGTAACACAACTACTGAAGCCCGAGCACTTAGAGCCCGTGCTCCGCAACAAGAGAAGCCCGCGCGCCACAATGAAGAGAAGCCCGCGCGCCACAATGAAGAGTAGCCCCCTCGCCACAAGTAGAGAAAGCCCGCGCCAGCAACAAAGACCCAATGCAGCCATATATAAATAAATATTTAAATATTTTAAAATAAATAAGGGGTATTTGTCCCAGTTAAGGCCCAAAAACTTGTCTGGGGAGTCAGATGGCTGATCAGGAGAAAGCGGCATGTTACAAATGCACACTCATCGTGGGAATGTAAAATTGTGCAGGCTATGGAAGACAGTATGGAGCTTCCCCAAACACTAGAAAAAATACCATCTGTAAATCAACTGTACTTGAATTTAAAAGAAACTATGTGATCTAGCAATCCCACTTCTGCATAAATATCCAAAAAGAATTGAAAGCAGGATCTCAAAGAGACATTCGCACACCCGTGTTCATTGCAGCATTGTTCTTAGTAGCCAAGAGGTAGAAGTGGCCCAAATGTCCATCAAAGGATGAACGAATAAAGAAAATACAGTATATACATACAATGGAATATTATTTAGTCTTTAGAAAAAAGGCAATCCTATCACCTGCTACAAAGTACATGAACCTCAAGAACATTACATCAAGTGAAATAAGCTGGTCACAGAAGTACAAATATCTTATGATTCTACTTATATGAGAAATCTAGAGTCATCCAAATCATGGACACAGAAAGTGGAACAGTGGTTGCCAGGGGCTGGCGGGGAGAGAGGCATGGGGAGCTTTTGTTCAGTAGATACAGAGTTTTAGTTTTGCAAGATGAGAAAATTCTAGAGCTCTAGAGATCTGTTACACAACTTTGTGAATGTGGTTGACACTGCTGAGATGTGCACTTGGAGATGGGTAGGGGTAAATTTTATATTATTTTTTTAACCGCAATTTAAAATGTTTTGAATTGTTTTGAATTAAGTGCCTGGTGAAGCACTTGAATAGAGTGGCTGTACTCGATTGGCCCTCTCTCTGCTGTCCTGTCCTGAGAATCACAATGACAACAGCAAACATCTAAAGCTCTGGTAACCGTTGTGTCCCAGGCAGTGTGTGAGGAAGGCTGTGTGCCAGTGCGAGCACCGGAGGCCGGAGAACAAAGCAGCTGGGAGTGGGGCTCCGCAGTCGGGCTGCGGGCACAGGGTCGGGCACTACCATGGGGGCCACCTGGCCGGGGGTGAGTTGCTCGGTGCCGGCCTCGAGGAATGTTGCGGGGATTAAATCAGATACTAATAAATGTTACACAGCTAAATTAGTTGCGTAGAGGGGAGTCATGGCACACCACTACCGTTGTCAAGGCCTCAGCCGGCCCTCCCAGCGGCCCCGGGGAGACTTGGAGAGACTTGAGCAGGTCAAAGCTGGTTGGTGCAGAGCTGGCTGTGAGCCTCACCCTCCGGCTCCCGGTCCCGTGCAACTGAACTCCCAGGAGTGTGTGTTCATTCCAGGTTCTCTCCAAGCCAGCCCCCTAGCAATGATTAAAGCTTTCCCCAATCCTAAGGTGATATTTAAGTCATTTTTTTTTCTTTTTTTTTTTTTTTTTTTTGCGGTACACGGGCCTCTCACTGTTGTGGCCTCTCCCGCTGTGGAGCACAGGCTCCGGACGCGCAGGCTCAGCAGCCATGGCTCACGGGCCCAGCCGCTCCGCAGCATGTGGGATCCTCCCGGACCAGGGCATGAACCCATGTCCCCCGCATCGGCAGACGGACTCTCAACCACTGCGCCACCAGGGAAGCCCTAAGTCATTTTTAAAATGGAACCTGTCAAAAGTTTTGGAAAACAAATTTTTTCACCAAAAACCCCGCCAATGTGGGATCACAACGTGACCAAGGAAAGATCTTGCCAGACGTCAAGAAACAGAAACAGCACTCTTCACCACAGGGATCGGTGCATGCAACGTTTTCAAAAACAAGATCTCACATAAGAAAAGTACCTGTCACCACCCTGAGGCCACCCACCTTCCCCAGATCCCTCCCCTCCTGCCTGACCAGAGGGCGAGCTCTCCACCCAGACCTCACCTTGTGAGTCATCAGCAACTTAAAGACATTCGAGAGAAGGATGGAAACTTGAAGCTGGAAAACAGAATAAAGAGTCTGCAGAGGCTGCAGAGCCCCCGGGAACCCCTTCTCCCTTGCCTGCCCCGTCCCACGGCCACACGCCCGCACGCACACACACACAGCAGTGAGCAGAAACAGACTGCCTGACAAATCCTAGAAAGGACTGCATGCACACAAGCCCAACTTGCACCTCACAGCTGAGTTCAAAGACCCCTCGGAAGGACCAGCCTGGAGGCCTCTACCCCCACACTCCCGGCACACACAGACATCACTTCGGAATCAATAAGACAGGCAGCGCCGGAGGGCCCGCTGCCGCTCCCCACTGCCAGTGGGCCACCTCTTGTTCTCACTCGCTCCAGCTAGCGTGGACTTGGGAATGAACTTGGGAAGAAAACTCAGGTTTGTCAGAACTGTGTGCAGAATACCAGGTGGGCTCTGCTGCAGGTCTAAATAGAGGGCGTGAACATTCGGTATGTCCTCTGTCTGCTCAGGGGCCTCAGTCCTCCCTCGCCCCACCGCCATGCTCCGCTGAGCTCCACGGACATAAGGCAGCAGAACAGCTGACCCCCGGTCTGGGCAGGGCAGGTATGCAGCACTACATATGTCACCGTCCCAGCAGCCACCCAGGAGAGCCTGGTCAAGGAGCCGCTCTTGAAAGCCGGGATTCCAGAGGGCCTCCTCACACCTCAAAGATGTGGGCAGAGGAAAAGCTTTGTTCTTTATCTGCCTGAAAACCCAAGCCCCTCGAGACTTCCCCCCATGAAGAGGCCTCCCTTAGACCTGTGGTTTGCTGTGTCCAAGGGCAAGGTCAGTAAACACCCTGAGGCCCCTGCGCCTGGAGTGGCCTGCTCACCTTTTCCAGCGTGATGGTGTTCTTCCTGGCCTGGGTCACCAGCCTGGCCATCTCAGCCTTAAATCCCTCCACATCCTTGCACTCACTGGCCCGGGCATGATGCAGGATGAGCTCAGCCACTCTTTGGCCCTGGAAGACGCAAAAGAAAAAAACTTGGTAGAGTCAAGAGGGCACAAAACTAGATGCTCTGCCCAAACTTCTTCATATCCTAGTTGTTTCCACCCCAAATTTTCTACCACCCTGCTTTTGGCCACCCATCCTTTTTTAGCTTTACTTCCCCGCCCTGCCATACCTGGTAAATAGTCAAGGTCTTTTGCAGCTTGTCTTGGGCAGTGGGGCCCCACCTATACTCAGCACAGTCAAGGAAAGGAGCTGCACTGTCTCCTTTGCCTCCAAGGCCACCCAGGCCCAGCAGCAAAGCCAGTGCCTGCTACGCGGCACTGCCGACCAACCCGCCTGGCCCAGAGCCACCAGGACCTGCCGCCAGCCTGGACCAGCCACACCATCCTTGAGGGCGGTCTTCCCGCCCGAACAGAATTCCCTGTTCACGGCTGACCCAGCCTCTGTGCTCCAGCCGTCTCACCCCTCCTCCACCCAGGAAGCCCCTGATCAAAGCCTCCATGGTCTCCCCAGCACCCACGCAGCCCCGGCGGTCACAGCCCAGGAGCCAGGCTCCTCCTCCTCGGCTGTGACCTTCTTCTTTTGCCCAAACCTGTACAGAGGAGCACCTCCCACCCCCTCACCAGCCACTGCACCTCAGTGTTGAACCTCGGCCCAGGAGGTGCTTTCAACCTGGCTCAGGCTCAAGCCCCTGGTCTGCCCCCTCAGAAGCCTCCTAAGCAGGGGTTCCTCTGAATTTCGCCTTTTCTTCCAGCTTTCTCTTTCCCAGGGTCTTTCTTGCTGGAGAATTCACTGTCCCCCTTGATGTGGCACTTTAGGCTGACTCAGTAGAGGCTTCGCTGAGTCCTTTTTGCTAAATAATAATTCTCAACCACTGGAGCCCCTCAGAGGCACGGGGTGAGGGGTTAAAACCACTTATGTCTCCCCACACCTGCCCCAATCATGTGTTTTCCCACACCTGGAGAGTAAGTTCCCTGAGCTGTTGCTTCTCACCAGCCCCACCTCGCAGCAAATGGCACAGACCAGGGCGGCTGTTATTCGGTCAAGAAACTAGCGTTCCCAGGGCCCAGCTGTACACTTACTGAGGAAGGAAGAGAGACCACCAAAACAACAGCATTTGGGAAGGAGGCATGTCTTCCCATCATTCCAAACCATGAGCCGCTCGAGCAGGCCCGTTCTGACTACAGAGCCTTCGGCAGCTTCATTGTCCTGCTCCCCTTCCTTCTCCCCGCTTCCTCTCTCTGCTCCACCCATTTCCATCAGGAGCGCCCTTGGCAAACACAGGCATTTACAAGAATGACAAACGCTGAGGAGCCCCAAGGTTCCCAAGGGCCTAAAAAATTCAGCCCCAAATCCCGAGAGCCCAGTGGGTCTCACCTGCCCCATCACCACGGCCATGAAGACTTCCCGGAAGTTCCTCAGGTCGGCAGCCTGCAGCTCGGCCACAATGCCGGCGTCCAGAAGCACCAGGCACAGCGGGCACCGGGCAGGCGTCACAGCCACTGCCAGCGCGTCACAGACATCTACCTGCTGAGGCTGCGCCTCTTGGCTCTTGGGAAGACCGTCGGCGCCCTGAACCAGGATGTTCCCAGGGTGAAGGTCCGCATGGACAAAGTTGTCCACAAATATCTGGGAAGAGATCAGAGCTACTCTAGGCTAAGTCAACCTCACCATCCCATCACCACGAGGCCACGTGTGGAAAAGCTTCCAGGGTGACGCGAGTTCTTGATGATGAATTACAAGGCAGAGAGGTGTGCGTTTTATAAAGCCTCAGAGCTTGATATCATTGATTGAAAATTTGTACAGGGACAAGCCAGGTTGATGTTTTCAAGAGAAAATTTATTTTCAAAGTAAAGAGCATTAAAAATGATCATGGGGAACATGATCAAAGACCAAACCGCATTTCAAGAGACTTATTTTTACTCTATGACTTGAGCAATTAATATTCAAATTAAAAATTATCTAGTCATTGTTGACAATTTTCCCCAAACCTCTCAGTTCTTACAATTCATGTAACTTCCTTCCTTTAAAAATATTTCATAAATCAGACTTTGCTTCCATTACCTCCATCCATCCACATGAGGAAGGCTAGCAGTGATCCTGACAGCTGTACTGGCACATGGAATCGGGGAGGCTGGGAGAAATGGCTTTGAACCTGCTAAGCAGGAAAGAAAGCCCCAGGCACTGTGATGGAGGGAAAGTCAGGCATGACTTTGTGGAACAGGAATCTGCCTGCTGTGAAAGATCATAGAAACCACCAGCAATCCTTCTATGAGGGGAAGGAGAGACCCGGGGCAGAGGTACAGAACAGCTGCTGCTGGAGGGGCTCCTGGGGTACTCCTTCCAGCCAACACAGAGCCCTTCCTCTACTGGATTCAGGCCAAAGACCCCATCCCTCATGGTGGTCATGGCAGCAGGTCACCGAGGGACCCTTCTAGTCCAGATCCTGGCTCTGCTGGAGGTAAGGGAGGCTGCTATCCTGGTGGAAATCCCAGGAACTGAGGAAGCCGGGGCCTGCACACCTGTAGGATACAGTCACCAAAGGCTAGCTGACCCCCGACCCTGGGACAGAACCTGCTGGCACCTTGCTGTTAGCTGAGCCCCAGGGTCCTTGATCCCACAAGCTGGAAGCCCCCTGTGATCTCCCGACTCCTGAGCGCTGCTTAGCACTGCTTCTCCCCTAGCTACTCCCCCCTGCACCCTCCCCTCTAGCCCACGGTGCGCCTCGGAGCCCTGTTACTGGGGACAAAGTCCTCTCCCCACTGAGCTTCCACTGTGCTGACAGTGGAAACCCAGCTCTCCAGCGACAACCCCACTTCTCCAGGAGCCCCTTGGGTGAGGGCTACCTATTCTCGATACCCATGCACCCCAGGGCTGGAGGTGAAGTCAGAGCCACTCAACCACCAGCCCCTGTCACCCTGAGCCCTCTCCAGGTGTCTGGCTTACAGCCTCCTGTGCTGTCTGCCTGCACCACACCACCGTCCCGCTCGGCGCACCCATTCCCACCTCCGCCCCACTTCTGCCACCTGCCTGGCCCTCACGGCTCCACCTTGGTTACCTGGTTTCTCTCCTCCTACTCTCTGACCACACGCCTGGTTCCTTCCTACCCCGATTCTGTACCCCCAGACCTGGGCACTCGTCCTCACTATGCATCCTAGACCAGCTGTCTCTGCCTCGACCACTCTCTTCTGTGCCAACCACCAGGAAGAGTTCAGACCCTCGACAATCTCAGTATCTTTTTTTTTTAAATTTATTTATTTTTACTTATTATTTTTGGCTGTGTTCGGTCTTTGTTGCTGTGCGTGGGCTTTCTCTAGTTGCAGTGAGCGGGGGCTACTCTTCGTTGTGGTGCGCAGGCTTCTCATTGCGGTGGCTTCTCTTGTTGCAGAGCACAGGCTCTAGAGCACGCGGGCTTAGTAGATGTGGCACGTGGGCTCAGTAGTTGTGGCTCGTGGGCTCTAGAGCACAGGCTCAGTAGTTGTGGCTCACGGGCTTAGTTGCCCCGCAGCATGTGGGATCTTCCCGGACCAGGGCTTGAACCCGTGTCCCCTGCATTGGCAGGCGGATTCTTAACCACTGTGCCACCAGGGAAGCCCGTGTATCTTCTTTCCTTGCTCCTACACATGAGCTGCTAACAATGCTGGGTTCCTGCTGTTACTACTAGTGATGAAATAACTGATATTGCTTTGGGCTCACTATAGCCTTTTTTGAGTGTCAACTCATTAGTAATTATTGTCAGGCCATCCTCTCCAAGGAGACAGCTAGACTTCCTTCACATCCTGGAGGAGATGGTGCCACTTCCTGAACAAATCCTGGGGCTGGGACGGCCCATCCTAAATGACCCTCGGGTACCCGTACTTCACCCACTTAGCATCGCCTGTCTTCCCACTAAACGGGGATGTTCCCTGAACATTGTTGTCATGTCTCTTTTGCTCACAACTGTAAATCCAGCACTTAATTCAGTGCCTGGCACGTAGCAGGTGCTCAACAAATACTTGCTGAATGAATGAATGAAATAGCATGTAACACCCGAGGTGGTCTTTGGCTGTTTGTCTAAACTGTAGGCAAGTCGGGTGGGGCCTGGGTCTCCCTCCCCACTCTTGCACAGAGACACAGCGCATAACACGGAGAAAGTGCTCAACAGAAAGCTGTAGAAGAAGGCGTGTTTGGGTCAGCTGGGCTATCTCTAGAGCTGACCCTCTCCAGCCAGCAGCCGTTTGCTCGGCCGAACAGGGTCCCCCACCTCCCGCCTCCCACACACAATTCCACCGCGTGCCAGCTGAGCGGCCGCCCTGCCATGAACTCACCATCTTCAGGAGCATGTTGATCCCCAGCCGCGCAATCTTCCTCTTCACGTCCCCGGGAATCCCTGCTTGCTGGTAACTAGACACAGGCACACTCTCCTGGGGGAAGATCGGGGAGAGAACAGCTTCAGCCTGCACAGCCCGCGACTGCCCCGCTCCTCGTCTCCACAGGGACACACCCGCACGGCCTTCCCACTGATGGGGAAGTGACCCGGAGAGGTTTTCCTTTCTTAGAGCCCCTATGAATCTGTCACCCACAAGATAATTTTAACCTATTTACCCTTCCCTTCTACAACACGTATCAACAAGTCCCATAGGTTTACTAGGGAGGAAATCCAGCGACTGCCACCCACAGGTAAGAGAGGCTTTGCTGTCAGGGTGAGCTTGTTTCTGGTCAAGAATCAGCCAATGGGGACAAGAATGAGCTCTGTGACCTCACAGGAGGGAAAAGAAAAGGAAGAGAGAAGAAAGGGGAGCCAGTCAGTACGTGTTTCGTGTTTCGTATAGGTTAGTTATTTAATTGTCAAAGCAGCCTATTGAGATAGATCTTGTTATCCCTAATTAACAAATAAAAGAACTAAAGCCCAGAGAGTTTAAGTAACTTGCTCAAAGTCACACAGCTAGTAACAGTGGGTCATTCAGGTCACTCCTCTGGATCTCATTACCATCTTTACAAAGGAGACTGAACCAGGAGACAGCTAAGGCCATGACAGGAATACTTGTTGAGCACTTTCTCTGTGTTGAGCACTTTTGCCATGCAGTCTCTGTGCAGAGGGCATTTTGCATTCAATGTTTCATTGACTCTTGGGACAACCCTACGAGGCAGGAAGGGTTGCCTGCTGTTGTACAGGAGGGAACTGAAGCCAGCCAGCAAATACAGTGGCAGAGCAGACTTCCAAATCCAGAAAGTCTTAGGTCAGGGCCAGGCTCTCAGCCACCTTGCTACGCTGCCTTCCACCCTCAGGCGTATCCAAACCCCTCTCAGTTTCACAGGCAGTAATCACATGCTCTCTTGGCTTTTGTCTTTTCCAACTCAGGCCTTCCTGTGAAGGGGAGACAACCTGACTATGAGTAAAAGGCGCGGCCAGGGGAAGCTCTCAGTCTTACTTCATACGTTTCCACCAAGACATCCCTGGTGACAAAGGGACGCAGAGGGGTGGGGAATTTGACAGAGTTCACATTCAGGAAGTTGCATTGGAAGTGTTCTAGATTCCGAGCTTCATAACGCAGGTCAATCTACAGGGAAATGGAGAGAAGAGGTGAGGGAAGGGGTAGCCAGGGCCCAGAGACAGCAAAATCTGAACCCCCCAAGAGCTAGCAAGTCCCGAGATTCACCTGCCTTCCCCACCTGCTCTCTTGCAGAACTCCCAAGAAACTCGGGCTGCCCCAGAAGTCTCAAGCCCCATCCCTACCCCACGACGTGAGCTCCAAGCTGCAGACAGCAGACACGCTGGAGAACTTGTCTAAACTGAATTTACGTTCACCCTGCCCCCAGTCACCTGCGAGTCACTGCAGATTACACCTTCTCTCTTACCCTCCATACCCATGGGAGACTCAGTGCCATCAACTCTGCAGCCCTCACCACTCTCAGATCTGTTCCCCTTTTCCATCCCACTGTTCCTCCCACGGTGACTCAAAACCAGTCACCTGAATCCTAACAGAGGTGTCCTAGTTGGGCTCCCTGTCCCCCATCTTCCCTCTCTCCAATCCATGTTCTGGTGTCCCCCCCACCCCACCTGCAGGACGGAGTCTGCATTCATTAGGATGACGTCCAAGGTGGGCCATGGTTTGGCCACTGCTTCTCTCTCCAGGTCCATCTCTTGGGGCGCCTCCTCCTTCCTCTACTTCCCCAAACTCCAGCTGCACCCAATCTGCAGAGTGCTGAACATCTCAGCCTGCCAGATGCCTCCCGTCTCAGTGCCTTGTTTACTCCCCCTGACTGGAATGTTCTTCCCCCATTTGGGCCAACTGCAAACACTGCCCTTTCGCGAGTCAGCGCAAGCCTAGGGAGCCTGGACCCTCAGGGTGGAATGACCACTTCCCCTCTTGAGCCTCAGCTGAACCCGACCGAATCTGTAGAGACTTCTATTGTAACTCATGCTTTTTCTCCAAATATTTCACATCAGCCCTCCTCCTACTACTATATATTCCTTGAGGACAGGAAAACCTCACTTGTTTTCTTAGTTCACCAGCTTCTAACACAGTTCTTAATACATGTTACATGAATTTATAAATGAACATACACCCCCTACATACACCCAGACTCTAAGATTTCAAGGCTGGGAACGTGATTGGACCACTCAGAGCTACAGCTGGTAGGAAGAGTTGATTTTTGAGATAAATGGGGTGCGCTATAGAGGTCTAAGCTTCAAGTGATGGGATCCCATGATGCCTATCAGACTTCTCAAAGGGGAACTGAAGCTCAGATGGTAGAACTGAGAGTGATTAATGCCAAGATGGGTGTCAGAAAAGAAGTTATTTTTCTCTGTTTTAATTTTCTTTTATTATCAAACCTACACAACTCCATAGCATAAAGCAAAGCTTTCTAAACGTTAAAACGCATCCCTGGGGCTTAAAACCCTAAATCAGAGGACATAAGTGAAGACTTGGTACACTGCTTCTGAAAGCCTGCCAATTTCTGTGCCAACCGCCAGGAAGCCAGCACAGATGCCTCCTTGGAGCCCTGAGAGCCTCCAGCATGTTTACCAAGTCTGGCTACTTAAACAGGTGTCCCAAGGGCCCTGGACAAGGAGGAGGTCCTTGTCTACTCATTAACCCCGGAAACAAAGCAAACCAAAGGCACCGTGTGTGACTTCGCTAATTCTTCTTCTGCTTCTGGAGTTCGGCCATTGATTGTGGCACAGATAATGCTATATGTTCCACCAGAATCATTTCATTTTCATCCCAGACACTAAGGAAGACTGCCTTCCCCAAGCTCCCTTGTAGTTACACTGGGCCCGTGTGATTAAAGCTCTGACCTGTAGACTGGGAAGAAGTGATATATATCACTTCCAGACCTGGCCACAGAATCCTTTACATGACCCTCCGTGGTCTCTCTCCCCATTCCACACTGACCCCAGATGACAAATTTGGGAGGAAACTGGGTCCCTGAATAACTATGGAGTAGAGCTGCCACTCACTCCCTCAGTTCACCTGCATGGAGCTTTCATATAAGCAAAAAATAACATTGTTGCATTAAGTCACTGAGATTTGGATATTCTTTGTTATATCAGCTAGCATCACCTATCCTGACTAATATACTACATTAGCCACAACGCACTGGGAAAATACTCATCCATTCAGCATTTACTAAGCAGCTGCTAATGGCAAAAACTGTTGTGTGCTATTTACAACTGAGGGAAAGAGAATTCACCTGTTGCACCATGAGCTTCTCAAATTCCTCCACAATCTCAGGCAAGCTGAGCCACTTGATTCCTGGCAAAAGTGCAAGGACTCGGCTGCCCATCTTCATCAGCAGCAGGTCCATCTGCACCTGAGCAAGCAGGCCAGGGTGCAACACCTGCCAAAAGGAGGCACAGTGAGACAGGAGGGATCAATCAACCCAGCCACGGCTGGGTCCTACCGTCAAAGGAGAGTCAGCAGGCTTCTTATCAGAGCAAAGGAGAAGCAGTCCCAACGCCCAGGATGCTCCTGCATTCCTCCCTTTGCGTCTTCCTGAGGAGACTCAGAGGGCAGCTCCCCTGCATGGCACTCAGCTTTGCTGGGAAGAATAGGGGGGCTTCTCCTTCCAAATACATTAAGTTTAGATCAGTGATTCCTAAACATAGTGAGCATAAAAGTCACCGTGGGTTGCTTGGTGAAAATGTGGACTCCCAGATCTCCTCCAAGACCTACTGAGTCAGGGACTTCTCTGGTGGTCTAGTGGTTAAGACTCCACGCTCCCAAGGCAGGGGGCCCGGGTTCGATCCTGATCAGGGAACTAGATCCCACATGCATGCTGCAACTAAGACCCAGCACAGCCAAATAAATAAATAAATAAATATTTTAAGAAAAGACGTACTGAATCAGACTGGCTGGAAGGGGAGCTGGGAATCTGCATTTTACTGAGTGTACAGGTAGCTGAGTCAGGTGGTCCAAAGCCTGCAAAATACTGCTCTAGAGTCACAGAACTCCAGAGGTGGAATGGAAAGAGTTCAAACTCCAGTTCTGCAACCCATTTCCTGTATGAAACTGGACAAGCTGTGCAACTTCTCTCAGCCTCCTGTTCTATCATTTAAAACATGCATATAGGGGACTTCCCTGGTGGTTCAGTGGTTAAGACTATATGCTTCCAATGCAGGGGGGCGCCGGTTCGATCCCTGGTTAGGGAACCAAGATCCCACACGCTGCGTGGAATGGCCAAAACAACAAACAAAAAAACCCCATGCGGACAATAACCCCTACCTCCACCTCAAATCCTTTTAGGAATAAAGTGGAGTATAAATAAAGATATAAGAAAAAAAATGCCTATCTCGGGCATCTAATAAAGATTAAACAATGCATCTGACGTGACGGGCATGTTTCCTGGTATACAGCAGGCATCCACTCCTTTTGTATCCCACAGAGCAGAGGGAACCTTCGAGATATTTTGGACCAGTGTTTCCTAAATGTGCCTAATGATGAGAATCATTTGCAGCATTTATAAAAAGCCAGGCCCAGGCTCTTCCCTTGGAAAGTATAACTCAGTAGGTCTGAGTGAGGCACCCTTGGGAGGGTTTTATCTGAGGAGGTAAAAGAGAGCACCAGGGTATTTGCTACTAGCATCTGCCAGTTCTCCTGGGGACGTGCTGAACAGGGGTGGAAAGGTGTGGAGAGAAGAGTTGATGGAGCCCAGGAAGGGGTGATTGCAAATAAAGAGAGAAGGAAACCACTTCTGTAAAATGAACGCCACCCTCTTGGGCTCACCACAGCACACCTAACACAGTCTGTCTCCGATCTATCCTGACCCCAGAGCAGGAGGTCAGCTGAATGGTGGGTCCTCCACCCACAGCGACAGCCAACTCCAAACCCTCTTCATTTTCCTCTTTCAGACCATTCGCATCACCACTCCTTCAAGCCAAGAAATCAAACAGCTTGCACATCACAGGCACTCAGATAACGGTCAAGCTAAAAGAAATCAATGGAAGGCAATGTGGGGTGACTTGCAAAGGGGGACTTCCTGATCTGGGCAGCTCCGTGGAGTCGGTGAGATTTTAGAGATGGGAAGGGTCTGGCTGCAAACATCAGAACACTTACTTTCACGGCCACGGGGATGAGGTGATCTGGCTGTGGTCCATGGGCGAGTCCCGAAGCCTGAGACAAGGCTGCATTCGATCCAACCAGGTCAGCTTTAGGGAAGAGCAGCCCTTCTAGAAATGACTGGTCGGCAAGACTTCCTTGAGGCCTCCACGCCTTCCCCAAGTGTCCAAGGAGCTCTCCCAGCCCCCGGACTTTCCCGGCTTCCGAAGAAATCTGCAGTCTGGAGGCTGTGGCCAGTCTCCGGATGCTGTCATTCTCCAGGAAGGCAGGATTGGCACGTGCTTTGTACACTTGGGCCACGCAGCCGGAACCCACAGGCTCCTGCTTCTCAAAGCAAAGGACCCTTCCCCAGTCCTCTCCGAAGGCCTGCCGTAGGAAGTGTTCAGTGTGGGTCCAAGGATGGGGCGTCACCTGGACGTGCAGCTTGGAGAACTGCGCACAGAAAGCCTCTGAGAAGAGATCACGCCGGGTGCTGGCCCACTGGCCGAGTTTGATGTACGTTGGACCGGAGGTCTCGGTGGCTTTCAGAAGCAGGTGGAGCCAGAGCCTGGAGACGCTGGGAGCCAGGTAGGTGAGGGGGTAGAGTAAAAGGAGGGGGAAGAATTTCACCAAGAGCGCCCCCGCGCGGAGCCAGATCCGCAAGTGCAGAAGGAGGCAGCCTAGCCGTTGCTCCGGGGGGACTCTCTCCAGTGGCCCGTTTTCAGCCAGGTCACTCCAACTGGTCCTTTGCCGACACAAGCTCTCAGGGACCCCCTTGCCAATGTCCTCAGAGGCTGAGATGAGTTTGGGCAAAGTGCCAAGCAGAAGCCAACAGAGTCTAGCCTTGCGACAGCACCCAGAGGGTCTCAAAAGGCCGAGGTCCTTTCTGAGCTCCAAGCCCCTTAGGTGCGACAAGCAGACCCTGACAGAGAAGCGCCAGGGGGTCACCATGCTCTCCCAGAGGTCGCGGTCCAGGCTGCCTGCCTCCACTTAAGGAGCACCCATCTTCGTTCCTTCTTTCCGCAAGGCTGGCCTGAGTCTGGGCCCCAGCTGAGTATTCCACTTGAAAGCGAGGCAGCTGTGAGACTCGGGGAGCTCAGACCTCGCCTCGCGTGTGCAGCCTCTGCCGGGTCCTGCTGCGAGTCCTGCCTCCTCAGGGCCGCCCCGCCCCGCGGGCCCGCAACCCTGCCCCGCCTCCGCCGCAGGAGGGCTGGCCCATCAGTCCCCGCTCCCTGCCGGATACCTCGCCTGGGTCTGAGGCCCGAGGGTTTTCGGAACTGAGAGCCGGAGGAGCCAAGCCAGGCCCAGGTCGGGGACGTGGCCCGCGCGAGGTGGCCGCGCGGGTGGAGACACAGCCGGGCCGCAGCAGGGTCACCGCGCACGCCGGCCGGCGCGCTGAGGGGCTGCGCGGGGTGGGGCTGGGGGGACCGTGCGGAGGGCCGCGGCGCCAAGAGCCCGGGTCGGGGTGAGGAACGGCCAGGCGGGGCGAGGCGTGGAGAGCTGGGGCGGGGGGCGGGGGCAGTGCGGGCGGCCGAGGACCCGGGCACCGAGTACGGTGTGGGGAGGAGTCGGGCGGGGTTGTAGAGAGCCGAGTCCCCGCACGCGGTGGGGTCCGGGCGCCAAGGGCGTGGAAGGGGCGTAGAGGGCCGGGGATCAGAGGGCCAGGGATCGGGGCGCCGAGGGCCGGGGATCGGGGCGCCGAGGGCCGGGGATCGGAGGGTCGGCTATCGGGGTGCCTAGGGCCGGGGATCGGGTGCCGAGGGCCGGGGATCAGAGGGTCGGGGATCGGGGTGCCAAGGGCCGGGGATCGGGCCGCGGAGGACCGGGAGTCCGGGCGCGGAGGACCCGGGATCCGGGCACAGAGGACCGGGGATCCGGACGCGGAGGACGCAGAGGCCGCGGTATCCGCGTCTTCCGGGACCGCCCGCCCGCAGGCTCGGGGACCGCCCCTTAAAGCCGACGCGAGCCGGACTGCGGCCGAGGCTCACCCGGCCCTTGCGTCTCGGAGTCCCAGAAATAGAATTAACCCAAAACGCCAACGCGCCCTCCACGCCCCCTTTCCCCGCTGCGCGTCTGTCTCTCAACTAACATCCTTAGCTTTCCTTACAAAGAGCGCGGAAACGCGGAAACGTTAGGTGAACTGAAGGCCGGTTCCGGAACACGGGTCTGTTTTTCAACTGAGCGGGAAGTGGGGGGTGGGGGTGAGGGCGGGGGTTGGGAGCGTTGTCCTTGGACGGCTGGAGTCCCTGGCTGCCCCGATTTGGGGAACGTGTTTGGACCTTGGGGAGTGGCTCCGGAAAGAACATTCATTCATTTAACCAATACTTATTAAGCTCCAGTATTTCTTAAACTCAGTCCAGTATTAAGCCCCCAGATGGAAGGTGTTTGGTGTGAGGTTTTTGGGGAGTTTGTTTTTTTAACCTTGAAGAACCAAAGGAAGGTCAGCTACCTCTAGAGAGCAAAGGAGAGCAGAACAGAGCTTGGAAATCAGCCAGCACAGCCTGGGAGGGCCCAGTGGTCTTATGCTCTGCTCTTTGGGGCTTAGGAGGCTGCCCTGTGCTGGGGTACCACAGTCACCTCTACATACATGACCCTTTATCTCCACGAGGGTGACAGGCTTCAACAGAAGTCTGCCAGGGCCTCACAAGTGGAAGGGCCCTGGGGAGGGAAACAAGGTCGTGGCCCATGCCTGCTCCTGGAAGTGTGACTGCCACTCACAGCCTAAGGAGTGCTCGAAATGTGGGAACTCCTGCAGTGCTAACTAATAATCCATATCCCATTTCCGCAAGATGCGGCAGACCCTTTTAAAGTTCCCTAGACAGAAGTCATACCTACTACCACTGGTTTCAAATATGGCCAGCTATTAATTATGCCTTCCCAGCTTCCTCTGATTTATTTATTTACTCTGTCCCAAAGGTGTAAAATATTCTTGTATGACTCTGATTCACCAAAGGGCTTATTGAGGACTTAATCTGAAACCAGAGTCTCTCGGTTCTAGCCCCCTAATTAAGAGGTAACCACATGAGTGGACACCTCTATGTGCCGCGGGAGGATGGCCGAACAGTTGACCAAGTCGGTGCTATTCGTGTGTCTGGGTTACCAAAGAAGACTTTGCCACATTTGATGATATGCTATGTATGGATGACAGCAACCTGAGAGATCTGAATAGAAAAAGTAATCAAGTTAAAAACTGCAGAGCGAAAAATTGAACTACTTGGGGGCTATGATCCACAAAAGCAACTCATTATTGAATATCCCTATTATGGCAACGATGCTGACTTTGAGACCATCTACCAGCAGTGTGTGTGGTGCTGCAGAGCCTTCCTGGAGAAGGGTCGCTGACCCGGGTCCAGTCATTTCACGGCCCAGGCTCATCCCCACAGGCCCACGTTCTCTGTTGAGTGTCACAGTGTCACCATTCCCTAGCCAAGGCCACAGCCCTTTCTTCAGTTAACTCACTGTTTCTTTTTTCTTTTTGGCTGCGTTGGGTCTTTATTGCTGCACGCGGGCTTTCTCTAGTTGTGGCGAGCGGGGGCTATTCTTCGTCGTGGTGCGCAGGCGTCTCATTGCAGTGGCTTCTCTTGTTGTGGAGCACGGGCTCTAGGTGCGTGGGCTTCAGTAGTTGTGGCACACAGGCTCAGTAGTTGTGGCTCACGGGCTCTACAGCGCAGGCTTAGTAGTTGTGGCACACGGGCTTAGTTGCTTCACGGCATGTGGGATCTTCCCGGACCAGGGATCGAACCCGTGTCCCCTGCATTGGCGGGCAGATTCCTAACCACTGTGTCACTAGGGAAAGCCCTGACTCACTGTTCCTTACCTTAAAAAAAAATTGTGGATGGAAATCAGTTGTGTTTGGCCGAAGAATAAATAAAAATTTTTGATTCAAACAAACAAAAAAAAGAGGTAACCACATGACCTCAGGTGGTCTCTCTGGGCCTCTGTTTCTCCTTAAGCGAATTGCGGAGGGGAGTCTGACCAAAGCTATACAAATTCTCTAGACTTACATCTATGATTCTGGCAATTAGTATCTTTAACAGTAGTTAAGGGACTTCCCTGGTGGTCCAGCGGTAAAGAATCTGCTTTACAATGCAGGGGACACAGGTTCGATCCCTGGTCAGGGAACTAAGATCCCACATGCCGCAGGGCAACTAAGCCTGCGGGCCACAACTACTGAGCTCTCATGCCTCAACGACAGAGCCTGAGTGCCGCAAACCACAGAGCCCACGTGCCCTGAAGCCTGCACGCCACAACTAGAGAGAAGCCCATGCGCCGCAACGAAGATCCCGTGTGCTACAACTAAGACCCAATGCAGCCAAAAATAAATTAAATAAATAAATAATCTTGGGGAAAAGAAAACAGTAGTTAAGAACAAAATTCTGGAGTTAAGTAAGCCTGGCTTCAGTTCTTGGTTCTGTGTAACCTGTATAACCTTAGGGACACGTTACCTCGCCTTTTGGAGCCTCTATTCCTCACTTGTCGGATGGAGGTAAGAACAGAACCTCCCTCTCTGGCTGTTGAAAGCAGTGAGTCAAAACTGTACATGACGTGGGTAATACCAGGTGTCACTAAATGTTAGCAAATATTGTCATTTATATTATCTAGATAAAGTGGTTCTGTTTCACAGATTTGGAGGAAACATCATGGAAGGTCTGACCTCAGCCCTTTGTGGCATCCTAGAAATTCACCTAAAGTGGTGGCTCAAACTTGAGCATCCACCAGAATCACCTGAGGGCGGGGCCCATCTGCAGCGTCTGATTCTGTAGGTCTGGAGTGGAGCCTGAGAATTGACAATTCTGACAGGTTCCCATTTGCTGCTGCTGGTCCTGGGAACACACTTTGAGAACCAGTGTCCTTGTGGTGGTGATGCTGGTGGTGCTGATGGTGATAAAGGTGCACCATCTCAAGGAGTTAACAGTCACCCAAACAGGTGAAGCTAAGGGATTCCCGGGGCCCATGTGGATTTCAATTAGGAGAACAGAGTTATACATATTAAGACACCATGGGGCTTCCCTGGTGGCACAGTGGTTGAGAGTCCGCCTGCCGATGCAGGGGACACAGGTTCGTGCCCTGGTCCGGGAAGATCCCACATGCCGCGGAGCGGCTGGGCCCGTGAGCCATGGCCGCTGAGCCTGCGCGTCCGGAGCCTGTGCTCCACAACGGGAGAGGCCACAGCAGTGAGAGGCCTGTGTACCACAAAAAAAAAGACACCATGGACAGCAAAATCAAACAGTGGTATCAAATATGAACGCTAAATCAAAATTGTAAGGGCAGCCTTTAAAAATTAGAGTTGTTGATTTGTAGTCAAGCTGCTTCTCACATGGGAAACTCTATGTAATGTTTCGTGATTAGTAACAGCAGGAATGTATTTAGAATAATTAATGAATTAAGAGACTGAATATACAGACAGACACTGGCCAGACCATATATGACAATAGAACTCTGACCCGTAGCCTCGGCAGCAATGGGCCCCGAATAGTCAGGACTTGGTCCCTGACTGCAGCTTCTCTAATTTTCACCCCGCCAATTATCAACTCAGGACCAATCAGAGAAAGCCAAATAGCCTCTCCAAACCAATCACACGCGATGCCCTGGCCTCCAGCCTCCCCGTGCCAACAACCTCCAATTCAGGGCACCTGAAGCCTTTTCTTTTTCCTCTGTAAACCTTTTCTGCTAGCATTTGATTCTCCACTTGTACTTGAGTCTCTGCCAAATGCAATTGATTGTAAGTAACTGACTCCTTTGCTATAGAAAGCTCTGAATAAATAGCCTCTATTTGTTCTCATTTGGGTGGTCTTCGTTTATTTCCACAGAATCTTCACAGTGATAAGTAAGCCCGTTAATAATCAAGTTTCCAGTTCTTGGAAATGTTCCTGCTGGTATTAACTCTAGTACCACTAGGTGGCACCAATCGCTTGTGAAGTGCATCCAAATCTCCTGCAGGATGGGAGCGGGAAAGAGACGCCAAGACCCACCTGGCTGTGCTGATTTTTTCGCTTGAGCCAAATGACTGTGATTTTAGCATCTCCCACGTCACATTGTTACATAACAGATGTGATGCAGAGCAAGTATTTATTCAAGATCCTGGAGAAGGGGTTGGGGATGGGGACTTGGCTGGTTCTGGGGTTTTCAACCTCTGCACTTTGGACCTTTGGGGCAGGATAGTTCTTTGCTGTGTGTCGGGGGAGGAGCAGAAGCTGTCCCAGGATGTTTAGCAGTATCTCCGGCCTCTACGCACTCAGTGCCAGAAGCACCCCCCCTTTCCCAACTGTGACAATAAACTATGTCTTCAGGGACTTCCCTTGTGGCGTAGTGGATAAGACACCACGTTCCCAATGCAGGGGGCCTGGGTTCGATCCCTGGTCAGAGAACTAGATCCCACACGCATGCTGCAACTAAGCGTTCGCATGCCGCAACTAAGGAGCCCACATGCTGCAACTAAGGAGCCTGTGAGCTGAAACTAAGACCCGGTGCAACCAGATAAATAAATAATATGTCTTCAAACATTGCCAGATGTCCCCTGGGGGAACAAAGTTGTCCCTAGGTGAGGACCACTTCTTGTGGAGGACAGCTCTCTGCTGAGACCCTTTCAGCATCCTGCTGCCCTCCCCCATCACACATGCTCACTTTCTTCAGAACAGATACTGGGAAGGGACACCCCTGCATACCCCTTCCACAGCCTCCACTTCATCCCCACCTTGGGCAGGCTCTACGCCAGTGTGTCTCCAGTGGGGACTTGAGCCACCTCCACCAAAAACACCTGGGGTAGCTGTAAAAATGCAGATTCGTGAGCCCCATCCCAGTCTCCCTGCATTAGGATCCCTCTGGGGAAGAGTAGAATCTGCTTTTCCCCCAACAAGCCCAAGGGGATTATCAGGGAAGGAAGAAGTTTGAGAAGCACCGACCCCACCCTACCCCTAGGTCCTGCTTGGTACACCTAGCCTGCAATTAGCTCCTCAGGGAGTTGGACCCTGGCATGAAAATGCTGGCTCTGGGCCACCCACATACATCTACTCCCTAAGCCGGTAGAGTAGAAATATCAGAAATACTGGAAAAGAACACTAAGGGAGAAGGCCCCTGCCCCTGCCCCGCCTGCTGCAGTGATTTTCCATCCCTTCCTCCCTCACGTCGGCCCCTCCCCAGCCCCTCCCTTTCTCTTTCCTTCACTTCAGCTGAATTGTCTCCATTAACCTCTTCTCTTGGGATTTCTCCTCCTCTGGTCCCCACCTTCTGGTTTCCTGGATGGTTGCCGCAGCTCTACCCTGGTGCAGGTGCTGCCCCTGTGCTGATGCCGCGTGGCCTGGGCAGGTCCCCAGTGCCCATCTGTGAGGCCCCTTCCAGCTCTGCCCCTGCAATGCCCACCATGCTGCATACAGCTCTGCTGCTCCCGGTCGGTCCTGTAACCAGGTCCTCCCTCCGTTTGCAAACTGGGCAGATAAGGACGGTAGCTCCTGACCAGCGGTCCCGACAGCAAAGGTGGGAAGGGGTTGTCTGGGGTCATCCCAGCTCTGGCACTCATTCATGGTGGCCTTGGGCAAGGCACCTCGCTCTTCTTGGCGGTTGCTTCATTGGTAAAAGAGACTCTGCTATTAGAACCTACCTCCTGGGTGATCTCTGGGAAGCCTTGACACTCCCTGGTACCTGCTCAGGCACACAGGAAAGAGCAGAATGAGAATAAGCACTTTCTCTGCCTACCTGAGCGGGTGGGGACTGGGGAGGACCTGAGGGCCATCTCGCCCCATCTCTCCAGGAGCCCGAGACCCACAAACGGCAGTTGCCTTGCCCAAGGTGGTGCTGCCATCTGGGGCAGTCAGAAGCCACCCAGGCTTGCCTTTGGCCAATATATATGTATTTTAATGTGATATATAGTTGATTTACAATATTGCATCTTTGGCCAATATTTTGATTTTGATTTGATTTGATCTGAGAGATATAGGAAGTGGATCAGATATTAGGGCCTTCCAGAAATATGTCCCCCCCTCCCGCAAGGTGTGCCCTCTGAGAGGCAGCACAATGACTTACAGCCATTTGGAGCTCTGAAGGCTGAGATCAGGGTCTGGGTGGGTGTTAGCAGAGGGGATGAGCTGGCAGGCTTTAAGCCCAGAGGTGTGGTGCCCAGATCCTAACATGTGATGAAAATGTTTGAAGGGGATTCTTGCCGCCCCCTTATGTCTGAGGAGATTGCCTAGTTGGTCGGGAAACAGAGGGGAAGGCTCTGAGAAGCAAGAGGTGGAAGCCTTGTGTCCTCGGCATGATCCAGAGCCAGTCCGACTGCCCTACTGTGTTCTGAAATCACAGTGCACAGGAAGAGCGAGACCTGCTGAAACACAGAAGTTCATGCCTCTAAAAGAGTATCTCAGTCACCATCCTCTAGTTCCTCTCCCTGAAGTTTAACAGGATCTTCCAGAAGGAACAGAGAAGAATAGAGGCGTAGAGGGTACTGGGCATTGCAGGTACGATAGTTGAGACTTTGCCTAATGGTGAAAGTGCAGGCCTTCCATGACTCGGTTCTCTCTTTTTGTCATAGATACACTAATCCTTGTAAAGTTATGAACACTTTAACTCTGTGGGAAAAAAAAACCATGACCCTTCAAAGTAAGCTAGGGGCATAGGAGTGAAACAGGTGGTGCTTATGCAAAAGTTACAGGTGATTGTCATATTTGCCAATTCGGTGATTCTCTGAGATTTCCAGTGGTACCCTGACAAATGTCAGTGGTGACCAACAAATGCCACCTTCTCCACAGCACCCCATAACGGGCCCCCACAGCTTCCAATCTCCCAGCCCCAGCACAGGAGGTAGAAGGCAGGAGAGCATCAATTGGGGCAGGGCGGAGGGCAGCAAAGACAGGCCCTTCGAAGCTAGGGGAGGATGTCGGAGCACCAGGGCCCTCAGTCTGGGCTCTGCTCACCCCTTCCCCTGGGTGGCCTCCACTTCCCCCGCCCCATACTTCCCCTCCCATCCCACACCTCCTGGATGACATTTGATTGGGACCGAGAACAAACCCAGCCTGGGTTTGAGGTTTGGGTGGGATGCTTGGCTTGGTTTTATTTCCTCAGAGGGAGGCAGCTGGAGGTTGTGGTGGGACTGCGGGAGCTCGCATCCAGCTGCCTCTGGGCTGGGGAGAATGAGCCACGGAGGCAATGCGAGTAGCATGGAATGAGGACGGCAGGAGGGAGATGGCTTCCTGGGGAGGAAAGGAGTAGGATGCCTGCGAAAGACTGAGGCAGCCCTGCCGCCAGCCCAGATGGTTCCGTGGGCTCAGGCCCATTCTCAAGGGATGAGGAGAATCTTCACCAAAGGCATGTCAAGGTGAGGCTGTGGACTTTCCCTGCCCCTAAAACAGGCTCCTTCCTTCCTTGCTCTACCTGCCCCAAATGTCACAGCCCCAAACATAGATAAATGATTCCTCTCCCCATCCAGGCTTCTAGATAAAATAATAATAATTTAAAGAAATAACCAAACTTCTCATCTATCATCTACTGTGTGTATAACTTTCAACTACACGCTGGCAGGCCAATGGGCTTGAGATAGAAGTTCCTGCCGGGCAAGGAGTCGAAAAGGAATGGGTCACAGTGACCCAAGCAAGTGGTGCCCAGTCTCTGGGGAGCGGTGTCAGAGATGCCTGTGGCTTCCAGAGCAGCGAGCATAACCAGGATGAGGGTTGAATACTTATCCAGAAACCCCCCTCCAGAGTGACTGGCGCTGGGCAGAGCCCTTGCTCTCAGGCAACTTGGTGTGACAAAAAGGCCTGGGCCCGTGTGACCTCAAATAAGTCACATAACCTCTTAAAACTTGGCTTTCCCACCCACAAAATGGTAGGGATGATATGTAATTGCCCAGGAGTGTGGAGTGGATCAGGTGCCATGACAGAGGTGAAGGGCCTGGAACTGAAGAGACACTCAGGATGTGTTTAGCATCCCGAAGGAATTTAAGCGGACATTAGACAATTTGGGGGAGAGGAGATGTTCAAAGGCTCCTTCTCAGGCTCTCTCCTCCTCTTATTCAGACTGGCCTCCTTTCCCTGGTCCTGCATCTCTTCATTTGGCATATAGTGCTGGCTCTGTGCTGCTAGCCATGCTCTGGCAGAAGGCCCTGGACCTAAAAGGGCTGGGGGGAGGGGGAAGCTCAACGCAGAAGGGAGAAGAAACACTGCCTGCTGCCCTCCTCCCTCCTTGAACCTTTGCTCCTGCAAAGAAAAGAGATTAGGAAGAAAATAACAAACAGGGGCTGAGGGAGCACACCCGCCATAGGCCAGTCCAGGTACTGCACCCTTTCCTTGAAGATCTGCTTTAATCCCCACACCACGAGGTCGGTTATAACCGCTTTTTCCACCATACGGATGAAGACACTGAGAGTGAGAGGCCAAGCAACCTGCTCCAGAGCCGGATTTGGCCGTTTGTGCCAGAGCCTGTGCCCCTCAACAGGATGCTGAAGGAAGAGGAAGGTGTGGATGAGAGACGGTCTGCAGTGCCTCGTGGTTGCTCTAGGTGGAAACAGCAGCATTCAAGATCAAGAATCAATCATTTAGACATATATACACTACCAAACCTAGGGTGGATAGCTAGTAGGAAGCAGCCGCATGGCACGGGGAGATCAGCTCGGTGCTTTGTGACCACCTAGAGGGGTGGGATAGGGAGGGTGGGAGGGAGGGAGACGCAAGAGGGAAGAGATATGGGAACATAGGTATATGTATAACTGATTCACTTTGTTGTAAAGCAGAAACTAACACACCATTGTAAAGCAATTATACTCCAATAAGGTGTTTAAAAAAATAAAAAAAATCAACCATTTAAATGCTTATACTTAAAAAAAGAAAAAAAACAAAAAAATCTGCTTACACCTTGCAAATTTGTATTCTAAACTTTTACCGTGTTTAGTTGAAATGGGTATGGTGTGAAGGAGTTGAGGGAGGTTTAAGGAGGTCTACAAAAGCTTCAAAGATCTTGCAGAATGAGCAAGACCCTCAGCAAAGAAGATGGAGCTTTTCTGTCTTTGTGACTTTGATACCTGAATAAGCCCCTCAGAGCTCAGGCCCCCAGTCTGCAGGAACTGCCTAGGCAGTATCTAATGTTCCCCAGGTTCTGCAATCCTTTATTTTCTCTTTCCCCTCTCTCCTGCACACCCCTTTTCTGAATTTGTAGGCTAAGCCTCTCTCTCCCCTTTTCACCCCTTGCCTAGGCTGTAGGTCCCTCCTTCCAGGAGCCTCGTGGGCGAAAGACAAGAATGACTTTCCCAGGGGTGTAGACACGGGCCTGAAGCCTTCCCCCAACACTCATCAATCACCACTGCCAGCTCCATCTCCCTTTCAGCAGGGCACTCCTCTGCTCAAAAACCTTCCATGCTCCCCAGCTGCCCTCAGCATTTTCACGTGTACTTTGGCAGTCCTAAATCATGCCGATCTGTGCTCCTTGATCCTTTGTCCTACGCAAGTGGGGCAGCAGGCACCATAAAGTCACTTCTCCTCTGGGAAGCTTTTCCTGACCCCTGCCCGGTGTGGGAGTCTTGTGCCCCACGCTCAGGGCCCCTGGGCTTTCACTGATAGTGCCAGGGTGTCGGCATCCCAGCCAGACTTCGAACTGCAAGGGGCAAGGGTGGTGGCTGACTCGTTGCCTAGGGTGTCCCAGCCCCCAGCCCTGCGCCTGAGCCCTAGTAGGTGCCCCATAAACGCGTTAAAAGATTGGAGTGAGTTGAGGGCCGGGAGTGTCGCCGCCACTCCGGTGCATCTATCTCAAGGTCTCAGTCTCCGGCTGAGCGCGTCGCGCGGATAAACCCCGGGCCCGGCGGAGACGTAGCCTGCCACTCGGTGGTCTCCAGCAAAAAAAGGGTTAAGCCGCCATCTCCCCACCCCCCAAAAAGGGCGAAGGGAAGAGTCCGGCAGAAGGTCCTGTTTACTGGAGCCGCTTGAGTCCGCGCGGCCCTGGGAGAGGCGTTGTCGTGGCAACGGGTCGGGCGCCCGCCAGCTGCGGATGAGCTCACTGAGCGGCGGCGGGCGGGGGCCGGCGGGGCGAGCGGCCCGGCTCAGAGCCGCCGCGCCACCGGGAGAGGAAGGGGCCGCCGGCCGAGCCCGCCCTCCACTCGCCCACAGCGGCGGCCGGGCGGCGGGGACGCGAGCGGAGGGCGCCGGGAGAGGCCCGGCCGACACGAGTGCGGGGGGCTGCGGGCCATGGCGCCCCGGGCCCTCGCCGCCCGCCGCCTCCGCCCGCCCGGGCGCCCCCGAGCTGCGCCTCGGAGCCCACGGAGCCTCGGCGCGCCAGGAGGTAGGGCCGGGCCGGGGGACCGAGGAGGGGACGCGCGGGGGTGTGGGTAAGAGAGGAGACGGCCGGAGCTGCCCCAACCCGGAGCTGGGAAGTGGCTCTTTGCAGACCAAAGACTGGGTTTCCCGTGTGCGGACGTGGGGACCGAGGCGCTTGAGCCCGACCTGTGGGACTGGAGCAAAGTGCTGTCCGGACGTCCTTCCGGGAACTCGGGAGGCCGTGGTCCCGCGCCTGGGAAACCTGCAGAAACCGGGCAGAGCCTCCGCCTTGCGCCGTGCTTGTCGCAGGGGCGCGGGAGAGAGAGAGAGAGTGTGTGTGTGTGTGTGTGTGTGTTTACAGAAAGAAATTTGCAGTGTTGAGAAAACAGGGAGGTAAAGATGACTGCATGATCTTATTTCTCCCACTTTTCCCCTCAGGATGGAGTTGGGACTAGATGGAGCCCAGGGGTAGTCTCTTAACACAGGATATAATGATATTTAGGAGGGTCACAGGGAACTGGCTTCAGTCCACTGAGGAGAGCTGAACCTCAGCGGAGGAATCCTGTCCTTGAGGGTATCGGGTGGGAAAGCCGGACGTTGCCTCGAGGGACAGAGATTGGGATAAGGGAAGTGCACTGACTTTGTTTTTAGCCAGCTGGTGCTGGGGAAGGAGCAGACGGAGTTCTAGCTGGTGTTGAGATGTGCTTCAGGGATGCAACTTCTCTAGTGTTCTGAATGACACAGTAATAACAGCCCCAGGGTTATAATAGGCACTCTGCAGTAATTTTGCTATTAAACTCTTACACCTGCAGTTGTTACTACATAAAAGAAAAGAACAAAATCCTTTCTGCTTGCACCATCAAGTATCAAACACACCAAAGGAGTGGAGTAGACCCCCTTTGGGATGGGCCGCCTAGGATGAGCAGAATTCTACAGGAAGTCAAGGGCAAACAGTAACTGTTCTTAGGAAGGGCAGTGAAAAGGCTGGCCTTCAGTCCTACCATTCCGGAAGAGGTGAACCCTGCCTGTGTCATGCGTTCATTCACTTAACGGTTCTACAGATCAACTTGCTAGGCGTCAGGGACAGAGTGATGAATAAGATATCTCCCTTCCTTCCAGGCACTCACCATCCTTGCTGGGTAGTCAAACAAAAAATTAACTACAGTCTGCATCTGACCTGGCCATCCATCCATGCGTGCTGTGTGCTAGGGGAAACCAGAGCAGGGCTGTCCAGCTCAGGGAAAACCCACAGAATAGGTAAGGTCAGGCTGAGCCCTGAAAACCTTTTCACCAAGAAAGCAAAGCAGAGAAGGTTGTTTCAGGCTTGAACAGTTGTGCAAAATCACCAAGTGGGAGGGAGGAGGACGGGCAAGTGTGGGGAGAATTCATGGTTGCAGTTCCCAGAGAGAAGAAGGGTCTCACTGAAGCAGGGGCCATGGGATTGGTCTGTATCTTAGAAAGCTCACTCTGCTTGCTGGGTGGAGGCTCAGAGGAGGATGAGACCAAGGCCTTGCAGCACCCAGGCTGTAGTTACTGACGCGCAGGATGACGGCAGTGGTGACGTGGGATGGAAAGAGCCAAGAGATAGTGAGGTGGGACCTGGTGACAGACTTGGACACAGGGTCAGATAACTTAGAACTAAATGCAGAAAAGCTCAGGAGAAAACAAAGCAAAGCAAAAGGAATGAATATTTTGAATGGCCTGAATTTAGCAGATTACAACACTTGGACAATGAATTTGGCTATAAGTTTTCTGGCAGCTTAGAGACAAACAAAAATACACTAGATTGCACAGTTTTGGATTTTGGACAAGAAAAAGCACAGAAATTCAGCACAAATGTTTTCCTGGAATTGAACTCAACTGGGAATTTGTCACGTGGAAGTTTGTGTAAAGACTAAAGAGTGACATAGAAAAAGAAACTTCATTGTCAGTGTTACAAAAGATGCGAAGATAAAATTCCACATGACTATCTTCCTATATCGTCTTCCTGTTATGACTTGGGGACATACTGCATTTCTGTGGGGGGGCTGAGTGCCAGCTCAGGCCTGTGGGCAGTCGTGATGCAGGGCAGTGAGGGCTTGGGGAATCCTACATGGAGGAGCCCATGGGCTCTCAAGTGTAGGAAGAGGTGATACCTACTTTGATGAATGTAGAGAGCACAGCACCCCGGGTGCCCACCATGAAGGGGGAAGCAGGCACATCCTAGTATAGCCCACAGACAGGTGGGCTGAGACTGGTCTGGAGAAGGGGTCTGGTAAGGCAGAGTATTGGGAGGGTTGCCATCGGAAATCCTGACCAAAGAGAAACAGAGAATGGGAAGAGCATTTCAGGATTCCATTCAGCTGGGTGGGTCCACTTCCCCTAGTGGTCCAGGTCTTTCTGCCCTCAGACGTGATGTTAAGGCTGCTTCTAGGGGTGGGGAAAGGGTGGGACTCAAGACACCAGAGATCCATTCTACTGAGGTCAGGAAGGGTGGGAAACTTCTTCACTGCAACATAAGGAATGTTGCAGAAGAACCGGGAGTGAGGGCTGGGAGGTAAGGTTCTACACTCAGTCGCACATCTCCTGACTAGGCCCTTCCCGTTGGTTTCTGCAGAAGGGTGAATCTGCAGAATCTATGTCAATGCATTTTTTTTTAAAGGGTTTTTTTTAAATACATTTATTTATTTATGTATTTATTAATTTTTGGCTGCATTGGATCTTCGTTGCTGCTCGCGGGCTTTCTCCAGTTGTGTCGAGCGGGGGCTGCTCCTCGCCGCGCTGCACAGGCTTCTCACTGCGGCGTCCTCTCCCGTTGTGGAGCATGGGCTCCAGGTGCGCGGGCCTCAGCAGTCGTGGCGCGCGGGCTCAGCAGTTGTGGCGCGCGGGCTCAGCAGTTGTGGCTCGCGGGCTTGGTTGCTCCGCGGCATGTGGGATCTTCCCGGACCAGGGCTCGAACCCGTGTCCCCTGCATTGGCAGGCGGGTTCCTAACCACTGCACCACCAGGGAAGCCCTATGTCAATGGATTTCTGATGTGCCCTCCGAAGTTTAAACCACTTCTTGCCACCACTTCTTGCCGGCTGTAGAAGTCTTAACACTGAATAGGTGTGATCATCTACTCCATCATGCCTCCACATCACAGTTCTTAGCATTTTAAACCCAGGGAGCACATTACACATTTAAATGCTGGGGTCAGGGGGCATTTTTTAAACAAGTGATGCCTGGGCTCTGCCCCAGACCAAGTAAATCAAAGTCTCTGAGAATGGGCCCTGGGCATCAGTATTTTTATAAGGTGCCAGGTGATTTTAAGGTACAGCCAAGATTGAGAGCAGCTGCTTTAACAATCACCTAGAGGGCTCATTACAGCAGGGGGCAGAAATCTCAGACTCCAAAAGCAAGGACCCCATAGAATTTAAAATTTGGAAGCCTGGTACAATGAAATCAATTGGCTAGTCAGCCTTCAACATCAAGATCTAAAGCCATCTTGAGCAGATACAGATAAGGAGGCTAGTAACAAACACAGATAAGGAGGCTAGTAACAAACACAGATAAGGAGGCTAGTAACAAACACATTTATGTGAAGTTTTGTGTGTATGTGTGTGAGGCACTTTTTTTGAACAGAAATTCTAAAAGCATAATTGCAAGCCTTCTACAGTTAGATCTGTCTGGTCTGACCATAGCCCAAACTGAAAAGCCTCAAAACCTTTCTCTTTTTGCCTAGGACCCACATAGGTCTATCTTTTTTGAGTGCTGAGCCTCTGAGTTTTCTTTCTAATTCCCTCCTGATATTCAAGTGTATGTGTTCTCTGACCTCTGTCTTCCAGATTGGAAAGAAGCTGGGAGAATTCATTTGCAATTTAACTTGCCTAAAGTCTCAGTCAAAAGGAGTGAATCTCTAAGAGTTGAATTTCAGTAACTCTGACAGGATAACAGGGGAACTATTTTGAGGCTCCATGGCTTTCCCAACAACCCTCAAATATACCTCACAAGCAGTTACTTCTTTAGCTGTGGGCAAAGTTGACTCATCCTCCCCCACTATCTCTGGAATCCAGCCCCCTTATTTTGCTTCCGGAGGGTCTGACAGTTACTCATGAGTGACAAAGACCCCTGCTTGTGCCTCGTGTCACTCACAGTCTCCTGTGTCCAGGCATGGTCCCTTCTTCCTTCACCAGAACCAGACAGCTGTCACAGGTACCCTGGGCTCTCTTTGAAACCCCCGCACTGGCCACCCAACAGAGGGACCCACAGGCACCACTGCCCGTTTAATGATGGGAGGCAAGTCAGTGGCTGGAACTGAATGAGTGATTCTCTACATTTGACAAAGGTAGAGAACCGAGTTCTCTACATTCGACATCCAAAAGACAGCAATATGTCGGGAAGCCAGAATCAGGCCATCTTTTCCCCTCGTGATAAAATCATTGTCTGATTTGGTCAAAATTTATCCAAACTCAGTTTGCCTAGAAGTTAAGCCCCTGCCAGCTGGAGCCCAGAATTGCTTTCTCTTTGGCTTCTCTTTGACACGTTCATGCTTGGCCTGTGGTCGGTTGAAAGAGGGATGAGCCCGAGACCCCCTTTTCCAACTGGCTAAACTACTAAAAGCCAAGTTATGGTTTCTCCCGCCCCCAGCCTTAGGGAAAGAAGGGGTGAGTCACCCTCGCAGCAAGCTTAGGGAAGAGGTTAGCTTCCCTCTGGATTGGGGAACCAGGAGGTTCCATGCTTCCCTTCAGAAGGAAATGAGAGCAGGATTGAGCTGGAGAATGGGGACAGGACAGGAAGCTGTGACCGTGACTGTTCTTCCATGGTACCCAGACCTTCCAAGGGCTGTGTGTCTTATCAGGAGGGCTGTCAGACCAGTTCAAGCAGAGTATCAAATGCATTTCCTTTTGTTTTCTTTAAAAGTGTGCTTTAAAATTTTAGGAATACTTTTATATACATACTTTTATATACACATATATATTTATGTGTAAATATGAAGGTTATCCTTGTTATAAAACATTTGAACAATACATAAAAAGAACACAATGAAAAATGAAAGTTTTCCCCATACTGACTCCCTCCTCAGAGGCCATCACTGTGCAGTGTATGTACCAAATCCCGCTAGACTTCTTTTCTTTACACGTAATATGTTTGTTTGTTTGCTTGTTACAAAAATGGAAGCATGCTATCATGACTGAACAGTATTTTGTGAGAACAATTCTACGTGGGACATACATAGTCCTCTTGTTTCTAACAGCTGCCTAGTCTTCCTTTGTATGGATCGATTTCATTTGTTTAACACGTTATTTATTGACGAGCAATTAGTTGTTTGTGATTTTAGCCACTGCTAAGACTCCCCAGCACTCGTTCCAACATTTCTGTAAGATGAATTCCCAGAAGTGGAATTGCTAGGTTAAAAGATTTCAAAGCCAAATGCATATTGAATATATCTGTGCCCAGTGACGGAGGTTTTAAAAATGAGATTCTGATACTCAGTCTTAAAAAAATTGTAAAATATTATTACTTCTCGCTCCCCTAACCCAAGTGTCCCCACCCTAGTTCCCCACTGAATTTACTATGAATTTCTATTTAAGAGAATATGAAAATTAAAATTCATAGTGTGGTAATTTATAGAGACAGCCTATTATTTTGAGTTTTGTTAAATTTAAAAAGGCAGCGTATTAAAACTAGAGCGTCTAAGAAATTTTTTATGGTTTATAGATTGTCGTCCAACAAACTGTCCCAATATTGTCTCTCGCTGTTGGTTTCGTGTACCTGAAATCTTGATCCCATGTAACCACAATTTCACATAATTGTGTAGGCTGAAACCTGGGATCGGTGGGCTGGGTTATACACAAGAGCCAACCCAGGGAAATAATCCAAGGTGTCTCCCTCTTTCTTCCTCACTTTTCAGAAGGGAAGATGTCATAGGGTTGGATTTGATTTAGCCCTAAGTTCTCTGCAAATCCACCGCGGATGATGGATGGGGTAACCATATATACAGAGTGCGACACTTGTAAAGTAAAAAGGGGGCACTAAAGGTGATTGATGCACAGCAGGCCTCTCCTGGGACTGTTCCTGCAAACTGCCACCCGGTGAAGGATTGGACATGCCCATCCATTCTCCCTGCTGGTCCAGGTGCATTGACCTAGGGACATGGCTCTGTGCCATCCCTCTGACCCCAGCCTTTCTTAGACCCCCAGAGTAGAGGTCTGAGTGCAGGGAAGGAGGAGGGGGGCAGGTGGCTAACCCAGTGCTGTGTGTCAACTCATTCCCACTAAACGAGTCAGAGGAGACAGGCCCCACTTCCCTGCTCCCCGCAGCTCTCCTTGGAAAAAGTAACAACTGCCTTTCCCCAGCAAACTGGAACCATTAACGCAGGACGTTTCTATCATTTTATTTGTGCTTCTCACGCCTCTGGGAAATACAGGCGCCACCACCCTGGATGACCCAGCAGAGGTATTTGTATGGAATCACACCGCAAATCAGGATTAAAACTGACCTTGCGTGGTCAGGAGAGAGGTTAGCTGGCTGGGGGAGAAGCCATAGAGCACCAGTTTGGTCACTGGGCAGGAGCAATGGGACAGCATGAGACACAGAACTTGCATCCCCTACAGCTGGAGTGGGACCAGTATCTCAGCCACAGACTTGGTCAGGGGGTGGCTGGGAAGATACAGTGGAGCTTCCCACCAAAGCAGCTTGCCGGTGCACTGGGCTTCTGCCAGGGCAACGTCTCTAGGTCACTGGGGGCTCAGAGCGATTTCTCCATTTGATACTCTGAGCTGGAGGTGAGAGTTGTTCAGATGTGAAATGAAGTGTGTGGTCATCCAGCCCCAAGTATAACTCCCTGGCAGCCTGACATCCTTTACACCTGGTCCATTTCATTATCTGTGTTTGTGACAATCAACAAACATACACAAGCTCCCAGGACATCAAAAAGGGACCAGTGCTCTGTTTACCCACCAGCCAAACTGATGCATATAATGGGACAGAAAAACATCAGAGAGAAGAGGCTCCTTGATGCCTCCCAAAACGATAAGACTTGGAGATTCCGGCACTGCAGAGTCAAGAGAGGCTCCTGTTCAGGCTCAAGACCCCTGGCCTAGGACAGGGGGGAGAGCGACAGGGAAAAGAGTCAGTGGCTGCTTCCAGGCACACACACAGCCCAGGTTCAGGCTGCCTGTTGACCAGAGGGCAAGAGAAGGAGAATGCTGCTTTCAGGACGGGGAGACAGAGCACCTTCAAGAGCTCCTGGGGCAGGTCCACAAGCTCCCCTTCACATCCCTGAGGTCTGGCCTCCATCCCTAACCATCTGTGGAGACTTTATCCCGTTACTCACGATGCAGTCATTGAATAGCTAGTTTGCTGTTCTCATTGTTTTTGAGCTTCCCAATCTATGCAAGTCTCCTGACCCGGGTCACAGTCGATATAAAACTGGTATGGTGACACATCTATGCCACTTGTTAAAATGCGGAAATGCTTCTCTACTGGTTGGTTAATAGTCACTCCCAGTGTCCCACAATCCTGGGAGCCCCTAGACCAGATCCAGCCATGAAAGGGTCAACAGTAAGGCCACTGCCATTGGCTGGTGTCCGAGCCCCACCTTTGTGAAGTGATTTGAAGAATCGCTCCTCCCCTGAGACACCACACCACCTGGGGTGTCCTAATTGTCTTTGGAAAAGGAGATCTTCACTGATTTCCTTTTCTTCTTCTCATTCAACAAGCATTCATACCACGCCCACGGTAGACCAAGATCTGATCTAGACATTGCAGAGGAATAAAAAGAAGCCCAATGCAGGTGTTCTGTCATCAGACCTCCCTGTTCGGTTGGAAGGCCCAGATGAAGAAACATTAAAAAGAACTGAGTCAAGGGCTTCCCTGGTGGCGCAGTGGTTGAGGGTCCACCTGCCGATGCAGGGGACACGGGTTCGTGCCCCGGTCCGGGAGGATCCCACATGCCGCGGAGCGGCTGGGCCCGTGAGCCATGGCCCCTGAGCCTGCGCGTCCGGAGCCTGTGCCCCGCAGCGGAAGAGGCCACGGCAGTGAGAGGCCCGCGTACCAAAAAAGGAAAAAAAAAAAAAAAAAAAAAAAAGAACTGAGTCAAGAGCTGGGTAACAGGGGCAAAGTGAGAGTCACCCCTACACCTCAATTCTTCACTCTCTTCTTTTGCTTCACTTTCTCCCTCAGAGAGCTCGTTCACGCTCACTGGTTCTTCGGCTGCGTCCCCAGTTTATCCCTCCAGGGTTGTGCTTTCGCCAGACTCTTAGAACTCTACCTCTGACTGCCTGCTTTACACATTTCCTCTTTTTTTTTTAAGGTCTATTTTAAAGATTATTTTTATTTATTAGTTTTTAAAAAATATTTATTTATTTGTTTATTTATTTAGGTTGCACTGGGTCTTAGTTGCGGCTCAAGGGCTCCTTAGTTGCGGCATGCAGGATCCTTAGTTGTGGCACGTATGTGGGATCTAGTTCCCCAACCAGGGATCGAACCCGGGCCTGCTGCATTAGGAGCGTGGAGGCTTACCCACTGGACCACCAGGGAAGTCCCTACACATTTCCTCTTGAATGTTTAAAAAGAACACGTATGTTCATCATGTCTCCTCTTTATGTTCCACAGAGAGCAAACCTTACCTCCTCTTTCTGATTCCAGACCGTCTCCAAGTCTCATCCGCCAGCCCCTTCCATCCTCCTCTCCTTGTTTCCCCATCACACGTCCCAGAGTGGCTGTCCCGCCATCAGTCTTGTCTGGGGCAGGGTGCACCGTCCCCTTTTCCTCATGCCCTTGCCTCGCCTAAACACTCTCCCAACTGCCGGAACCCAATCTATCAAAGGGCCACCAGATTCTACCTCTTCTCTGAAGCAGTCCATGACTCCTGACTTTCATTGCCCGCCTCTAAATTCCTCCAGTTATATTTACTTCATAACATTTACCACTGTAGTTTGAATTTAGTCCCTAAGCCACTTTCACATTGTGGTTTTTGTTAAACGTGTTGTCAGGCATTCCCTGGACTGCTCTTGTCTTTTTGTCTTGAGCAGTTGTAATCCTTTCTTGCCGGTGGTTGATCAGGTTTGCATCTTTTATCCCTAGCTCTAGGGCAGGGACCATTAGCATGTATTTGTGAATTTCCCAGCAGCACCTCACATGGAGTACTGTGCTCAGCTCCTTGATGAATCTTACTAATTAATTTCAAATCCATCCATGCTGGCTCAGATTAGCTAAATAAAATCATAGGGGAAAGACCATTGCCCGTATCTCAAAGCTTAGCTAAGTAAAACGGAGCACATTCCCAGGCATTGTGCAACTTCTAAGTATAAAACACCAAGCACAGATAGTAAACAAACAGAAACAGGGCCTCAGCTTATAAGAAGCCAAAAAACAGGGTGGGAGGGAAGGGGAGTCAGGGCGAGCAGGCCCTGCTGATTGGTGTGGGCCCCTCCTTCCTTTCACGTCTGGCATCAAGGCTGAGCACTGACTCTACTGAAAAGGGAAGAGGGTCAGCTCCTCATCCGATTTCAAAACCAACTTTTACAGATTACATTGTAACAGTAATGATATGTTTGAGAGGGCTTACAGCTGTACCACACTTGCAAACCATTGAAGCTGGGTAAGCAGCCTTGCGGATGAGTTGAGCAGGTGGATGATGATGATGATAATAACAAAGTCCTGTATTTTTACTTGGATTATTTGGCAGAGTTAAGTTCGGGTCATAATAACAGAAGCCGTGTTGAGCACTTCTTACAGGACACGCACTGTGCCGGAAGTTTGACAGCTGCGATCTCCTATAAGCCTTTCAAAGCGAGCCTTTCTCTCTTCTGTCACCGTTTTACAGAGGCGAGAACTAAGGCTTAGCAAAGTAACTTGCCCAAGGTCCCACGGCTCGCAGGCTTCAGAGCTGGAATTTGCATCCGGGTCTGTCTGCTTCCAAACCCTTTGCTTTTAACGCCCACGGTGTGCCATCTCTCAAGCTCGTTCCCAGAGCTGGGAGCAGGGCAGGAACGGCCGCAGCCCCCTGCTCCCTCTCCGGGCTCGGGGAGCCACGGTGCTGGCCCCGGGAAAGGGGATGGGAGATGACGTCTCCCTCCAAGACTGCTGCCTTTTGTCCAAATGTGCTGGCCGGGAGCCAGGCTGGAAACTCTCTGCTCATGGAAAGAAAGAGAACAGAAGCCAGCAAAAGGGGGTGGGAAAGGGTCCGAGGGGGAGGAAGGGAAGAGGAGGGCCGGAAGGCGAGGGGAGCGGAGGTGGCGAGTGAGGACTTTGGGTCGGCACAGCTGGAGCCAGGGAGGGCTGCCGGGAAGCAAATACAGCACGGCGTTCAGGTGCATCCCCTGCAAGTGGCTACTTCTGGTGTGCTCTGAGCTTCCAGGTGTCCGGAGGCCAGGACACAGGACAGATGCCACAGGGGACCCTTCTTCCCCTCCTCAGTACTGCCTATCAGTGAGGCCAGGTTAAAAGAACATGAGGAAACCCTGCAGAGGGAAAAATAAACCCCAAAATGGCAGCCCAAGGGCTGCCTCTGGAAGTGGAGGCCTGGCCAGGTGGTGCCCTGGTGCCACGGTGTGCCTGGAGAGGACGGAGGGGGTGAATAAAACCCAATTGTAAGAACTCCCCGAGTAACTAGTCTGTACCTGGGAGGGGAAGGCCCCTTGCCTTGCCCCCAAGGCACTCAACTTGGCATTAGGCACCTGGACTTGAATCTGACCACCTGGATTCATTCAGCATCCATGTGGCCTTGGGGCAAGTTCATCTCTCCAGGCCTTGCTTTCCACATCTGTAAAGGGGAGGCAATTGTAGGCTTGGTGTGAGGACTCAGTGACACGATCTGTGTAGAATCTGGCCTAGAAAATATTAAGTGTTCGATAAATGTTAATCATTCATTCATTGTTGCACTTTAATTTGAGGTGTCAAACATAACTATGTGAAATCTTGGGACTTCCCTGGTGGCGCAGTGGTTAAGAATCCGCCTGCCAATGCAGGGGACATGGGTTCAATCCCTGGTCTGGGAAGATCCCACATGCCGCGGAGCAACTAAGCCCGCGCGCCACAACTACTGAGCCCATGTGCCACAACTACTGAAGCCCACGCACCTAGAGCCCGTGCTTCACAACAAGAGAAGCCACCGCAATGAGGAGCCCATGCGCCGCAATGAAGAGTAGCCCCCGCTCACCACAACTAGAGAAAAGCCTGCGCGCAGCAACGAAGACCCAGCACAGCCAAAAATAAACAAATTTTAAAAATTAAAAAAAATACGTGAAATCTTAAATAAATAACAATCGAAGCCAACCATGAAAGAGATACCACATAGTTATGCACATTTAGTAGGACTACCAAATGTAGATAAGTTAAAAATATCCAGAGAAATTCAGAGGAGAGAGGAAGAACTTCAGTTTGGGGTGGCCAGGGCTAACCCCAGAATTCTCTCCGGGTTTCTGAAAAGTTGGGCTCCTAGCTGACAGAAAAGAAGAAAAGGGAAGAAAAGAAGAATATGTAATTAGTGGACCCAGGTTCTCCTGGGATAGCTTCTCTATAGAAACGTCAGTCTATACATTTCTGGGGAGGGGAAATGAGTGTAGAGGAGGTGAATGAGCCTTGGGTCGACAGATGGGGTGACAGGAACCTTGGGTCCTGCTCCTGCCTCTGCCACCCCCCCAGACAGGTGACCGAAGCTAGGTGAGCCACAAATTCCTGGACCACAATGTGGTCATTTCTAGCCCTCACTTCCTCCCTGCTACCTTTGTTTATATTTGGGAGCTTCTCCATGCCAGGGGCTTTTCTAGCTTCATTATGTACCTTTTTTCCCCCCTTTCCTCTTTGAATTTCCACAATAGACTGGGGACTCTAAGAAGCACTGTCGTTTACAGGCTGGGTTCCCAGTGACTGACGGGGGTCACGAGGGGAGAGCTGCCGAGGCCAGGAGGAGGATGTGGAAGGCTGGGTCAGCCAGCGCAGGCGTCATTCCCAACAGGGTCCTGGGAGAAGGGGCTCAGCATTTCCTGAAGGGAAATGACTCCCATAAATAGACAGAGGGATGGGAAAAGGATTCGTCCATCCCTTTCCTACTGTCAACTCAGCTCTTCTTCTGGTGTTCAGACAATGCAACCTCTTGTAAATGTTTTTTTATTCAAATGTGTCCCTGCTAGGGTATGTGGGAGAGATGTGAGATCTGCTTTCTCGTATATTGTAGGTCCAAATAAGAGCTGAAGAAGGCATACATTCCTTTCTTTGTTCATTTACCCACAGTAATCTCTCATTGTAAGAGGCCCAATGTAAGGCCAGAGTTTTTTCACTGAGGTTTTATTGGGAAGGAAGGAAAGAAACTGTACACCTTCTGATACCATGTCCTATCTAACTTCATCCAAGAGTTCAGCAGATCTTCCTGTACTAATGCTTATAATATGCTGTTCAGGTCCTTAGAAAGATTAGGTCTCATGACACGGCTTTACTAAGACTTCAGATGTTCCCAGCACCTCCAGTGTCATGATGAGTCTCCCCAGAAAGGGAAAGGGACTTCTCAATAGGGTAATAGGAATGATTCGATCACAGGCAACCTTCTGTGCCACGCTGCAGGCGAACCTAATGGGGGTTTGGTTTCCTTAGTAGCTGCAGTTGGCTCAGCTTCAGCCATATGGGTGCAGATTCATGTTTAAAACTCACACGCACACTAGCTTTCTTTTTTCGTTTTGGGAAAGTAGTTGAACATAGATTGAACGTGACACTGTGTTAGTGGGGATTCTTTTGGTTGCTTAAGCAAACAAGGGTCTAAAGATATCTCGTGGAACCCGCGGGCAGGAATGCAGCCTGGCCTTAAGAGTGGATGGGATTGAGGGAGTGCAGAACCCTCCTTCCGCCGGCATCGCTCTTCTCCCCCACAGCCCAGCTCCCTCTGCTCCTTCGTCCACAGGCTGGAAATGGCGGCCTCACAGCGCCATGTTTCCGTGTTCCAGCCACACTACCTGGAAGCAGAACCTGATTGGCCCGACTTGAGTTAGGCCTCCCCTAGAGCCAATCAGCTGTGGCTGGGGGTGGGATCATCATTCCAACATGGCTGCCCGGGTCTCTGAGGCCTCCGTGGAGGAGGGAAAGGGCGGTTTTCAAAAAAGGGACCGTTTTGTGAGGTAGGCAAGCCCTGGATAGTGCCTGTCAGATCTACTACCTGTTATGTTTCTGTAACCGTTATGTGTTCATATGTCTTAACCACTGCATTCATAAGAATTCCGGTTCCTCAGATTCACTCGCTACTTTGCTAGAGAGAGTGCTTGTGAAGGAGGTAATGGCGTACTAGAGCGAGGGCTTTGGGGCTACACACATCTCTTAAAATCCCAGGGATAGGGCTTCCCTGGTGGCGCAGTGGTTGAGAGTCCGCCTGCCAATGCAGGGGACACAGGTCCGTGCCCCGGTCCGGGACGATCCCACATGCCGCGGAGCGGCTGGGCCCGTGAGCCATGGCCGCTGAGCCTGCGCGTCCGGAGCCTGTGCTCCGCAGCGGGAGAGGCCACAACAGTGAGAGGCCCACATACCGCAAAAAAACCCAAAAAACCGAGGGATACTATTATAACTTACAAATATGTACCTGGTACATGCTCCTTCCTTCCCTCCTTCCTCCCTTCCTCCCTCCC